>NC_081851.1:14309150-14619223 GCF_963259705.1 Myotis daubentonii | reverse complement strand
CTCTGTCCCATCAGCGTCTGTCCCATCAGCCTCTGTACCCTCCATCCTCTGTCCCATCAGCCTCTGTCCCCTCCCTCCTCTGTCCCATCAGCTTCTGTCTCCTCCCTCCTCGGTCCCAGAAGCCTCTATCCCCTCCCTCCTCTGCCCTCTCCCTCCTCTGTCCCATCAGCCTCTGTCCATTCAGCATCTGTCCCCTCCCTCCTCTGTCCCATCGGCCTCAGTCCCATCAGCCTATGTCCCCTCCACCCTCTGTCCCATCAGCCTCTGTCCCCTCCCTCCTCTGTCCCATCAGCTTCTGTCTCCTCCCTCCTCGGTCCCATAGGCCTCTATCCCCTCCCTCCTCTGCCCTCTCCCTCCTCTGTCCCATCGGCCTCAGTCCCATCAGCCTCTGTCCCCTCCCTCCTCTGTCCCATCGGCCTCAGTCCCATCAGCCTCTGTCCCCTCCCTCCTCTGTCCCATCAGCCTCTGTCCCCTCCCTTCTCTGTCCCATCAGCCTCTGTCCCCTCCGTCCTCCTCTGTCCCATCAGCTTCTGTCCCCGCTCTCCAACCCTGTCCCATCAGCCTCTGTCTCGTACCTCCTCTGTCCCATCAGCCTCTGTCCCCTGTTATGGGTTGACTCAGCGAGATAGACCACAGACTCAAAATTTATATTTAGGAACCTTTATTAAGCTGGCCAGATGTCTGCAATCCCAGCACCCTGCCGAAGCAAAGGCAGAACTGCAGCCATGACTGCAAGCATTACAGCCTATTTATTTGCAAAAGCTACAAAGTTACAAGGTCTTGTTTACGCAATTTGTTCCCAACACAGTATAGCATTATCACCTTCCTATCTATGTTTTCCGGGAACAGAGAGCACAGTATATTGAGGAGGGACCATGAGACCATATCTCAATGCCTGACCTGATGTCAGTACCTTCCTGTCTGTCCAGGAACAGACAGTACAGCGCGCCCCGATATGCAGCCCAGTACATCCCCTCCTTCCGCCTCTGTCCCATCAGCCTCTGCCCCTCTCAACTCTGTCCCATCAGCCTCTATCCTCTCCCTCCTCTGTCCCATCAGCCTCTGTCACCTCCCTCCTCTGTCCACTCCCTCCTCTGTTTCCTCAATCCTCAGTCTCATCAGCCTCTGTCCCCTCTCACCTCTGTCCCATCTGCCTCTTTTTCATCAGCCTCTGTCCCATCAGGCTCTGTCCCCTCCCTCCTCTGACCCTTCAGCCTCTGTCTCCTCCCTCCTCGGTCCCATAGGCCTCTATCCCCTCCCTCCTCTGCCCTCTCCCTCCTCTGTCCCATCAGCCTCTGTCCATTCAGCCTCTGTCCCCTCCATCCTCTGTCCCATCGGCCTCAGTCCCATCAGCCTCTGTCCCCTCACTCCTCTGACCCTTCAGCCTCTGTCTCCTCCCTCCTTTGTCCCATAATCCTCATTAATCTCCCTCCTCTTTCCCATCAGCCATTGTCCCCTCCCTTCTCTGTCCCATAAGCCTCCATCCCATCCTCCTCCTCTGTCCCATCAGCTACTGTACTCTCCCTCGTCCTCTGTGCCATCAGGCTCTGTCTCCTCCCTCCTCTGTCCCATCAGCCTTTTCCCGTCCCTCCTCTGTCCCATCAGCCGCTGTCCATTCAGCCTCTGTCCCCTCCCTCCTCTGTCCCATTGGCCTCAGTCCCATCAGCCTCTTTCCATTCTCTCCCCTGTCCCATCAGCCTCTGTCCCATCAGCCTCTGTCCCCTCCCTCCTCCTCTGTCCCTTCAGCTTCTGTCCCCTCTCTCCAACCCTGTCCCATCAGCCTCTGTCCCCTACCTCCTCTGTCCCATCAGCCTCTGTCCCCAGTTAGGGGTTGACTCAGCGAGGTAGACCACAGACTCAAAATTTATATTTAGGAACCTTTATTAAGCTGGCCAGATGTCTGCAGTCCCAGCACCCTGCCGAAGCAAAGGCAAAACTGCAGCCATGACTGCAAGCATTACAGCCTATTTTTTGCAAAATCTACAAAGTTATAAGCCCTTGTTTACGCAATTTGTTTCCGACACAGTATAACATTATAACCTTCCTATCTATGGTTTCCGGGAACAGAGAGCACAGTATATTGAGGAGGGACCATGAGACCATATCTCAATGCCTGACCTGATGTCAGTACCTTCCTGTCTGTCCAGGAACAGACAGTACAGCGCGCCTGGATATGCAGCCCAGTACATCCCCTCCTTCCGCCTCTGTCCCATCAGCCTCTGCCCCTCTCAACTCTGTCCCATCAGCCTCTATCCTCTCCCTCCTCTGTCCCATCAGCCTCTGTCCCCTCCCTCCTCTGTCCACTCCCTCCTCTGTTTCCTCAATCCTCAGTCCCATCAACCTCTGTCCCCTCTCACCTCTGTCCCCTCCCTCCTCTGACCCTTCAGCCTCTGTCTCCTCCCTCCTTTGTCCCATAATCCTCATTAATCTCCCTCCTCTTTCCCATCAGCCATTGTCCCCTCCCTTCTCTGTCCCATTAGCCTCCATCCCATCCTCCTCCTCTGTCCCATCCGCTACTGTACTCTCCCTCGTCCTCTGTGCCCTCAGGCTCTGTCTCCTCCCTCCTCTGTCCCATCAGCCTTTTCCCGTCCCTCCTCTGTCCCATCAGCCGCTGTCCAGTCAGCCTCTGTCCCCTCCCTCCTCTGTCCCATTGGCCTCAGTCCCATCAGCCTCTTTCCATTCTCTCCCCTGTCCCATCAGCCTCTGTCCCATCAGCCTCTGTCCCCTTCCTCCTCCTCTGTCCCATCAGCTTCTGTCCCCTCTCTCCAACCCTGTCCCATCAGCCTCTGTCCCCTACCTCCTCTGTCCCATCAGCCTCTGTCCCCTGTTAGGGGTTGACTCAGCGAGGTAGACCACAGACTCAAAATTTATATTTAGGAACCTTTATTAAGCTGGCCAGATGTCTGCAGTCCCAGCACCCTGCCGAAGCAAAGGCAAAACTGCAGCCATGACTGCAAGCATTACAGCCTATTTTTTGCAAAATCTACAAAGTTACAAGCCCTTGTTTACGCCATTTGTTTCCGACACAGTATAGCATTATAACCTTCCTATCTATGTTTTCCGGGAACAGAGAGCACAGTATATTGAGGAGGGACCATGAGACCATATCTCAATGCCTGACCTGATGTCAGTACCTTCCTGTCTGTCCAGGAACAGACAGTACAGCGCGCCTGGATATGCAGCCCAGTACATCCCCTCCTTCCGCCTCTGTCCCATCAGCCTCTGCCCCTCTCAACTCTGTCCCATCAGCCTCTACCTCTCCCTCCTCTGTCCCATCAGCCTCTGTTCCCTCCCTCCTCCCCTTCCCCATCAGCCTCTGTCCCCTCCCTCCTCTGTCTTATCAGCCCCTGTTCCCCTCCTTTCTTTCCCCTCCCTCCTCTGTCCCATCAGGCTCTGTCCCCTCCCTCCTCTTTCCCCTCCCTCCTCTGTCCCCTCTCTCATCTGCTACCACCCTCCTCTGTCCCATCAGCCTCTGTGACCTCACTCCTTGGTCCCATCAGCCTCAGTCCCATCAGCCTCTGCCCCTCTAACATCTATCCCATCAGCCTCTATCTTTCCCTCCTCTGTCCCATCAGGCTCTGTCCCCTCCCTCCTCTGACCCTTCAGCCTCTGTCTCCTCCCTCCTTTGTCCCATCAGCCTCAGTCTTCTACCTCCTCTTTCCCATCAGCCATTGTCCCCTCCCTTCTCTGTCCCATAAGCCTCCGTCCCATCCTCCTCCTTTGTCCCATCAGCTACTGTACTCTCCCTCGTCCTCTGTCCCATCAGCCTCTGTCACCTCACTCCTCTGTCCCATCAGCCTCTGTCCCTTCCTCCGCCTGTGTCCCATTAGCTCCTGTACTCTCCCTCGTCCTCTGTGCCATCAGGCTCTGTCTCCTCCCTCCTCTGTCCCATCAGCCTTTTCCCCTCCCTCCTCTGACCCATCAGCCTCTGTCGCCTCCCTTCGCTGACCCTTCAGCGTCTGTCACCTCCCTCCTCTGTCCCATCAGCCTCTGTCCATTCAGCCTCTTTCTCCTACCTCCTCTATCCATCAGCCTCTGTTACCTCCCTCCTCTGTCCAATCACCCTCAGTCCCATCAGCCTCTGCCCCCTCTCACCTCTGTCCCATCAGCATCTTTCCCATCAGCCTCTGTTTCATCAGCCTCTGTACACACCTTTCTCTGTCCCATGAGCCTCTGTCCCCTCTCTGCTCTGTGCCAGCAGCCTCAAACCCATCAGCCTCTGTCCCCTCCCTCCTCTGTCCCATCATACTCTGTTCACACCCTCCTCTGTCCCATCAGCCTCTATCCCCTACCTCCTCCTCTATCCCATCAGCCTCTGTCTCCTCCCTCCTCTGTCCCATCAGCTTCTGTCTCCTCCCTCCTTGGTCCCATAGGCCTCTATCCCCTCCCTCCTCTGCCCTCTCCCTCCTCTGTCCCATCAGCCTCTGTCCATTCAGCCTCTGTCCCCTCCATCCTCTGTCCCATCGGCCTCAGTCCCATCAGCCTGTGTCCCCTCCCTCCTCTGTCCCATCAGCTTCTGTCTCCTCCCTCCTCGGTCCCATAGGCCTCTATCCCCTCCCTCCTCTGCCCTCTCCCTCCTCTGTCCCATCAGCGTCTGTCCCATCAGCCTCTGTCCCCTCCCTCCTCTGTCCCATCAGCGTCTGTCCCATCAGCCTCTGTACCCTCCATCCTCTGTCCCATCAGCCTCTGTCCCCTCCCTCCTCTGTCCCATCAGCTTCTGTCTCCTCCCTCCTCGGTCCCAGAAGCCTCTATCCCCTCCCTCCTCTGCCCTCTCCCTCCTCTGTCCCATCAGCCTCTGTCCATTCAGCATCTGTCCCCTCCCTCCTCTGTCCCATCGGCCTCAGTCCCATCAGCCTATGTCCCCTCCATCCTCTGTCCCATCAGCCTCTGTCCCCTCCCTCCTCTGTCCCATCAGCTTCTGTCTCCTCCCTCCTCGGTCCCATAGGCCTCTATCCCCTCCCTCCTCTGCCCTCTCCCTCCTCTGTCCCATCGGCCTCAGTCCCATCAGCCTCTGTCCCCTCCCTCCTCTGTCCCATCGGCCTCAGTCCCATCAGCCTCTGTCCCCTCCCTCCTCTGTCCCATCAGCCTCTGTCCCCTCCCTTCTCTGTCCCATCAGCCTCTGTCCCCTCCGTCCTCCTCTGTCCCATCAGCTTCTGTCCCCGCTCTCCAACCCTGTCCCATCAGCCTCTGTCTCGTACCTCCTCTGTCCCATCAGCCTCTGTCCCCTGTTATGGGTTGACTCAGCGAGATAGACCACAGACTCAAAATTTATATTTAGGAACCTTTATTAAGCTGGCCAGATGTCTGCAATCCCAGCACCCTGCCGAAGCAAAGGCAGAACTGCAGCCATGACTGCAAGCATTACAGCCTATTTATTTGCAAAAGCTACAAAGTTACAAGGTCTTGTTTACGCAATTTGTTCCCAACACAGTATAGCATTATCACCTTCCTATCTATGTTTTCCGGGAACAGAGAGCACAGTATATTGAGGAGGGACCATGAGACCATATCTCAATGCCTGACCTGATGTCAGTACCTTCCTGTCTGTCCAGGAACAGACAGTACAGCGCGCCCCGATATGCAGCCCAGTACATCCCCTCCTTCCGCCTCTGTCCCATCAGCCTCTGCCCCTCTCAACTCTGTCCCATCAGCCTCTATCCTCTCCCTCCTCTGTCCCATCAGCCTCTGTCACCTCCCTCCTCTGTCCACTCCCTCCTCTGTTTCCTCAATCCTCAGTCTCATCAGCCTCTGTCCCCTCTCACCTCTGTCCCATCTGCCTCTTTTTCATCAGCCTCTGTCCCATCAGGCTCTGTCCCCTCCCTCCTCTGACCCTTCAGCCTCTGTCTCCTCCCTCCTCGGTCCCATAGGCCTCTATCCCCTCCCTCCTCTGCCCTCTCCCTCCTCTGTCCCATCAGCCTCTGTCCATTCAGCCTCTGTCCCCTCCATCCTCTGTCCCATCGGCCTCAGTCCCATCAGCCTATGTCCCCTCCCTCCTCTGTCCCATCAGCTTCTGTCTCCTCCCTCCTCGGTCCCATAGGCCTCTATCCCCTCCCTCCTCTGCCCTCTCCCTCCTCTGTCCCATCAGCGTCTGTCCCATCAGCCTCTGTCCCCTCACTCCTCTGACCCTTCAGCCTCTGTCTCCTCCCTCCTTTGTCCCATAATCCTCATTAATCTCCCTCCTCTTTCCCATCAGCCATTGTCCCCTCCCTTCTCTGTCCCATAAGCCTCCATCCCATCCTCCTCCTCTGTCCCATCAGCTACTGTACTCTCCCTCGTCCTCTGTGCCATCAGGCTCTGTCTCCTCCCTCCTCTGTCCCATCAGCCTTTTCCCGTCCCTCCTCTGTCCCATCAGCCGCTGTCCATTCAGCCTCTGTCCCCTCCCTCCTCTGTCCCATTGGCCTCAGTCCCATCAGCCTCTTTCCATTCTCTCCCCTGTCCCATCAGCCTCTGTCCCATCAGCCTCTGTCCCCTCCCTCCTCCTCTGTCCCTTCAGCTTCTGTCCCCTCTCTCCAACCCTGTCCCATCAGCCTCTGTCCCCTACCTCCTCTGTCCCATCAGCCTCTGTCCCCAGTTAGGGGTTGACTCAGCGAGGTAGACCACAGACTCAAAATTTATATTTAGGAACCTTTATTAAGCTGGCCAGATGTCTGCAGTCCCAGCACCCTGCCGAAGCAAAGGCAAAACTGCAGCCATGACTGCAAGCATTACAGCCTATTTTTTGCAAAATCTACAAAGTTATAAGCCCTTGTTTACGCAATTTGTTTCCGACACAGTATAACATTATAACCTTCCTATCTATGGTTTCCGGGAACAGAGAGCACAGTATATTGAGGAGGGACCATGAGACCATATCTCAATGCCTGACCTGATGTCAGTACCTTCCTGTCTGTCCAGGAACAGACAGTACAGCGCGCCTGGATATGCAGCCCAGTACATCCCCTCCTTCCGCCTCTGTCCCATCAGCCTCTGCCCCTCTCAACTCTGTCCCATCAGCCTCTATCCTCTCCCTCCTCTGTCCCATCAGCCTCTGTCCCCTCCCTCCTCTGTCCACTCCCTCCTCTGTTTCCTCAATCCTCAGTCCCATCAACCTCTGTCCCCTCTCACCTCTGTCCCCTCCCTCCTCTGACCCTTCAGCCTCTGTCTCCTCCCTCCTTTGTCCCATAATCCTCATTAATCTCCCTCCTCTTTCCCATCAGCCATTGTCCCCTCCCTTCTCTGTCCCATTAGCCTCCATCCCATCCTCCTCCTCTGTCCCATCAGCTACTGTACTCTCCCTCGTCCTCTGTGCCCTCAGGCTCTGTCTCCTCCCTCCTCTGTCCCATCAGCCTTTTCCCGTCCCTCCTCTGTCCCATCAGCCGCTGTCCAGTCAGCCTCTGTCCCCTCCCTCCTCTGTCCCATTGGCCTCAGTCCCATCAGCCTCTTTCCATTCTCTCCCCTGTCCCATCAGCCTCTGTCCCATCAGCCTCTGTCCCCTTCCTCCTCCTCTGTCCCATCAGCTTCTGTCCCCTCTCTCCAACCCTGTCCCATCAGCCTCTGTCCCCTACCTCCTCTGTCCCATCAGCCTCTGTCCCCTGTTAGGGGTTGACTCAGCGAGGTAGACCACAGACTCAAAATTTATATTTAGGAACCTTTATTAAGCTGGCCAGATGTCTGCAGTCCCAGCACCCTGCCGAAGCAAAGGCAAAACTGCAGCCATGACTGCAAGCATTACAGCCTATTTTTTGCAAAATCTACAAAGTTACAAGCCCTTGTTTACGCCATTTGTTTCCGACACAGTATAGCATTATAACCTTCCTATCTATGTTTTCCGGGAACAGAGAGCACAGTATATTGAGGAGGGACCATGAGACCATATCTCAATGCCTGACCTGATGTCAGTACCTTCCTGTCTGTCCAGGAACAGACAGTACAGCGCGCCTGGATATGCAGCCCAGTACATCCCCTCCTTCCGCCTCTGTCCCATCAGCCTCTGCCCCTCTCAACTCTGTCCCATCAGCCTCTACCTCTCCCTCCTCTGTCCCATCAGCCTCTGTTCCCTCCCTCCTCCCCTTCCCCATCAGCCTCTGTCCCCTCCCTCCTCTGTCTTATCAGCCCCTGTTCCCCTCCTTTCTTTCCCCTCCCTCCTCTGTCCCATCAGGCTCTGTCCCCTCCCTCCTCTTTCCCCTCCCTCCTCTGTCCCCTCTCTCATCTGCTACCACCCTCCTCTGTCCCATCAGCCTCTGTGACCTCACTCCTTGGTCCCATCAGCCTCAGTCCCATCAGCCTCTGCCCCTCTAACATCTATCCCATCAGCCTCTATCTTTCCCTCCTCTGTCCCATCAGGCTCTGTCCCCTCCCTCCTCTGACCCTTCAGCCTCTGTCTCCTCCCTCCTTTGTCCCATCAGCCTCAGTCTTCTACCTCCTCTTTCCCATCAGCCATTGTCCCCTCCCTTCTCTGTCCCATAAGCCTCCGTCCCATCCTCCTCCTTTGTCCCATCAGCTACTGTACTCTCCCTCGTCCTCTGTCCCATCAGCCTCTGTCACCTCACTCCTCTGTCCCATCAGCCTCTGTCCCTTCCTCCGCCTGTGTCCCATTAGCTCCTGTACTCTCCCTCGTCCTCTGTGCCATCAGGCTCTGTCTCCTCCCTCCTCTGTCCCATCAGCCTTTTCCCCTCCCTCCTCTGACCCATCAGCCTCTGTCGCCTCCCTTCGCTGACCCTTCAGCGTCTGTCACCTCCCTCCTCTGTCCCATCAGCCTCTGTCCATTCAGCCTCTTTCTCCTACCTCCTCTATCCATCAGCCTCTGTTACCTCCCTCCTCTGTCCAATCACCCTCAGTCCCATCAGCCTCTGCCCCCTCTCACCTCTGTCCCATCAGCATCTTTCCCATCAGCCTCTGTTTCATCAGCCTCTGTACACACCTTTCTCTGTCCCATGAGCCTCTGTCCCCTCTCTGCTCTGTGCCAGCAGCCTCAAACCCATCAGCCTCTGTCCCCGTCCTCCTTTGTCCCATCAGCCACTCTCCACTCCCTCCTCTGTCCCATCAGCCTATGTCCCCTCCCTCTTCTGTTCCATCCCCCACAATCCCCTCCCTCCTCTGTCCCATCAGCATGTCTCCTTTCCCCTCTTTCCCATCAGCCTCTGTCCCCTCCCTCCACTGTCCACTCCCTTGTCTTTCCCATCAACCTCTGTCTCCTCCCTCCTCTGTCCCCTCATACTCTGTCCCCTCCCTCCTCCTCTGTCCCATCAGCCTCTGTCCCCTCCCTCCTCCTCTGTCCCACCAGCCTCTGTCCCCTCCCTGCGCTGTGTCATCATTCCCTGTCCCCCCCTTCTCTGCCCCCTTGCTCCTCTGTCCAATCAGCCTCTGTCCCCTCCCTCCTGTGTCCCTCCCACCTCTGTCTCCTCCCTACTCTATTGCATCAGCATCTGTTACCTCCTTCTTCTGTCCCTTCAGCCTCTGTCCCATCAGCTTCTCTCCCCTCCCTCCTCTGTCCCATCAGCCTCTGTCTCCTCACTCCTCTGTCCCATCACCGTCTGTCCCATCCATCCTCTCCCATCAGCCTCTGTCCCCTCCCTTCTCTGTCCCATCAGCCCCTGTCCCCCCCTCCTCTGTCCCCTCAGCCTCTGTCCACTCCCTCCTCTATCCCATCACCTTCTGTCCCCTCCCTCTTCTATCCCACCAGCTTCTGTCTCCTCACTCCACTGTCCTATCAGCCTCTCTCTCCTCCCTTCTATGTCCCGGTCAGCCTCTGTCTCCTCCCTTCTCTGTCCCCTCAGCCTCTGTCCCCTCCCTCCACTGTCCCATCAGCCTCTATCCCCTCCCTCCTCTGTCCCATCAGCACATGGCGTTAGACTTGGGAACCATCTAGTGGGCTTGGCAGTGGGGTCGCCGCTTCTATTTGTGCATTTTTGGATTCTGTGCTGCCTGGTCTTACAAGTCACAGGCCACTGATAAGTCACACCAAATTATTGGCATGTTCGCTGAGCCCTTTCCTCGGGCCTGAGAGTCAGTCCCCTGAGGAGGACCTGCCTGCCCCCATGAGGTCTGCTCTCGCCTGTTCACAGTCCTTTTCCTGGGGAGAAATGCCCGGTGCATTGGCCAATGCCCTGGGTATCTGTGCCAGCCCAGCGTGTCAGCATCTAACGTGTAGATAGAAAAGGTGAGAGAAAGAGGGGTACAGAGAGTAGGACGGAGATAACACGGGGCTGGGGGCTGCATGAAGGGGGGAGGAAGAGGTGTCCGTGGGAGCGGAGGCATTTCAGAAGGCGGCTGTGATGCCCCAGTTCCCTCAGCCACTGCGCTCACCGCATGGGGAGAACACTCGGGAGGGAGTTCTCGCCTTCCCTCCTCTGCTCTGCACTCAGAATGGCTTGGAGAACAGAGAGGGGCTCATCCCCTGACACAGCTGTGTGTCTGCACCACGTGACGCGGTGAAGGTCACTTGGTCCCAAACAGCTTACACTTTCTCTGTATTCGCCCTGTACTCATGCTGATGTACTAGATTGCCCCAGGTTCAGTGCTTTATAATCGTGCGCATAAATCTGCAGTTCGCATGGGGCAACAGGCTGGGTCCTCTCTCATCCTGGGCATCCGCTGGGCAGCGTGGAGGCCAGGCCTGACCCGCCTGGTGGTCAGCTGAGACCTGGCTGGGCCTGTGTCTGAAACACACTATGCAGCCTCCACCTGGGGCCGGACTCCCTGATGACACAGTGGCGGCTGGATCCCACGGGTGAGTTTCCCGCCTGTGCCTCAGCCCGGCACAGAGGCCCTCACACTTCCTACTCAGGGGCACCGCCAGAAAGCTGCCTGGTTCTGAGGAAATGAGTTCCATTGAGATGTGGAACGCCAGGTTTTCAAAAAGCATTTGGGACCACAAATAATGCACGTTCATGTGTGCGGGCCAAGGCTTGGCTGGGCCTTCTCTCTGCCATGTATGCTTTGAGGACAGGGGCCTATTAAATATGCACTGTTAACTAACCCACACTCTGTCCTGAAGTTCAGGCGTGGGCCTGCTGGAAGGTCACATTCAGTGAGGACGGCCGTGTTCACGTGCGGAGGGCAGTCCTCCTCCCTCCGCTTCCCACCAGCTCACATGTGAGAGCTACTCAGAGTTCACAGGTCAGGTCCCTGGGGCCTGTGTTTAAATGGTCTGATTTCTCACTGCCTATCACCAAACTGTCTATCGTTTCCCCTCAAATATCCCCGCTGGCTGCTTTCCCAACCCTCCTTGGAAGAGATGCCTGAATAGAAAAGAGCAAACTGGTGATGGCTGCCTCTAAGAGACAGAAAATCAAGTGGTTTAAGCACGCATAGCCGGAACAGACAGGAAGCATGGCTGCTGGTCTGTGCGATGCTGGCGAGTGACAGCAAGTGGGGCCTGGGGACCCGTGAGCGTTCCCAGTGAAACCGGTCATTGAACGGGGAGGCCCTGCGGGTCGAGCACCATCCTTTCATTAGGTGCTTCTTCCACTGAAATGTTAACAGGCCACCGGCTGCCTGTGGTTTAGTTCATTGCCGAAGGTTGCAAACTTGAGCAGACATTAGTTAAGAAGCTCAACTTATTCTAAGACTTGACCAAGCTATTTAAGCTCTTGAGAGAAATCCACAC
Source organism: Myotis daubentonii (assembly GCF_963259705.1). Lineage (NCBI taxonomy): Eukaryota > Metazoa > Chordata > Mammalia > Chiroptera > Vespertilionidae > Myotis > Myotis daubentonii. The sequence continues at coordinate 14,607,636 of NC_081851.1, read as the reverse complement.
ACAATAGGCATCTCATTCGAAAGTATTGGAGAGAACAGGGCGTGGACACGCTTCTATGGAGTGGAACGGGGTGAGACACGCGGCCAAGGGGCAGGGTGTGACAGAGGGCCAGACCCCAAGCCTGTTCACACTCCTCCACCAGGGCTGGTCACTGGCACCCGCTCTCTTCAGGCTGATGAATGTGCAGGGTGTCAGGTGAAACCTACAGGAAGTAAACAGATGCACTCATCAAAGTGCAGGCGGCTGGCCTCCGGGCGCCAGCTCGGGGGCCCTCGGGCACAGCCCCGGGGACTGACTCCCTCGGCCATCTCACTGCACATCCCACTGCAGATCGCCTGGTTTCTGAATCACAGGTGCTTCAGACGACAGACCATCTAACTTTGGAGAAAACTTGAACAAATGAATTGGATCCCTGGCTCTTCTTTCTCCCTGGCCCCGTCATCATCAGTAGCAGTGACATCAGAGCAGTGACCCTTCTGGACTCACGCCAGGGCCCAGGGGCTGGCTGGGCTGTTACATTCATCTCCTCATTTAACACTCATGATATGCCCAGCCAGTGTGGCTCAGGGGTTGAGCATCAATCTATAAACCAGGAGGTAATGGTTCAATTCCCGATCAGGGCACATGCCTGGATTGTGGACTCCGTCCCCAGTAGGGGGTGTGCAGGAAGCAGCCAATCAATGATTGTCTCTCATCATCGATGTTTCTGTTTTTAAAAATATATTTTATTGATTTTTTACAGAGAGGATGGGAGAGAGAGATAGAGAGTTAGAAACATCAATGAGAGAGAAAGATCGATCAGCTGCCTCCTGCACACCTCCTACTGGGGATGTGCCTGCAACCAAGGTACATGCCCTTGACTGGAATCGAACCTGGGACCTCTCAGTCCGCAGGCCGACGCTCTATCCACTGAGCCAAACAGGTTTCGGCTCATCATTGATGTTTCTATCTCTCTCCCTCCCCCTTCCTCTCTGAACTAAACACACACACACACACACACACACACACACACACACACACGTTTAAGAACAAAACAAAACTTCGCAATAACCCAAGCAGACTGACCCCAAATTCCAGAGAAGGAAGCGGAGACTCAGAAAGGTTTAGTGAGTCCCCAAGACCACAAAGCTTGGGAGGGAGGTCGTTGGGACCCCAGCCTGCGTCTGGGTCCAAGGCCACCCCTCTCATCCTCAGAACGGCTCTGTGTGCTTTCCCCTGAGAGCTTGCTACATACAGGTGTTTATCATGTCGACCAGACATCTGCCCTTACACACCAGGGCCTGGAGGGACAGGGCAGAAGCTGCGGAGAGCGCGAGCAGGTGTGGGGGCACCGTGAGGGACCTTCTCCTCCTCCCTGTCCTGGCTTCATTGAGATAGAATTCCACCCCCTGGGATTCACCCATTGAGACTGTACAGCTCAGTGTCTGTAGTGTGTTCCCAGAGGTGGGCAGCCCTACCCCATTCAGTGTCAGAACTTTTCATCTTCCCCCAACACTTTGTGTCCTTCAGCTCAACATTGCATGTTTTGTCCTGTACTTTTTCAAAAAAAATGTTTATGTCCTCAAATGTGTCACTCTCTTATGTTATTGCTTCAGAATTGTGAGTCATCCTTACAAAACCTTTCCCCATACAATATCCATGAGGAAATCCCCTTGTTTATGAAAATACTCTGAAACCATAAAATCGCACAAATGGTAGGTTTGCTGACGTTCCTTGGGAACTTGCACCACTCCTCCCCCCGCACCCCCACAGCCCTCCCAGGGCCCCTCCAGCAGGAGCTCCCTGGGCAGTGGGCTGGTGTAGACACGGGGTGCACTGATGGAAGACACGACGTGTCCCCTATTATTTAAAAAAATCTCCCTGACTTTATTGAGGACGTATGTGTGGGACCATGTATGTGGAAGTGCCTCTGTGAGTTGGGTGTGGGATCCATCACACATGTTTCAGGACGAGTCAACCCTACAGTCTCCATGGGAGGACTTCTGTACCCAAGTCCTTCTTCACAGGCAGAGCTTCTGAACCCACAGACACAGACAGCGCCGACTAACCAGCCCCAATGTTGGCCAGGCGAAGGGTTCATGCCAGCAAGGACCCTGCCCTCAGGAATTTAACCGTGGCCTGGCCAGCCTGGCTCCGTGGTTGAGCCTCGACCCATGAATCAGGAGGTCATGTTTTGATTCCCAGTCGGGGCATATGCTCAGGTTGGGGCTTGATCCCCTGTAAGGGGTGTACAGGAGACACCTGATCAATGATTCTCTCTCATCATTGACATTTCTATCCTTCTCTCCCTCGGCTTCCTCTCTCTGAAATCGGTAAAAACATTTTTAAAAAGATTATTACTGTGCAATTTAAAATATATATTAAAATAATAATACAAATCTTTCAATGTTATATGAGTTTAAGGTTGTACTGACCCTAACCAACAATCCATTGGTGACTAAACTGTATCCGATATGTCCATCCATCCATTTATCCTTCTATAGTGGAACGTTGGCTCTCAAACGTCTCCATCTCAAACAATATGCTTTTCACCCACACCCTTTCATGCTGATCCCTGTATGATCAGTCACGCGTGTCTCAGGCAACAAACAAGGGAGAGAATGCGTGAGTGTGTGTCAGTTTATTGCTAAACCTCACGTTGCTAACATCTCAGGAACTTGTGCTGTGAAAATTTTCCTGTTTTTTGCTTTTGTTGCTGCTCATTATTATTACACTAGAGGCCCAGTGCACAAAAGTTTGTGCACTTGCGGGGGTCCCTCAGCCCAGCCTATGCACTCTTGCAGTCTGGGACCCCTTGGAGGATGTCCACCTGCTGGCTTAGGCCCGCTTTCTGGGGTATTGGGCCCGAGATGGCAGTCAGACATCCCTCTAGCAGCCCGGCAGCCCTCGGGGGATTTCCACTTGCCAGCGGAGAGCAGGCCTAAGCTGCAGTCGGACATCCTTAGCACTGCTGAGGAGGCGGGAGAGGCTCCCACCACCACCGCTGTGCTGGTAGCCATCAGCCTGGCTTGTGGCTGAGCAGAGCTCCCCAGGTGGGAGCACCCTGACCACCAGAGGGCAGATCCTGCATTGAGTGTCTGCCCCCCGGTGGTCAGTGTGTGTCATAGTGAACAGTGATTCCCATTCGTTCTACTGTTAGGGTCAGTTTGCATATTACCCTTTTATTATAGAGGATAGAGGCCTGGTGCATGGGTCGGGGCTGGCTGATTTGCCCTGAAGGGTGTCCCAGATCAGGGTGGGGGTCCTGCTGGGGTGCCTGGCCAGCCTGGATGAGGGGCTGATGGCTGTTTGCAGGCTGGTTACACCCCCTTCAGGGTGGGGGTCCCCACTGGGGTGCCTGTCCAGCCTGGGTGAGGGGCTGATGGCTATTTGCAGGCTGGTCACACCCCCTTTAGGGTGGGGGTCCCCACTGGGGTGCCTGGACAGCCTGGGTGAGGGGCTGATGGCCGTTTCTAGGCTGGCCAAGCCCCCCGGCAACAGAAGCTCCCAGCCTCTCCTTTTTTTCTTTTCTTTTCTTTTTTTTTTTATTCTGGGATTTATTTACCTTCTATAATTGAAACTTTGTTGCTTTGAGTGGAGCTCAGAGCTGGCCTCAGGAAGCTTGCCTTCCTCCATCATTGGGGCAACCAAGCCTCCTGCTTGCTCCAGCTCCATGGCTGCCGCCCGCCATCTTGGTTGGGTTAATTTGCATATAGTCGCTCTGATTGGCTGGTGGGCGTGGCTTAAGGTGTAGCAAAGGTATGGTCAATTTGCATGTTTGTCTTTTATTAGTGTAGATTTTCTTTTTTTACTGTACATTTCATTTCCTTTTTGTCAAATCCTCATTTACATTTCATGTCCTTTTTGTTTTTATGGTGTTTATTTATAGATTAAACTGTATATTAGACATGTGTTGTGTATGAGAAACATTCAAACAGGAGGTCACTTGGAGGTCTGCAAGGCATTAATTCAATTTACGTTATTTCTAAAGGAAAGCAGGATTCGGGTTTCAAACAGCCTTCCAGAACGAAGCAGGTACGAACTGGGGTTCCATTCACTGTATTCATTATCCAGTTAATCTGTATGAGCATCTACAATGTGTCAGACACTCTGCTATGAATGTGAGGGTCTTTTATATGTTTATATTATCCAATATGAGGAAGATTCTGAAAACATGTATTATTGGACACTGAAATGCTAATTTTTAAAATGTTTTTAGCCTGAAGGGTTAGGAGCCAGGAAAGCAGTTCTTGGCTTTTCTCTTTCCAAAGGCGCCTTTTGTCTGGAAGCTTTCAACCCTTTACCCAGTTCACGAAGAGGAACGAGTAAACTTCCATTCATGACCCGGCCGGTTTGGCTCAGTGGATAGAGTGTCCGCCTGTGGACTCAGGGGTGCCGGGTTCGATTCCGGTCAAGGGCATGTACCTTGTTTGCGGGCACATTCCCAGTACGGGGTGTGTGGGAGGCAGCTGATCAATGTTTCTCTCTCATCCATGTTTCTAACTCTCTATCCCTCTCCCTTCTTCTCAGTAAAAAAAATCAATGAAATATATTTTTAAAAAACTTCCATTCACTAATGTACTCTGCAAAAGTCAGCATGATGTATGCTGCTTGCTTCTTGCTCAGATACGCAAAGTCAGAAGGGACTGTGTGATTGCTTTGGGATGGAGTTAAGTCCAGATCATTGTATTTGTCCTTAGTCATTTTTTACCAGTCCATCTCTTCCCCGACATGATTCATATGGAGCCTGGACTGGATTCTTTAAAACAAATGAGTAAATGAAGAGAAAGACAGAAACATGGGGCGAGAGCATGAACTAACACCAAAATAAATGAATGCATCCTCTCTCTCTCTCTCTCTCTCTCTCTCTCTCTCTCTCTCATGCATGAACACACCCCTGAGGATTTCAGTCCATTAAATAACAAGGAACCAGGTCTTGGGCTGAGAGCAGTGCTGCCTGCGCCGCCCCCCCTCCCCCACCCAGGCGGTTCTGAATATTTTTAAGAATCGGTTCATAGACTCCTCCACAGGCTCTCTCCCGGGGAATATTTGCTATTTGGGCTCAGCATGAGGACCTGAGTCCACCTCACACACCTGGGGGCCCTGGTCCCGATGAGACGGCCCCTGGAGAGGGTGACGCGGTGTATGGGGGGGGCAAGGGGGAGTGAGGCTCAGGGCAGAACAAAGTACAGCCCTTATCTCTCCGTTCCTTCCCACCATTTTTCTCTCTTTGTCATGTTTTCCAGGGACCCTCAGAGCCTAGACCCGCCGGAGGTGAGCAACGCGAAGCTGCAGTACGCAGGCTGGGGCCCCAAAGGCCAGCAGCTGGTAAGCAAGCGCTTTCGCAGCCGCGTGCTCCAGGGATGGAGGTGATGCCTTGTAGCCTGAACATATCCCACCCTGGTCTGCGTGCCTGAGTGGCATGTGGATAGCACAGCAGGGTTTCTGCACGTGTACAACGTCGGTTTCTTTCCCGATAGAGGATCCTCTTAAAACTGGAATCGGCCCTGGACATGGTCTCAGTGGTTAGAGAGTCGGCCCACCAACCGAAGGGTCTCAGGGTCAATTCCTGGTCAAGGGCACATACGTGGGTTTCAGGTTTGCTCCCTGGCCGGGTCGGAGCGCACCTGGAAGGCGACCAATCGATGCGTCTCTCTCATATCAATGTTTCTCTCTCTGTGTCTCTACCCACTCTCCTTCCCTCCCTTCCACTCTCTCTAAACGTCAATGAAAAAAATGCCCTCGGGTGAGGAACGGAACCGCGTTTGCTTTGGTTTCCATGCACACCGTCCTGGGCACAGTCCCCCGTTCCTGTGGGCGTGACTGCAGATAAAGCTCATGGTGAGGCCTGCGATGGAGGCCTGGCGCTGCTCACGGGGCACTGGCACTGCTGTGAGAACGCCGGCTCCTTTCTCCGGCGGGTTAGGTGAAGAAGGGAGATCTGCGGTCACAGTGGGGCTCGGCCCCCAGCCTGGAGCAGCCTCGGGGGCGGGTCCCAGGGCGGGGCACCTCTGGGCTCTGCACCCAACGCCCTCATGGTTCCTACTCCAACTGGCAGCACAAGCTGTTTGAGGGCACCAAGGGGCAGGGGCCTGGTGAGAGGCCCTGAGTGAGGCCAGGGGGTGGGAGGGCCTGGTGAGAGGCCCTGAGTGAGGCCAGGGGGTGGGAGGGCCTGGTGAGAGGCCCTGAGTGAGGCCAGGGGGTGGGAGGGCCTGGTGAGAGGCCCTGAGTGAGGACAGGGGGTGGGAGGGCCTGGTGAGAGGCCCTGAGTGATACGGGAGGGGAGGGTGGGGGGGCAGGACGAGGGAGGCAGGGGTACTGGGGTTCGGTCCAGGCTGCCCACTAAGTTCCCGTGGGTCAGCTCTGCCACTGTTGGGCTCTGTCAGCCGGCTGAGCACTGAGGGGAGGACGGGGTAAGAGGACCGCCCACGTCTGCCCCCTCTCCAGCCCATGTTGTCTAAGCCCTTTATTTCCAGAAATCATACTGCGCCTCCCCCACTTGCAGGAAGTCCCCCCCCCCACCCCCCGTTTTGAAGGTCAGGTGTCTCGATTGCTGCCGGGCCCCTGCTGGCCACGCCTGGGATTTCTTTGAACTAACCAATGACAATCAAGGGACGTGCGCGCCATAGAGATGACCACATCCTGTGTAACAAGACCCAACTCGCGCCTGGCCAATCGGCGGGGCCCACAGTCCCCTCCCCTGCCCTTTCTATAAAACCCACAATCCCATCAGGCCTCGCTCTCTCTCGGCCACTGGGGCTTACCGTTGCATCGGTGAGTGTGGTTGGGGAGCCGAACTAGTTCGAAATGATGGACTCTTTGCTTTTGCATGGGACTCGCTGGCTCCCTGGTGGGCATTTTGGGAACCTTGAAATCTGGGCACAACAACATGCAGTAAACAAGATTTCAAGAAAAACAATTTGACCTATAACTAGAGGCCTGGTGCCCAGATTTGTGCACCAGTGGGGTCCCTTGTCCGTCTCACCATCCGGGACCCCTCAGGATATGTCCGAGCCCCACAGGCCAGAGGAGGGACCACCACGGGGGCCTCTAGTATGCATATAAGATATTTGGTGAATCTCTTCCGGCCCTCCCCTAACCCCTTCCCTCTCAGATTCATCAGGCTGTTCCATGTTTCCATGCCTCTGCATTGAGCCTCTGCCCCCTGGTGCTCACTGCTTATCATAGCGCTGGTCCAACTTTCGCTTAGGCTTTTATATATTTACATGTTATGTGCAGTAAACATTAATATTTCAAGAAAAAAATTAAATAGAACTAGAGGCCGGGTGCACGGATTGGTGCACCAGCCGGGTCCCTCGTCCTGGCCTGGGCCCTCTCACAGTCCAGGACCACTCAGGGCAAGTCACACTGCCGGTTTCAACCAGATCCCTGCAGGTAGGCTGAGGGACCCAACTGGGGGCCTCTAGTGTGCATGCATATAAGATCTTTGGTGCATCTCTTCCCATCTTCCCCCTTCCTCCTTCCCTCTGAGATTCATCTGTCTGTTCCATGGTTCCATGCCTGAACTTTTAGTGTCTGACCCGTGGTGGTCAGTGCGCATCATAGCACTGGTCCAAGGGTAGCTTAGGACTTTATATACACTGAGTGGCTAGATTATTATGACCACCTGATGTGTGTAGGCAAATAAGCCATACACTGCATTGTTTGGGATATGGAAGCTGAAGGCCTGGTCGAACGCCTTTGCTGCCTGCAGTTACCAAGATAAAACATCTCCAATTTGCACAGGAACACAAAGATTGGATAGTTGAGCATTGGAAAAAAGTCATGTGGTCAGATGAATCATGTTTCCAGTTGCATCGTGCAGATGGCAGAGTGAGGATTTGGTGGAAACAACATGAAAGCATGCACCCCACCTGCATGAGTACAGCCCTTCAAGCTGGTGGGGGTAGTGCTATGGTTTGGGGCATGTTTTCCTTGGCATGATTTAGGCCCTTTAATTCGTGTGGAACAACAGCTGAATAGCACAACATACCTAAGTTCATCCTATCCTGTTGATGGCGTATCCCAATGGCGTCTTCCAACAAGACAGTGTGCCATGACGGTGCTCGTATTGTGCAGGAGTCGTTTCAACAACATGAGGGAGACTTTACCTTGCTTATGTGGCCCCCACAATCACCAGATCTCAATCCAATTGAGCATTTGTGGGATGAAGTTAAAAGAGCCATCAGGCAGCTGGTTCCACAACCCTCAAATCTCGCAGAACTGGACAGTGCTATTCATCAGGCATGGTGTCAGATACCTCACATCACCTTTTAACATCTCGGGGAGCCAATGCCAAGAGGATTTGCCGCAGTATTGAAGGCAAAAGGTGGCCCAACGAAATACTGATGGTGTTGTCATAATAATCTGGCCACTCAGTGTATATAGACTAGTGGCCCAGTGCCCAAAATTCGTGTGTCTGGGCGGTGCGGTGTCCATCAGCCCTACCTGCACCCTCTCCAATCTGGGAACCCTTAGGGGTGGTTTGACTGCTAGTTTAGGCATGATTTCTGGGATCGGGCCTAAACTAGCAGTCAAACATCCCTCTCACCATCCAGGACCTCTGGCTCCTAACTACTCACTTGACTGATTGCCCCTAACCACTCTGCATGCCGGCCTGTGTACCCTCAGCAGCTCCCCAGCCATCTGTCTTACCCTCAACTGCCCCCCCCCACTGCCGGTCTACTCACCCACAACTGGCCCCCCAATGCTGGCCTGCTCGCCCCCAATTGCCCACAATTACCGGCCTGCTCCCCCCAGTCTGCCTTTCCTGCTGGCCTGCTTGCCCCCCAGCTGACCCCCGTGATGGCCTGCTTGCTCCCAACTGCCCTCTCCTCTTGGCCTAATCACCCCTAACTGCCTCTGCCTCGGCCCCACTACCATGGGTTTGTCCCCAAGGACATCTAGAACAGGGGTCCTCAAACTACGGCCCACGGGCCACGTGCTGCCCGCTGAAAACATTTATCCGGCCCGCCAGGTGGTTTGCCTCTGCTGCCTGTCCTGCTTAGCAGGCAACTCGTCCCGTGATCGCAGTGCGCATGTGTGGAATGTCTGAGGGACAGTGAACTGGACCCCTGTTTAAAATGTTTGAGGACCTCTGATCTAGAAGGTCTCCTGGTCTAATTAACATATTAACCTTTTATTAGTAAAGTTGTTATGTGCAATGAACATTCATATTTCAAGAAAGACTCTTCAATATAATATTACATGTAATAAACATTAATATTTCAAGGAAAATAGATTTAAAATATAATAATATTACCAAAACTATACTAACATAGTATATCACAAAAGTTGTAGGAAATATTAAAAATCTGCAAATAACAGGATTACTTTTATTATATTCTAAAATAGTTTCTGTTCTGGCTCTATTTTCTGTTCATCAGTTTACATTTTTAATTATATTGCACAAATGAGTGAGCTCACATAATATTTGTCTTTCTCCGACTGGCTTATTTTGCTTAGCATAATGCTCCCTAGGTTCATCCGTGCTGTTGCAAATGGTAAAAGTTCCTTCTCTTTTACGGCAGCGTAGTATTCCATTGTATAGACGTACCACAGTTTTCTAATCCACTCATCTGCTAAGTGGGGCACTTAGGCTGTTTCCAAATCTTAGCTCTTGCACATTGTGCTGCTATGAACAGAGGGGTGCATATGTCCTTTCTGATTGGTGTTTCTTATTTCTTGGGATATAGTCCTAGAAGTGGGATTACTGGGTCCAATGGGAGTTCCATTTTTAATTTTTTGAGGATACTCCACACTGTCTTCCACAGTGGTTGCACCAGTCTGCATTCCCACAGCTGTGCAAGAGGGTTCCTTCTTCTCCCCATCCTCGCCAGCACTTGTGTTTGTTGATTTGTTGATGATAACCATCCTGACAGGTGTGAGATTGTATGTCCTTGTCATTTTGATTTGCATCTCTCTGATGATGATTGTCTGACATTTTTCTGCCTATGGATTCTTCTGCCTATGGATATATGTCTGATATTTTGCTGCCTATGGATTCTTCTAAGATTTTTATGGTTTCCCGCCTTATGTTTAAATCCTTTATCCATTTTGAGTTTCTTTTTGTGTTTGGTGTAAGTTGGTGGTCTAGTTTCTTTCTTTCTTTTTTTTGCTTGTATCCGTCCAATTTTCCCAACACCATTTATTGAAGAGACTATCTTGACTCCATTGTATACTCTTGTCTCCTTTGTCAAATATCAATTGAGTTGAATGGCCTGGGTTGATTTCTGGATTCTCTGTATGAGTCTGTTCTTGTGCCAGTACCAGGCAGTGTTGAGAACTGAGGCTTCGTAATATGGCTTCACATCTGGTATTGTGAGCCCTCCAACCTTGTTGTTCTGTCTCAATTGCTGTGGCTATTCCGGGTCTTTTAAAATTCCATATGACTTTTTGAAGAGTTTGTTGTAGGTCTGTGAAATATACCGCTTGTATCTTAATGGGATTTTCACTGAACCTATAGATTGCTATCAGTGGTATGGACATCTTATTGATGTTGATTCTACCAATCCATGAACACGGTATATCCTTCCATTTGTTTATGTCTTCCTCTATCTCTTTTTTCAACATCCTGTAGTTTTCCGAATACAGTGCTTTACCTCGTGAGTTAAGTTTATTCCTAGGTCTCTTAATTTTTGGGGTGCAGGGGTAAATGGGATTGTTTTATTAGTTTCTCTCTGTGTGAGTTCATTATTGGTGGATTTTCTGAAACAGTCTGAGGAGTATACTAGTAGGTGTTAGTTCTTCTTTGAATGTTCGGTAAAATTCCCCTGTGGAGCCATCTCTTGAATGATGACTGACTTTGACTATGTTTTCATATGTCTCTTGGCCTTCGGTGTGTCCTCTTTCTTTCCTTTTTTATAGTTTTTTTTATTTTTTTAAGTTTTATTGCTTAAAGTATTACAAATGGTATAACATATGTGTCCTTTTTTTTCAACCCACCCTTGACAATCCCCCGTCCTCCCCCACCCCCCAGTGTCTTATGTCCATTGGTTATGCTTATATGCATGCATACAAGTCCTTTGGTTGATCTCTTACCCCATACCTCCTGCCCCCCAACCCTCCACGGCCTTCCCGCTGTAGTTTGACAATCTGTTTGAGGCAGCTCTGCCTCTGTATCTATTATTGTTCAAAAGTTTATAATGGTCTCTATTATCCACGAATGAGTGAGATCATGTGGTATTTTTCCTTCATTGACTGGCTTATTTCACTTAGCATAATGCTCTCCAGTTCCATCCATGCTGTTGCAAATGGTAAGAGTTCCTTCCTTTTTAGAGCAGCATAGTATTCCATTGTGTAGATGTCCCACAGTTTTCTAATCCATTCATCTACTGATGGGCACTTAGGCTGTTTCCAGATCTTAGCTATGGTGAATTGTGCTGCTATGAACAGAGGGGTGCATATATCCTTTCTGATTGGTGTTTCTGGTTTCTTGGGATATATTCCTAGAAGAGGGATCACAGGGTCAAATGGGATTTCCATTTTTAGTTTTTTGAGGAAACTCCATACTGTCTTCCATAGTGGCTGCACCAGTCTGCATTCATTCCCACCAGCAGTGCACGAGTGTTCCTTTTTGTCCACATCCTCTCCAGCACTTGTCGTTTGTTGAATTGTTTTTTTTTTTTTTCAAAAAAAAGGAAGAGAGATGGACAGAGAGATAGAAATGTCAATGATGATAGAGAACCATTGATCAGCCAAAACCGGTTTGGCTTGGTGGATAGAGCGTCGGCCTGCGAACTGAAGGGTCCCAGGTTCGATTCCGGTCGAGGGCATGTATCTTGGTTGCGGGCACATCCCCAGTGGGAGATGTGCAGGAGGCAGCTGATCGATGTCTCTCTCTCATCGATGTTTCTCTATCTCTCTCCCTTCCTCTCTGTAAAAAATCAATAAAATATAAAAAAAATAAGGAAAGAGAACCATTGATAAGCTGCCTCCTGCATGCCCCCTACTGGGGATTGAACCAGGGCATGTGTCCTCACCAGGAATTGAACCTTGACCACTGAGTACACTAAGCAAGGCCATATTCTCTCTATTTCAGTGGTCTGGAAGGAACCTGAGAGATGCCTGTAATCATATTCTTAATCTAATCAGAATAATCCACTTAGCTTTCTTCAAATGTGAATTCCTTTTGTATGTAGGCTCAGGAATATCACATTGTAGTGCAGGCTTTTATTCTAGAAGGAAGTAGCCTATGTTTCCTCATTGATCTGGTTCTAGTTCTCTCATCCTCACCTTGATTTTTCATATTCTCACAGGTTGTCACATTGGTCAACATGAACATATAGGTTTCAGGTGTGGGTTTCTGTGCTATGGGATTTGTATATTGCACCTTTTACTTTTCAGTACTCTATACTTTCTCAGTTATTATAATTTTCTTCATTTGAATTGATTTGTTGTTGATCTCCCAACTTTATTAGTGTCATTCATTATTAATGTAGCATCAGAGATGCGCCTTGTATTTTATACAGTTGTTAAATACAAATAAGATGAGTAATTGCTTGGCGGGTAGTGCTTCTCCCTTAGAATATGATGGTTTCAGAGTACCTGTGATACCTAAATAGCTATGACACTTCTAATGGAGATAAAAGGCTCTCATGAAAGATTGCTAGTATGACAATATCACAAAGTACCCATCTTATGCCATGGTGTTAAGAACACCACATCTGATATTTACTTATTTTAGAGAAGTGGTATACCTTCTAGTCCTTTTTAAAAATTATATGTCATTATGCATTAATATGCATGGGAAAATATATTTATAGTCTCGTATATTTACTCCCCAAATAGTAGGATAGTAAAAAAAAAATCATTATAGCTCAGAACCCCAGGGGCAGCTAGTAAGATAAACATAATGTTCGATTTGCAGGGAGCTTCTAAGCTTGCTTCTGTGTACAGTAAAATATTTTACTGAGCAAAGTAAATCAAGGAGAAGGAATGATAATGGGAGATAGAATACATATACTTAAAACTCTAAAGATGTTCTTCAACATATAAAATAACCAGACAAAACCCAAAAGATCTAAATTTGCATTACTCTCCATAATACGTTTGACAAAAATTTAATTCCACTTTTAGTGCCAGAATTAAATTAAGGTATTTATACATGGCTGCAGTCTCTATATTCTCCTGTGAGAGCAATTAAAGTCACAAAATAAACCCACCACTTGTAAATATTCAGCCAAGCTGTTGCCAAACACTTTGCCTATGATCTTCACCTTCCTTAAGCAGCTGAAGCCTTCGTGATTTTATTTTATTTATTTATTTATTTATTTTTAATTTTCAGATCTGGTATTTTATTTTTTATTTTATTTTTTTTCATTTTTTTCTTTTATTTATTTTTTATTGGTTAAAGTATTACAAAGGGTATTACATATGTGTCCAGTTCTCCCCCCGCCCTAGACAGTCCCCTAGCCTCCCCAATCCCCCACTGTCTTATGTCCATTGGTTATGCTTATATGCATGCATACAAGTGCTTTGGTTGATCTCTTACCCCATACCTCCTGCCCCCCAACCTTCCACGGCCTTCCCGCTGTAGTTTGACAATCTGTTTGAGGCAGCTTTGCCTCTGTATCTATTATTGTTCAAAAGTTTATAATGGTCTCTATTATCCACGAATGAGTGAGATCATGTGGTATTTTTCCTTCATTGACTGGCTTATTTCACTTAGCATAATGCTCTCCAGTTCTATCCATGCTGTTGCAAATGGTAAGAGTTCCTTCCTTTTTAGAGCAGCATAGTATTCCATTGTGTAGATGTCCCACAGTTTTCTAATCCATTCATCTACTGATGGGCACTTAGGCTGTTTCCAGATCTTAGCTATGGTGAATTGTGCTGCTATGAACAGAGGGGTGCATATATCCTTTCTGATTGGTGTTTCTGGTTTCTTGGGATATATTCCTAGAAGAGGGATCACAGGGTCAAATGGGAGTTCCATTTTCAGTTTTTTGAGGAAACTCCATACTGTCTTTCATAGTGGCTGCACCAGTCTGCATTCCCACCAGCAGTGCACAAGTGTTCCTTGTTCTCCACATCGTCTCCAGCACTTGTTGTTTGTTGATTTGTTGATGATAGCCAGTCTGACAGGTGTGAGATGTGACCTCATTGTTGTTTTGATTTGCATCTCTCGGATGATTAGCGACTTTGAGCATGTTTTCATATGTCTATTGGCTTTCTGAATGTCCTCTTTTGAAAGGTGTCTATTTAGGTCCTTTGCCCATTTTTTGATTGGATTATCTTCCTTTTGTTAAGTTGTATGAGTTCCGTATAAATTTTGGAGATTAGGCCCTTATCAGATATGACATTGGCAAATATGTTTTCCCACACAGTGGGTTTTCTCGTTGTTTTGTTGATGGTTTCTTTTGCTGTGCAGAAGCTTTTTATTTTGATGTAGTCCCATTTGTTCATTTTCTCTTTAGTTTCAAGTGCCCTAGGAGCTGTATCAGTGAAGAAATTGCTTCGGCATATGTCTGAGATTTTGTGGCCTTTGGATTCTTCTAGAATTTTTATGGTTTCCTGTCGTACATTTAAGTACTTTATCCATTTTGAGTTTATTTTTGTGTATGGTGTAAGTTGGTGGTCTAGTGTCATTTTCTTGCATATATCTGTCAAATTTTCCCAACACCATTTATTTAAGAGACTATCTTGGCTCCATTGTATGCTCTTGCCTCCTTTGTCAAATATTAATTGAGCATATTGGTTCGGGCCGATTTCTGGGCTCTCTATTCTATTCCATTGATCTATATGCCTATTCTTGTGCAAGTACCAGGCAGTTTTGCGAATAGTGGCTTTGCAATACAACTTGATATCTGGTATTGAGATTCCACCTACTTTATTCTTTTTCAGGATTGCTGCAGCTATTCAGGGTCTTTTTTTATTCCAGATGAATTTTTGGAGAGTTCGTTCTAGATCTATGAAGTATGCTGTTGGTATTTCAATGGGAATTGCGTTGAATTTATAGATTTCTTTGGGTAGTATGGACATTTTGATGATGTTGATTCTACCAATCCATGAACATGGTATGTTCTTCCATCTGTTTATATCTTCCTCTATATCTTTTTTCAACGTCCTGTAGTTTTCTGAGTAGAGACCTTTTACCTCTTTAGTTAAGTTTATTCCTAGGTAGCTTAATTTTTTTGGTGCGATGGTATACGGGGTTGTTTTTATAATCTCTCTTTCTGAAAGTTCACTACTGGTGTATAGAAATGCCTCAGATTCCTTGGGATTAATTTTGTATCCTACTGCATTGCCAAATTCATGTATTAAGTCTAGTAGCTTTTTGATGGAGTCTCTAGGGTTTTGTATGTATAATATCATGTCATCTGCAAATAAGGACAGTTTTACTTCCTCTTTTCCAATTTGGATGCCTTTTATTTCTTCTTCTTGCCTAATTGCAATGGCTAACACTTCCAGTACTATGTTGAACAGGAGTGGTGAGAGGTGGCATCCCTGCCTTGTTCCTGTTCTTAGGGGAAATGGTGTTAGTTTTGGTCCATTGAGTATGATGCTGGCTGTGGGCCTGTCATATATGGCTTTTATTATGTTGAGGTATGATCCTTCTACTCCCACCTTGCTGAGAGTTTTTATCAAAAATGGGTGTTGAATTTTGTCAAATGCTTTTTCTGCATCAATTGATATGACCATGTGGTTCTTTTCTTTCAATTTGTTTATGTGATGTGTCACATTTATTGATTTGCGGATATTGTAACATCCTTGCATCCCTGGGATAAATCCTACTTGGTCATGGTGTATGATCTTTCTGATGTACTGCTGGATCCGATGTGCTAAGATTGGGTTGAGGATTTTGGCATCTATGTTCATGAGGGATATTGGCCTATAATTCTCTTTCATTGCGTTGTCTTTACCTGGTTTTGGTATTAGGGTGATGCTGTCTTCATAGAATGAGCTTGGAAGTGTTCCTTCCTCCTGAATTTTTTGTAGTAGTCTGAGGAGGATAGGTTTTAGTTCTTCCTTGAATGTTTGGTAAAACTCCCCTGTGAAGCCGTCTGGTCCTGGGCTTTTGTTTGATGGAAGCTTTTTGATGACCGCTTCAATTTCTTCCATAGTTATTGGCCTGTTGAGATTTTTAGATTCTTCCTGATTGAGTTTTGGAATGTTGTATTTTTCTAGGAATTTGTCCATTTCCTCCAGGTTGTCTAGTTTGTTGGAGTAGAGCTTCCCATAGTATTTTTTAACAATCATTTGTATTTCTGTGTGGTCTGTTGTTATTTCGCCTCTATCGTTTCTGATTTTGTTTATTTGGGTCCTCTCTCTTTGCTTCTTGGTGAGTCTGGCTAGCAGTTTGTCAATCTTGTTTATCCTTTCAAAGAACCAGCTCTTGGTTTCATTGATTTTCTGTATGGTTTTTTTGGTCTCTATGTCATTTATTTCTGCTCTAATCTTTATTATCTCCTTCCTTCTGCTCACTCTGGGGTTTTCTTGTTGCTCTCTTTCTAATTCTTTGAGTTGTAGAGTTAGGTGATTTACTACCATTTTTTATTGTTTTTTGAGATAGGCCTGTAGAGCCATAAAGTTCCCTCTCAGGACTGCTTTCATTGTGTCCCATAGGTTTTGGATTGTTGTGTTTTCATTGTCATTAGTTTCCAGGATGTTTTTAATTTCTTCTTTGATCTCATTGGTAACCCAATCAATATTGAATAGCATGCTATTCAGCTTCCAGGTGTTTGAGTACTTTGGGTTGTATTTATTGTAGTTTATTCCTAATATGCCATCGTGGTCTGCGAAGATGATTTTTATGATTTCAATCTTCTTGAATTTGGGGATACTTTGCTTGTGACCCAATATGTGGTCTATTTTTGAATGCGTCTTATGAGCACCTGAGTAGAATGTATATTCCGTGGCTTTGGGGTGAAGCATTCTGAAGATGTCAATTAAGTCCATCTGATCTAGTTAGTCATTTAGGATTACTATTTCTTTGCTGAGTGTTTGTCTAGAGGATGTATCCAGTGATGTCAGTGGTGTATTAAAGTCCCCTACTATGATTGTATTGTTGTCGATCTCTCCTTTAATATCTTCCAGGAGTATTTTTACGAATTTGGGTGCTCCAGCATTGGGTGCATATATGTTTACCATGGTTATATCTTCTTGTTGTATTGATCCCTTTAGTATGATGAAGTGGCCTTCCTTATCTCTTGTTATGGCCTTCACTTTGAGGTCTATTTTGTCCGATATAAGTATTGCTACCCCAGCTTTCTTTTCCTTTCCATTTGCCTGAAAGATATTTTTCCAACCCTTACTTTCAGTCCGTGTGAGTCCCTTCTAATGAGGTGGGTCTCTTGTAGACAGCAGATGTATGGGTCATGTTTTTTTTTATCCATTCAGCCACTCGATGTCTTTTGGTTGGAGCATTTAGTCCGTTTACGTTTAAAATTATTATTGAAAGGTACTTGCTTGTAGCCATTTCTTTTTTTGTGTGGCTGTTTTCTTTCTGAGCTTTTTATTTCTTCTTTTTATACCAGTCCCTTTAGCATTTCTTGCATTGCTGGCTTGGTGGTGATAAACTCCCTTAGTCTTTTTTTGTCTGTGAAGCTTCTTATTTCCCCTTCAATTTTGAATTATAGCCTTGCTGATAGAGTATTCTTGCATTCAGTCCTTTGCTTTGCATCACTTTGTAAATTTCCATCCATTCTTTTCTGGCCTGATGTGTTTCTGTTGAGAAGTCATTTGATAATCTAATGGGAGATCCCTTGTATGTAACTTTCCGTCTCTCTCTTGCAGCTTGTAAGATTCTCTCTTTGTCCTGAACATTTGCCATGGTAATTATGATGTGTCTTGGTGTGGGTCTTTTCGGGTTCACCTTGTTTGGGACTCTCTGGGCTTGTGTGACTTTTTTCTTCCCCACCTCAGGGAAGTTTTCTGATATTATTTCTTCGAGTAGGTTTTCTAATCCTTGTTCCTCTTTCTGTTGTTCTGGCACCCCTATTATTCGTATGTTGTTTCGTTTCATGTTGTCCCAAAGCTCCCTTAGGCTCTCCTCCTGTCTTTTAATTTTTTTCTCCAATTGCAGTACAGTTTGGGTGTGTTTTGCTTCCTTGGCTTCTAATACACTAATTCGGTCCTCCGCTTCTCCTAGTCTACTGTTGATACTTTCAATGGTGTTTTTATTGCAGCTATATCACTCTTCATTTATTCTTGGGTCTTACTTATGTTGTTGATTTTTTCATCTGTTTCTTCTAGCTTCTTGCATATGTTATTGATTCTTTCCTCCGTCCAGTTTATGAACTCTAGGACCCTTATTCTGAATTCTTTTTTGGTCATGTTGCATGCCTCTGTATCACTTAGCTGCTTTCCTGGCAAGTCCTCTTTTTCTTTCCTTTGGGGATTTCTTTGTCTACCCATGTTTGATCTCACTGACATATCTAGACGTTGAGTCATTCAGTGGCTGCTCCCTTGGTCGCAGTGACTCCTTGAGCTGTGGTTGCTCTTCGGCCGTTTGTGGTAGCAGCTGCTTCTCAGTTGGCAGCAGCTCCTCTGGTGGGTCCTGTTCACAGCTGTGGTAGCTCTTCTGGCTGTTACGGGGAGGTTTCACGTACAGCTGCTGTTCCTCAGACAGAGGGTGTGGAGCTCAGGAGGCTGCTGTTGTTTGGATCTGCTGCGTTGATTTCAAGGCACAAAATACAACACAACAAGGTACCGCGTACCAGGCACCACTCTGTGTTGTTGCTGGGATCTGAATTGTTGATGATAGCCAGTTTGAGAGGTGTGTTATGGTACGGCATTGTTGTTTTGATTTGCATCTCTCAGATGATTAGTGACTTTGAGCATGTTTTCATATGTCTCTTGGCTTTCTGAATGTCCTCTTTTGAAAGGTGTCTTTAGATCCTTTGCCCATTTTTTGATTGGATTGTTTATCTTCCTTTTGTTAAGTTGTATGAGTTCCGTATAAATTTTGGAGATTAGGCCCTTATCAGATATGACATTGGCAAATATGTTTGCCAATGCAGTGGGTTTTCTTATTGTTTTGTTGATGGTTTCTTTTGCTGTGCAGAAGCTTTTTATTTTGATGTAGTCCCATTTGTTCATTTTCTCTTTAGTTTCAAGTGCCCTAGGAGCTGTATCAGTGAAGAAATTTCTTCGGCATATGTCTGAGATTTTATAGCCTTTGGATTCTTCTAGAATTTTTATGGTTTCCTGCCGTACATTTAAGTACTTTATCCATTTTGAGTTTATTTTTGTGTATGGTGTAAGTTGGTGGTCTAGTGTCATTTTCTTGCATATATCTGTCAAATTTTCCCAACACCATTTATTGAAGAGACTATCTTGGCTCCATTGTATGCTCTTGCCTCCTTTGTCAAATATTAATTGAGCATATTGGTTCGGGCCGATTTCCGGGCTCTCTATTCTATTCCATTGATCTATATGCCTATTCTTGTGCAAGTACCAGGCAGTTTTGCGAACAGTGGCTTTGCAATACAACTTGATATCTGGTATTGAGATCCCACCTACTTTGTTCTTTTTCAGGATTGCTGCAGCTATTCAGGGTCTTTTTTTATTCCAGATGAATTTTTGGAGAGTTCGTTCTAGATCTATGAAGTATGCTGTTGGTATTTCAATGGGAATTGCGTTGAATTTATAGATTTCTTTGGGTAGTATGGACATTTTGATGATGTTGATTCTACCAATCCATGAACATGGTATGTTCTTCCATCTGTTTATATCTTCCTCTATATCTTTTTTCAACGTCCTGTAGTTTTCTGAGTAGAGATCTTTTACCTCTTTAGTTAAGTTTATTCCTAGGTAGCTTAATTTTTTTGGTGCGATGGTATACGGGGTTGTTTTTATAATCTCTCTTTCTGAAAGTTCACTACTGGTGTATAGAAATGCCTCAGATTCCTTGGGATTAATTTTGTATCCTACTGCATTGCCAAATTCATGTATTAAGTCTAGTAGCTTTTTGATGGAGTCTCTAGGGTTTTGTATGTATAATATCATGTCATCTGCAAATAAGGACAGTTTTACTTCCTCTTTTCCAATTTGGATGCCTTTTATTTCTTCTTCTTGCCTAATTGCAATGGCTAACACTTCCAGTACTATGTTGAACAGGAGTGGTGAGAGTGGGCATCCCTGTCTTGTTCCTGTCCGTAGGGTGAATGGTGTTAGTTTTTTCCATTGAGTATGATGTTGGCTTGGGCCTGTCATGCATGGCTTTTATTATGTTGAGGTATGATCCTTCTACTCCCACCTTACTGAGAGTTTTTATCAAAAATGGGTGTTGGATTTCGTCAAATGATTTTTCTGCATCAATTGATATGACCATATGGTTTTTTTGTTTCAGTTTGTTTATGTGACGTATCACATTTATTGATTTGCGGATATTGTACCATCCTTGCATCCCTGGGATAAATCCTACTTGGTCATGGTGTATGATCTTTCTTATGTACTGCTGGATCCGATGTGCTAAGATTTGGTTGAGGATTTGGCATCTATGTTCATGAGGGATATTGGCCTGTAGTTCTCTTTCATTGTGTTGTCTTTACCTGGTTTTGGTATTAGAGTGATGCTGGCTTCATAGAATGACCTTGGAAGTGTTCCTTCCTCTTGAAGTTTTTGTAGTAGTCTGAGGAGGATAGGTTTTAGTTCTTCCTTGAATGTTTAGTAAAACTCCCCTGTGAAGCCGTCTGGTCCTGGGCTTTGGTTTCCTGGAAGTGTTTTGATGACTGCTAAAATTTCTTCCATAGTTATTGGCCTATTGAGATTTTTAGATTCTTCCTGATTGAGTTTTGGAATGTTTTATTTTTCTAGGAATTTGTCCATTTCCTCCAGGTTGTCTAGTTTCTTGAAGTAAAGCTGTCCATAGTATTTTTTAACAATCATTTGTATTTCTGTGGGGTCTGTTGTTATTTTGCCTCTATTGTTTCTGATTTTGTTTATTTGGGTCCTCTCTCTTTGCTTCTTGGTGAGCCCGGCCTGAGGTTTGTCAATCTTGTTTATCCTTTCAAAGAACCAGCTCTTGGTTTCATTTATTTTCTGTATTGTTTGTTTGTTTGTTTTTCGGTCTCTATGTCATTTATTTCAGCTCTAATCTTTATTAACTCCTTCCTTTCTTGTTCTTTTGGTTGATGCTTTTTCTTTTGATGCAGTCCCGTTTGTTTCTTTTCTCCTTAGTTTCCATTGGCCTAGGAGCTGTATGGGTCAAGATATTGCTACACTTTATTTTAAAGACTTCAAATAAATTCAAACTTTGAGAAAATTTGATGTAGTTAAGTAATTCCATTATGTGTTGAAAACATTCAACCATTCAAACATTCCATTTTGTACATAATTTTTATATCTGCAGAATTCTAATTTCTCTTTTTAAAAATCTATTTCTGTTGATTTAGGAGAAGAAGGGAGAGGGAGAGATAGAAACATCAATGATGAGAGAGAATCATTGACCACCTGCCTCCTGCACGACCCACAGTGGGGATTGAACTGGGTGTGTGCCCTGACCAGGAATTGAACCACGACGTTCTGCCTCCTAGGTTGACGCTCCACCCCTGAGTCATGCCAGCTTGGCTAATTTCTCTTTTTTAAGTTCTATTTGATCATAATGTCGTGGTCATGGCTTGCTCTCCAGGTTGATGTTTAGTGAAAAGGCTCCAATTGGGAGTTTACAGGTTAAATTTATTATTTATTCAATTAGGAGTAGCCCCTGTCTATGGGCGCTGGCCTCTGTGAAGTCATGGTTCCCTCCTGCCCATTTGCACCCCTCCTGGAGGCTTCTAGCATTTAGTGTTTTCCTTCAGCAGTGACACGTGTTTACGACACTCTGAACTGTCGGGCCGAGTTCACCTCCACCCACAATTGAGGCGCCCCCCATAACCTGCTCTTCCCCCCCAGGTTTCCTCTTCCAGCTCCTGTTCCTCAGAGTTTGATCTTTTCCATCTAGCGGCTGTGTGGCAGGTGACAGCTGTTGGGTCTCTGGGTCTTCTTTCCCAGATCACACAGGAGTGCATCTGGCAGGCCTCCCTTCCAACTGCCACTTCCACAGGGCTCCACGCCTCCACCTGGTGCTGCTCCCGCCTCCTCCTCTGGGCTCAGCTGTGCTTCAGAATGAGGGCTGTGGGATGTGCAGCGCTGCAGACAGATGTGCGGTGCTCTGTTTCCAAGGAGCTAGACAGCTGCTGGCCGAGACCGTCCCCCTGGACTGAGAAGGCCAGAGGGTGGCTTACAGGCAGGTCCCAGTGCTGTGGCGGATTGCTCTGGGCTGCTGCCAGCAGTCCGCGTGGCCCTGTGCCAATCCTGCAAACTCAGACCGGGTCTTACAGGATATGTCCCGTGCCCATGAGTGTCCTACCAGGTGTGCGTTGATGCGCTGGTTATAAAAGGACAGACTCTTTCAGCATAAACGCATCAGCTGGCTGAAAAGAAGGGTCCCTGAGAGGAGCGCGCTGCCACGATGGTCAGGTGTGTGCGATGACGCTGGGTCTGTTTCACTCTTGCAGGTCTGAGCTCCCTCTCTGGAGGCCGCGCTGAGGAAGTTCAATGACATCTATAGAAAGATAAGCCAGGCACAGAGGGTGGCAGCCGGCTCACCATCCTTCCCCTTTTGTATGACTTCCACCTGGTACAGTCTCTCCGCATCTCCTACATGTTGGAAAAACTGACTGGAACATTCACAGAGAAAGATAAGGAACTGATCCTGTTCAGGCTGAGAAATGAGGATTTTCATTGAGAAAACACGATGCTATGTCCCTGGCAATGATCAGAGAGACCAGGGCAAAGCCAGCGGGGCAGGCAGCACGTTCCGGGACCAGACCAGGGACGGTGGGTCCCTCGAGCTGCCTCCTAAGTGCCTAAGTGCGCAGATGCTGAGCAGCAGGTGAAATAAGTGGGGAAATGCTGTGGGCCATGCCCTAGCCCATCTCTTATCGTCTGCTACGGGGATGAAGATGTTTTTATCGTGAGTGTGTGAGCAAACCTTATTCCTTTACTAAAACTCGGGTATTTTGTGAGTTAAGAATCGATTTAATTCACACTCATCTGTTCAACAAATGTTCACTGAGGAAGGCCGTGTGGCTCGGGGCTCAGGTGTCAACGACCTGGACTTCTGGCTCAGCAGTGCACAGCAATGTGACCTGAGTCTTCCAAGCCTCAGTTTCCCCTTGTAGAACACAGGGCTGAGCAGAGCTCCTGCCTCTTTTCCTTTTGTGCAGATCGAGATAGGGGAGGGCAGGGGAGCCCTGAGGGATGTGTGAGGAGTAGGGAGAGGGTGTGTGTGGGGCCCACAGGGGAGCAGGGCAGAGGCCGTTGCAAGGACTTGGGCGTTGATCCTGGAGGCACCTGGAGGGTTCTGAGTGGGAAAATGGATTGGGAAGGGTTCGTGCTAACGGTCACCTTAGCTACAACGTAGAAGACAGAGGTGGTCAGGCAGGAAGACCCCCTTCAGGGGTCAGAGACGGTGGTGGGAGGATTAGCTCTGTGGTAGTGGATGTGGGTTTGGGAGAGAGTGAGGGAGTTGGAACTGACCAGGCGGCGAATGGGTGTGAGCGAAGGTGGGGTCAGCCCATGTTCTCAGCTGGGCCTTTAGTGGACAGCAGTGCATGCAGGAGACAAAGGCTCAAAAGGGAGGACGCGACCATCCTGAAACCCGAAATGCTCACTGGGATGTGCTGTGGTCTGAGCCCTCTGAGGATGCACAGCCCTTAACATACGCAGTGGACACTGTGAATGGGTGGGTGTGATGATGTGAGAATGCTCTCACTGAAAAGTGAATACTTGGGGAAATCTCAGAAAAGCTTGTCTGGGAGGTCTCTGAATTGTGCTTGCGACTTTTCTCTCAGTGTGACATTCTTTCCACTTGAAAAGTTAAAGAGTGTACAGGCCAGGGGTGGGGAAGGAATGGCCAATGTTGTGGAGAGGAGGGGTGGCTCAGAGCCCAGGGCCAGGAGGGAGGAGTGCAGGGAGGGGGAAGAACCAGTGGGAGGACGAGGGTGGAGGGGAGCAGGAGAGGGAAGGGGAGCTCTGTGGGTAGTGGTCCAGGCCCCAGTGGAGGTCTGGCGGGGGTCTGGTGCCGGGGGAGGTTAAAAGGCTGCAGAGGCTGGAGTGGGGATGGTCTGCCTGCGACCATCGGGTTTATCAACAGTGGTGGCCACGTGCAGAGTTGGTTTGTTTCTTCCCAAGTTGAAGTGATGACCATTTGAAATGGATGGCTCTCTCTTTCTTTTCTTTATGTTTTTAAGGTTCGCTGTGTGCTGGACACGATGTTGGTTCTGAAGAACAGTGACGTGCAGAGGATTCCGGGCTGTGAGCCTGAGCCTGTGGAGAAACTGAAGAAATTGCTAAGAGGGGAAGTGAGTTCCCTGTGGACATGGACCCACCGTGGAAGGGTGGGAGGTAGTTGGAGCCGCGAGTCGGGTGCCCGGCCTGGTCAGCAAGAGTTGTGAGGGATCGAATGGCAGCTGTGTTTCTGCGGTGAGACCCTGTGAGGGGCCCGTGTGCAGTGAGTCCCTGTGAGATCAGCATCCCCCACACTTAGCCGGTGGTGCTGGACTCAGCTGTGCAACAGAATCACCATAGACCTTCTGATCACTTTGGAAGAGGGCCCACCAGGACCGGAGGCGTTAGCCCAACAGGAGAGGGGCTTGTCTATGTAACCACCCCAGGTATTTATAAGTGGGGCCACAACAGAGACCCACCGCCCTCTCCAGTCAGGGCGTCCTCTACCCTTACTTCTTTATTCATTTTTTTGAGTAGAATTCTTATTTTATATATACTTTTATTGACTTCACAGAAAACTGGAGACCGAGCGTGAAAGAGAAACGCCAATGATGAGAACCATTGATTGGCTCTCTCCTGGACACCCCGCATTGGGGATGGAGGCCACAACTGGGACATGGGCCCCAACCTGGAAGCCAACCATAACTGCCTGGTTCTGGTTCATAGGTTGACACTCAACCACTGAACCAGGCCGACCAGGCTCGGGTGCCGGGAAACCTGCTTGTATAAAGAAAAGAATGGTATTGCTGGTTTAGTTAGCTTCAAGGTATTCTTTGAAACTATTGGAGAAGTTGCTAAGAATTGATAACTGAAAATTTGAGAATGACTTTCTACGACCTAATGGAACCCACTTTTTCTTTAAATCCTATGGCAAGGATGTGCTTATTGATTTGAGAGAGAGAATCATTGATGTGAGAGAAAAGCATCAATTGGTTGCCTCTCATACACACTCCCACTGGAGACTGAATGCCCAAACTAGGTATGTGCCCTGACCGGGAATTGAACCCACAGCCTTTCCGTGTAGAGAATGATGCTCCAGCAAACTGATCCACACCGGCCATGTCGTGGACCAATTTTTAGAAAAGAAAACGTTCTGTGACTCCTAACCTTTGTGCATATCCGTGGTCCAAAATACAGCTCAGTCCATGGGAGTTCATGGAACACCTTGATGATTTTGAGTTGATTGAATGAGATGCAATATGTGCAATGTGCTCATCACTGTGCCATGCTTGTGCTCACTCTTTTGTGGTTTCACTCGGCCTCATCCTGTCTTCTGTCTCATTCTTATGTATTTTCATTAAAAGTAGTGCTAGGTTCATAAATTTTGCATCGTTCCTCTAAAATGTTGGCCCTGAAAACTGGGAGCAGAGAGTTTGAAATTTTATCATCCAGTTTATATCCCTTTGGCATAAACTCATCAATTCAACTGTTCTTGAAATCTTGATTTGCATAATGATAAATAGTTTTCATTATCTCAAGATTCCCTAAAGTATATGTTATTTGCTGTGTTCTCACTTCAGGTCACTGCATCTATAAATTTATTTCCAGGTTAGATCACATTTCGTTGGACATTAATTGAAATCTCATCATGCTGCCCACAAATGAAGGTGGTTAGATTTATGGAATAGCTTCTGTACGAGGAATTGATTGAGATAGTTATGAAAAAGTTACCACTTTAGGTGGGATTTTTTTCAGTTTTGTTCTTTTGTTCGGGGCAGGAATAGACTGTTGGGGACTCGCTATGATTACAAGGAACATTAATGGTGCTCCGTTAACCATGATTGTTCTGTTCTAATGAGGGAAATCACGTTCTGATCTGGTGGAGAGTTGTCCTCCCTGGGACATGGGAGCTAACAAGGGAATGCAGGCCACCCTCCTTTCTGAGAAAGGCCTAGATCAGCAACCTCGTTGCCTGTAATCTGGTCCCAGAGCCACCCGGCCTCTGCCAACCCCCAGCCCGAGTTGCCTGTAACCTGTAACCACTATACCTTCCTACTTTCCCAGGCCTGAAATGTCTGCTTTCCCATGGGATCTTTGTCCTTCTACCCAAGATAAGCAGCTGGTTTATTGGGGGTGGGGGACAGGGGGTAGAGCAAACGTTTGTGGGTGACCTGCTGCTCTCTCCTTCTGCTGCATTCATGGAATAAATGATCTCAACCCTGTCTCTGCTTCATTGGCTCAAGGAGTGACCAGCAGCCCGGACCCATTGCTTGTCCAGATTCACTTTCAGTAATTTTATAACAGTCATTGGAGCTGGATAATGAATCGAAATGCTAATCAGCACTCTCCCCCCACCCCCAATCTAAGTCCAAAGATTTCATCTACTTTAAACAATTTAAATTTATCTTAAATTAAAAATGAGATTTTAATTAACCCAAGTAAAACATTACTAGTTTAGAAATAATTGATTGGCAGCCTAAATGTTTAAATTCTGTTCCGAGGGTGCCTGTATATTTGTTCTCTAAATGTCTTTCTTGCATGTGCTAATTTAGAACTCCTTGCACAGAAAGCTATATACAAAGTCCTTTTGTTAAAATATTTTCCAGTCTGGCCGGCATGGCTCAGTGATTGAGTGTATCACTATGACCAGGAGGTCACCATTAGATACCCAGTCAGGGCATATGCCCTGGTTGGGGGCTTGATCCCCATTATGGGGCGTGCAGGAGGCAATTGATCAATGCTTCTCTCTCATCATTGATGTTTCTTTCTCTCTATCTCTCCTTTCCCCTCGGAACTCAATAAAGATATATTTTTTAAAATATATATAAAGTATAGCCCTAGCCAGTTTGGCTCACTGGGTAGAGGGCTGACCTGGGGATTGAAGGGACCCAGGTTTGATTCTGGTCAAGAGCATGTACCTTGGTTGTGGGCACATCCCCAGTGGGGAGTGTGCAGGAGGCAGCTGATCGATGCTTCTCTCTCATCAATGATTCTAACTCTCTATCCCTCTCCCTTCCTCTCTGTAAAAAATCAATAAAATATATATTTTTAAAAATATATATGTATATAAAATATTTTTCAAATATATAGCTTTACTTTGTTCATTTTTCTTATAAACTACACATTAGTGAGTGGTCTGTCAAATTGTTTTTTAGGCAATTGACTGGTGGACTTGAGGGGTCTTATGTATGAACTATTGACAGTCGATGGGGAGAATTTCTGAGTTGGGCTCTGTAGGTAAGACTTCACAAAATAAAATGATTGTGTTGTTCCCTGAAAGGAACAAATCAAATTTCTGTAATGTGGCAGATGGGAAAAAATAATTTTTTGAAACATAGACATATCAGAATGAAGTGGTTAATTTCCATTTATAATGGTATAAGATCTACAAAAAAAATCCTTTATGTTTCTTTATATTTTATGTGCCAGATAGATCTTAATCTTCATGGGGAGAGTGTCCTAATTTCTGTGTATTCCTAAAGTAGTTAGCATGGGGCATGAGCCTCTGGCAGAGCCCTTTAGAATGCTGGGCCTAGAGCAGTTTGGTTGGGGGGCCATGGAGACAGTGGAATGTTAGGTGGGGAGTCGGTGGGCGTGGAGTTGGAGGGTGCGGAGTCGGTGGGTGTGGAGTTGGTGGTGAAGAGTAGGTGGTGCGGAGTCGGTGTGAATTGTCAGTGTGTGAAGAGTCGGTGTGAAGAGTTGGAGTAAGAAGAGTGAGTGGTCGTAGAGTCGGTGAGTGCAGAGCCTCTTCCTGTGTGAGAAGGGACTGTCCCTGCCTCCCCCTCAGGGCTCTTGTGAGGAGTGAATGTGCAAGGATAGAGGGCACCTGGCGCAGGGCTGGGGATGGGCAGAGAGACCGTGCCCAGGTGACTCCCGAGTCTGTGAGCAAACCCTTCCTGCTGCCAGGCTTTGATCAGAACCGTGTCCACTGGCTGCAGGTCCAGGGCTTCCCTACTACCAAGAACCTTGGGTTCTGGCCGGTGCGGGGAAGTGAACACGAGATGGAAAAGCAGGAGCTACCGCCCACTCCCAGTTGTTAGAACCGTGTGTGGGGCCAGCCTTGGGAAACTGCCTCCTAGAGCAAGGGGCACGTCAGGTGCATGCGTGTTCCCAAACTGTGAAGGCGCTCGGGGGAGACACAGCCCAGTGGTTCTGGGAGGGCTCCTGGGCGGGAGCAGAGATGAGGGGAAAGAGCTGACCGGCTCCCCGTGTGTGCTGGGCCCTGGGACTGGAATAGGCCCCGTGGACTCTTCCCCTGAGGGGGCCTGCGAGGGACCAGCCATGGCGTCCCACACCCAGCATGTGCCTGACACCCAAGGGCCCATAGTACCGTTTGCTGTGCCTTAGCCCTTGTTTCCGGGAAACTGCCCAGGGCTGTTGGTTTTCCAAGAGGTTGTGTGTAACCTGTTCACATAGGATCTGTGTGTTGAACAAAAACTCACTGGAACAGCCATTTATTTCCAGCTCCCCGATCAGCGGAGTGACTGTGGACTTGAGAGGCCGAGGCTCAGCCCTCACACCCGGGATAGATCTTAGCCCCACCCCTTCCTTGTTAGGGAAACGGGCTCAGGGAAGTCCCGCACCTGTCAGCAGGTGCGCTCGTCCAACCATTCGAGGCTGTACATGTCAGACACTCTCGCATCCTGTGTACAACAGATGGGGGCCGCTTTAGGTTTATGTGGTGCCCTTCTCTGATTTTCTGCTACTGGGCGGGGGCTGCTGCCAACACAGTGACCTGCTACCAGCGAAGAGTCATATGCTAAGCTCAGTGGATTAAGTGGGCAGCAGTGAAGGCCCTCCAAAGAGATAGGGCCTGCCCTGCCGAGCCAATGCCCATGTCGTGGGCTCCATGCCCAGGGGTGGCTTTGGGACGCAGACGATCAATGATTCTCTCTCATCATTGATTTGTCTATCTCTCCCTCTCCGTTCCTCTCTGAAATCAATAAAAATATATTTAAAAGAAATTATATATATACATATACACACACACACACACACACACACACACACACTAGTGGCCCAGTACACAAATTCGTGCACCATTGGGGGTCCCTTGGCCTGGCCTGCGGGAATTTGGCTGATACTGGCTCTCTGACAGCCCCTGAGGAGTCCCGGATTGCGAGAGGGCATAGGCGAGGCAGTGGGACTCCATTGGTGTATGATGAGGGCGGGGAGGGACACAGGAGGTTGGCTGGTGGGGAGGGACCCTGGGAGGGTCCCAGGGCATGTCAGGCCTGTCTAGTTCAGCCCCAATCAGCCAGACCCCAGCAGCAAGCCAACCTGCCAGTTGCAGCGTCTGCCCCCCAGTGGTCAGTGCACGTCATGGCAAGCTGGTGAGTGGCCTTAGCATATCATTCGTGTATTATGCTTTCATTGGTTGAATGGATGACCAGACACTTAGCATATTAGGCTTTTATTCTATAGGATAGGATGTTAAAACAAACACAAACAAACAAACAAAAAAACAAACGGATAGGGCCTGACTGCCGTGTTGCTTTCTGTAAGGATGGATGTAGGTGGGTGACTGGCGATAAGGGTCTCTGCTGGCAACTAGGATGTGGGCCGAGCTGTGATTGGGGAGTCCCTACGGCCTTTCCAAGACATGGTACACCAGCGAAGGGGCCTGAGAGCCGCCCGACCTCCTGTCACCTGCGTCACAGCCCTACGCTGTGTGTCACCTTGCTCAGACACCACAGAGGCCTCATGGGTCCTCATCACCTACCACTGGGTCAGCATGTTTTTAGTGGCTGTAGGTCTCCCAGCAGGACCCTGTGTTGGAGTCCCTTCAGTGCAGCTGTGCTCTAGGAAGTGAGCAGGTGCA
Source organism: Myotis daubentonii (assembly GCF_963259705.1). Lineage (NCBI taxonomy): Eukaryota > Metazoa > Chordata > Mammalia > Chiroptera > Vespertilionidae > Myotis > Myotis daubentonii. Next base: position 14,577,680 of record NC_081851.1, on the reverse strand, counting down.
TGGAGGCCCTTCATCCTGGGGAATGAGGGTAGCTGTACTGGGGCGGGGCGGGGCAGGCCAGAGGGTTCCATGGTGCGAATCCTCACCCCACCCCTCTTCCTGCACTAGGATTGTGGATACATCCCCCAGCAGTTCCTTGAGGAGCTGCTGGGGGACATCATGGCCCTCGAGGCTGAACAGGTCCAGAGGAGGAACCAGCCCGCCCACCAGAGCTGGGAGCCGGAGCTGCTGAGAGAAGGTAGGCAGCAGCCCCTGGCGCCGGGGAGCCAGCCTGGCTGTGGCTTCTCCCTCACCCAGGGAGCTGAGCCCTTGGCTATAAATCTCCTGGGTCAGCCCACCCTCAGCCCAAGTCAGTAGGGTGTGATTCAGGGGCCATTTGAGACCGTTTCATTGCCATTCTCCCCAAGGGGAACATGAGGGGCCTGGCAGCCTCAAAGTCAGGACATGAACTACAACTAAGTGTTGACAGATTTCTCAGCGCCCGTGCGGACAGTCCCGGAAGCTTCCAGATGAGAGCACGCTGACCCCAGAGGCTGTCTTAGATCTGTCCTTGGGGGATTGAAAGCTCTGGATGGCAGGAGCTTCCCCAGTGCTCACTCACCTGCATTATAACAGAGGCCTGGGCTGATTTCCTCCGTTCATGTCCACCTCGGGCAGATGGGTGCAGTCTGCTCTCTGTCTCCCTGGGCAGGGGCTGCTCAGTGACCTCTCCTCCTGAAGGACCTCACCCATGTGTGGCAAGTCCTCGACACACGCGCCCCAGATCCGCTACCCTCCGCAGACATACTGGTCAATTACCGTGCCTCCCACTTCCCAGCTGAGCCACCCAGACCCCCCCCACTCTGACGGCTGGCCCGGACCATGCCAGGTCTTTGCCATCTCTGTGAGTCTCTGAAATCCTTGACTAGACAGTCGGGTTAGAACTCGGTAAAAAGTGGTTCCAGCAGTTCCACCGTCTTGAACTTCTGCTTTGGCCTCTCCACGGTCACCTGCCTTCTTCTTAAGCTCTGGATGGCTCCCCTACCGGCCCCCAGCTGAGACAGCACAGGGGCCACAACCAACAGCGACAGCACCTTGTGAACGACACCCAGCTGACCATCCCCGGCCCTCACACCTAGGCCTCGGGGTGGGGGGATGGTCGTCTGGGGGGATGGTCCTCTCGGGGCCAGAGTCAGAGAAGGGAAGTGGAGGCCCTGGAAGATGGGCTCTGGCTGCACTTTGCTCTTCAGCCTGCACGCGGATCACCGATTTGGAGGAGAATACCCATGCCCTCCAGGGCACAGTCAAGACACTGCAGGAGGAGAACCAGCAGCTCCGGAAAGAGGTAACAGCGGGCCTTGTCCGGAATAGACGGGCAAGCCGGTGGCCAGGTGTCCCGTGGGGTGACAGGTTTGGGGCTTGCTCTCAAGCCAAGTTCACTCTGTGACCTGACTGTGGCACGGGCTGGGTCTTTGGCTCTGCAGCTGGAAGAGTTGGGGACCCAACTCACCCAGGACAAGGCCAACAGCCAAAAGGAAGAGCTGGAGGGAGAACTCCAGTCTAACATCGCCAACACCGTGAGGCCCTCCAGGGCCACGCAGGTAGGCCCTCCAGAGCGCATGTCCCCCTGGCGCCCCCGCCTGCCCGAGGGAGCCTCCGGGATCACAGCCGTGTCCTGGTCATTGATCAGTGATTCCTGGGTGACCAGTTCCCTCGCTCAGCTGCAGCTCAGACCAGCAATTCTCAGCCGCTGCAGGCTGCGCGGGCAGGTGTTGCCTCCCAGGGACACTGGCCATCTTGGTGGTGGTTGACAGGACTGAGGGGAGGAGGAGGGCGGTGCTGCTGGCTGTGCCCAGTGGATGGTTGTTCCGTAAATATCAGGGTCAGTTGGCTGCTAGTGTTGTTCAGATATTCTGTATCCTGACTGATGTTCTATGTAATTTTTCTTTTTCTTTTATTTTTAAAATATTTTTATTGATTAAGTTATTATTTTTTGTGTGATTAATCACTATACTTTCATTATGTTCAATTTGTAACAATGAAATTGGGGGTCACCACAACATGAGGCACTGTATTAAAGGGTCGCAGCATTAGGAAGGTTGAGAACCACTGGTCTAAGGTTTATTTCGACCTCAATTGCTGGCCCCTACCTAGCCTGGCCCTGTTCCGGGCTTGGGCAGGAGGCAACCAACTGATGTGTTTCTCTCTCACATCGATTCTTTCTTTCTTTCCCTCTCTCACCCACCCTCTCTAAACATCAAATATCCTCTCGGGTGGTAAACGTGGTTGGGGGTGAATGTTCTTGAGCATCTCCAGGAAGGCCTGCGGGGATGCTGCCTCCACATTCTGGAAGGTGTTCTGGACTCTGCCAAACAGGATGAAGGATTTCTCCTCCAGATCGATGAACCCCAAGTGGTTCTCATCGAACAGGATGACGACTCCAGGGTAGCACCAGTTTGAGGGACATACGGGAACAGTTTCCACGCCATAGAAACACATCCTGCAGGTCCGGGGGTAGTTCTGGTCCCTTGGGCTCACGCCCACAGGCAGAACAAACGGGACAGGCTGCTCCTCTGCAGCTGCAGCCCCGGACTCCCCGACGCTGGGCTGGGCAGGGCTCTGCCAGCCATGGCCCTCGCTTTCCTCGGTCCCGTCTTCTTGCTGCTGTATGCTGCTCCCGGAGCAGCTGCTCCTCCATCTCCTGGACCACGCTGGAGAGGTCGTGGAAGTCGCGGAAGATCTCGCCATCTCGCAGCTGGATGCGGCGCGTGAGGTGGATCTCTAATATGTGGAATGTGATTCCCGTGATGTGTGTGAGCCTGGCACACTTCCCGTAGAAGCTGAGCATGAAAATCATGAGGCCCAAGCGATCGCATTTGCCTTAGAAGAGGCCTGGCCTGATGAGGTCGTCCGGGTGCCTGGGCGGGAGGTAGAGGCGGAGGTAGGTCCAGCAGTGATGCCGCACTGTGACATTCCATATCAGCGCCCTCCCGAATTCCTCTCTAAGCTGCATCCGTGAATCCCTTGGTTGGTCTCTCTTCTTGCACTGGCTGGTGAGCTTATCCTTCCGAATCTGCAGGTGGCGGTGGTGGGGCCTGTGGTGGCGGCCTTCCATGCACTCCACCTTGGCTGATTTCTGCTCCTTCAGGCGGATTCGGAATGCGGGCTTGAATTGCATTGGGCCGTCCACATGGGTGTTAAGACAAGGCCTGTACGTCCAACCAGTAATGCCTAAGCTGTCCACCGCTACATACAGCAGTGTTTTATAGAGCTCAATATCTCGCCCCCACAAACCCAAAATGTGTCTGTATGGGTGGAACAGCTTCGCATAGACTTCTCGGTAAGAGGTACCTACCGCCCCCAGATTCTGCAAGGTTTCACAAACGCCAACCTCCTCCCGGCAGCGCCTTCTCCAGATGTTGTCGATGTGCAGGATGTGGCGGAATGTGGTGCAGACCTGGGCCAGGCTGGCCAGGTCGGTGACTGGGAGCGAGGCAAAGATAACCACCAGCATCTCCACCCGCAGGTCCCGCAGGGAGCAGTGCTGGGGCGGCCTGGGGCTCGCTATTCTTCCACTCCCCACCCAGCACCCCGCTGCGGTGTCCGCCTCAAGGTGCTTTTCTGCCGGGGCCAGCTTGCCCTCGGCCGCTGCCTTCTCAGCCGGGCGCTGGCGCTTCTGAGGACACCGTTTGCCCTCGGCCTTTGCTGTCTCAGCTGGGCCCTGGCGCTTCTGAGGACACCCACATCCCCGCGAAGAGCCCAAGCCTCAGAGGCAAGCACACTCCTCCATGCCTCCTTGCTTACCAGCCACCACAGTCGATTAAGTTATTACATATGTGTCCATATCCCCACATTACCCACTATTGGTGGGGGGAGGGAACTCATGCTCTCAGCCTCGTGTTGTCCGTGTCCATTGGTTAGGCCTATATGCTTGCATAGAAGTCCTTTGGTTGATCTCTATGTACTTTAAAAAAAAATAGGCTTTTCCATGTGGTCACAGAGGGCAGCCAAGGAGCTGATCCAGAGAGCGGGCATCCTGTGCCCCTAAAGGTCCCGACTGTGGAGAGGGCACAGGGCTCTTGTAGCACCATGTGGGACCGGCCAGCGCAGTTCCTTCAGTGCTGGGAGAACCGCACTCAGCACAGCTGGTGCTGCCTGCCCCGAGGGTCCCTGCTCTTTTGGGGTCTGCACTTGCCCTGCTCTTGGCCCCTCACTGTGTGTGGGGGTGCAGGGATACGGGGTCTGTTGCTCCCCGGGGCCTGCACCCAGTGAGGCATCCTCACCATTTCCCTCTGGGCAGGAGGAGCCTTCCAGTCTGGGCCCCCAGAACCAACAGGGGGCCGAGGAGAGGGAGCTGGCGGAGCCGGGGGAGCAGGAGAAGCAGCTGCCCGAAGTCCAGGAGGCCCTGAAGCAGGAGCAGGAGGCCAAGGCCCTTGCCGCCACCGCCAGAGAGAATGAGAGGCTGAGGCAAGAGAATGAAAGGTAACCGCCCTGCCCCAGCAGCGGCATCTGCCCCCTTTCATTCACACCAACTCCCTCAGCTCCCGCTGAGCTCAGCTCAGGTGAGTCCCCTGGTAATGGTGCCCTTTCACCCGCCCTGTCACGGTCACAGCTGATGGTCAGGAGGGAAGGGCCTCCAGCTGGTGGCTGGGATGGAGCATTGTCTAGGTGTGGGGGACCGCCCCTCCCACATGGATGATGGTGATGACTGTGTTGGGCATGGGCATCTTCATCCTCTCTCACCAGCCATTCCAGAAGGACATATGCTTGCTCCACGTCATTCCCGCGTTCCCTCTTGGCGAACTCACCTCCTCGCTGAGATGCACTTGTCACCCCCCATTGGTCCCCATGGCCTGTCAGGGGCCTGTCCATCGGGCGAGATCCTGGAATCGCCTGATGTGCACATTTGCAGCTGCGGTTGAACAAGGCCTCTGACTCCTGCCTGTTTCAGCTCTCACACTGCACACGAGCATCCCTTCTGTGGTCCATTGAGTGCCATGAAGTCCTCTTCTCTTGCTTTTTGCTGGCGATTTCCCTGTTTGGAACGTCCACCAGATGGAGTGCTGCAGTGCTGTCTAGTGTCCCAAGTGCAGGCTGTGCTGGGCCTCAGGGAAAATATCCGAGTGGCACATGAGGGTCGTTCAGGCCCGAGGTCTGGTGCTGTTGGCTGTCCCAGTGAGCCAACACTGGCACAAAGCGTCCTTATGTCTTGATTGGTTGACAGAAATGTGGCCAGAGACTCACAGGAACTGGTGGGGACAGTTGCAGTCTACACTGCTCAGTGCTCGCGGGGGCTCCATAGGACAGTATACCGCGAATCCTGAGAATTGACTGCGTTTTTATCCTTCTTTTCAAACAGATGAGGAAAGATGCTCAGAGAGATTCAATAATTTGTTCGGGCCAGTCCTGAGTGTAGTGGCCCAGTAAGGACTCAAATCCAGGTCTTGTCTCAGCCCAGTGGCCTGACCATGTGAAGCCTTCCTTCGCACAGCCTTGTTTTAATATGTTTGGAGCTAAAAGTCAGGTGCCAGCGGGGCCAGGCAGGTCCAGGAGGTGGGGAGAGAGTGTCCGCGGCAGGGCAGGCCCTCCTGGAGAATACACACCCTCTGAAGGCGGTCAGCTGCGGGGCGGACCCGGGCTGCCAGGCCATCGTTTTGTTTCTACTTTTTTATTCTTCTTATTATTTAATCCTCATCCCAGGATACTTTTTCCATTGCCCTTCTGAGAGAGAGGGATGGAGGGAGGGAGGGAGTGAAACAGCGATGGGAGAGACACATCTATTGGATGCCTACAGCACACACCCCTCTATGCCGGGGAGCAATCCCACAGCCCAGGGACATGCCACTGGGAATTCAACCCGTGACCGTTCCGGACACAGGCTGATGCTATCACTGCTCAACTGCCCCTGCCAGGGACTTTGCTTGATGCTTTCTCCCCACCCTCCCAGAATCTCGGTAGCTGAATGTTGATGTGAAACTGAACATTTTTAGAAATATTGAATAACTAATTAATTTAAATTAAATCACGGAGACTGTGTGGGCCTCACGTGGCTCATCTGTGTTCACATGGAGTCCATGAGCCTCTGGTCGTTGAGATTTCAGGTAGAACCCTTACCCCTGGAAAGCCAGTCGGGTAATTATGCCGATGAAAATGATGATGATGATGTCAGTGGCTGGACATAATGCTCCAGAATCTCTTATTTGTGTCAGGACTTGGGATCAGAAAGGGACTTGGAATTGGGGAGAAGAGCTGGGCAAAGGCAGAGTTTCAGAGCAAAGATGTTCTGATTCCATGTTTTTCAAAAGTGTTTCAGTCGAAGAACCCTTTTTCCCAGGAGGCAGACGTGCAAAGCCTTCCATGGGAAGGATTTTTCACAGGCTGCTCTGTTGAATTGTGTCCGAGCCTGCCTGTCCTGTGTCCCAGCCCAGAGTGTGGCAGCTGGGGTGGCCGCATAGAACCCCAACGGACACAGTTTAAGAACCTCTGAATGTGCTCAGCCCTCATTTCCACAGGGGAAAACCTGAGGCCCAGAGAGGATGGGGGTGTGATTGAGGTGTCCATGGGACAGAGGCTGGGAGTGCTCCTGAGCCCTGGGCTGTGTGGCTCTCCACCCGCAGGCTCACTTCTTGGACTGAGCTGCTTCAGGCGGAGCAGGAGGAGCTACGCACCCACATCCAGGAGCTGCAGGCCTCCTTGGAGGAGGTGCAGCGGAAGATGCGGATCTTGCAGGCCGAGTACTGAGACCTGAAGGCGGAGCAACTGCCCAAGGAAATCTTGCTCACTAAGCTGAGCATGCAGTGTGAGGTGAGGCCGGGGGCTGGTGGTCCTCAGGACACCGGGCCTGAGCCCGGGGCTGACAGCCAGGGGCTCAGCCAGGTCCGAGTGGGTCCTCATTGGCACCTGTGCCCAAAGACTAGGTGGGAATGTCACCCAGAGGCCGAGAGGAAGCCAGAGGCATTTAACGGGGACAAGCACCTTGGCTGGTGGGGATGTGTTAGAAAAGACCTCTCAACAACCTTTGCTTTTGTATTTTTTAAATCTATTTTTCTTGATTTGAGAGAACAAGGGAGACGGAGAGAGAGATAGAAACATCTCTGAGGACAAAGAATCGTGGTTCCGCTCCCTCCTGCACCACCCCCGCGGGGTTCCAGCCCACAACTTGGGCATGTGTCCTTGGCCGGATTCGAACCTGGGACCTTTAGTTTGCAGTCCGATGGTCTTTCCACTGTGCTAAACTGGTTAGGGACTGACCTTTCCTTTTCGCAGGGCCGGGGGGCGTGCATGGAAGCAGCTAAGTGCTGTTTTCATTCTGTCCTCGCGGCTGAGCTCTTTGCTCTGTGCTCCCCGTGTCATCTCACTGAATTCTCACAATGCTTTTGTGAGCTGGCGCCCATCTTCATCCTCTGATGTTGGGTCTGAACTCAGTTTGTTTGAAGCCAAAGCTTGGGCTTTCCCGCCACTCCAGCCCGATGGTGTTCTGGGTGGAGATTTGAGTAACCTCAGCCCCAAATTCCTACCCAGCCCGGCATTTATTTTTCTGATGTCAGAAGGAGGAAGGGAGAGGGGGAGAGGGATGGGAACTTCAATGATGAGAGAGAACCTCTGATGGGCTGCCTCCTGCACGCCCCCTACTGGGGATCAACCCCTCATCCTGGGCGTGTTCCTAGACCAGGCATCTCTTTTGTGAACTCCTGGTGCATGGGGGGCCGCTCCACCACCTGAGACACACACTTTGGGCTGCTTCCTAATGAGATAATTTACATTCTTTTGAAAAATGGCTGTCAAGTCCTCAGAGCCTCTTGTACATTTTGCACTGATGGCGCCTCTATGCTCAGACTGGCTGTGTTTTCAGTGCTCAGTGGCCACACGTGAGCAGGACTGCGCGACTGGCTGGTGCACTCGGCCATCCCCATGTCATTGGCTGTGTTGGTCCTTGCGACTGGTGAAGCTCATGCCGCAATGGCCATGTTCATGCACGTGGCCCTTTTCTCCTTTTGGGAGCAGTTTCCCAGCAGTGGAGTCACAGGGGCCCGTGGTGTTGAGGACATTGTTGATCTGTGTTTCAGTCGCTCACCCGTGCGAAGAAGGACTGGCAAGAGGATAAATGTCGCCTGAGGAGGGAGATAGACACCTTGCAAGAGCTGAACCAGAGCATCCTGGACGCATGTGACCAGCACTGCACTGAGAACGTGTAAGGGGCAGGGGTGACCGACACCTGTACTCACAGGGCTGCGGGCTTCCAGCTCCACACCCAGGCCTCCACATTCTGGGCAGAGAGCCCGCGGGCCAACTGGTGTCCCCAGGGCAAGGGAACAGACCATCTTCCCAGTGCACCCTGCTCTCCTTTCCCCAGAATGGCTCTAGAATTCTGCAAGGAGCGGTGGTTGGATTTTGCTGGCTTCAAGGACATGGCCCACTGCCTCCCGCTTCTTAATCTGCTTTTGGAATTAAGCTCAGTTTAAAAATGATGACACAGGTACAGAGAGGTACCTAGGGAAGCCATCCAGGTCGCGGGTTGAGCCCGTTCTCTGTCTGATTTCCGCTTGAGGGGCTGGAGAGAGTGTTGTGGGTGCGCCGCGGTTGTCCTCCCTCTGCTGACACTACACGGACCTGGCTGTGGCGGAGGCCCAGCGAGGTGCACAGAACCAGTGACCTGGTGGCCACGCACAGGCAGGGGTGATGGCATGTGAGCAGAGCTGTGTGCCCAGCAGAAAGATGTTGAGGAGCTCCAAGGTGGCGGAGAAGGAAGCGTGGTGTGGGAGTTGGGGTTCTGCAGCTGACCCGGATGGGGACAGGGCTAGCCGGGGGGGGGAGATGGGGGGACGTGAAGGTGGAGCACGGGTGGTCGGGGTGCAGGGAAGGTGCAGGCAGTGGCAGGAGGGAAGGCTGGAGCAGGGGGCACTCAGATGGGGAAGGCCTCCATGCCTTGCTAAGGAGTCAGATTCCCTGGGAGTGAGTGTTTATGGGAGGCTGGTCTAAGGGCCGAGGGAGCTGCCAGAGAGGAGGCAGGAGGAAGAGGCTTGGTGCTGGAAACCTTGGGGTTGGAAGTCAAGTGACCCGAGATGCATCTGGTGGGCCCAGGGTGGTCTTCACCCCTCGGTGCTGAGCTGCAGGCCTGTCCTTCCTTGTGATGGGGAGTGGCTGGCCATGAGGGACAGAAGGACATGGTCACAGTGGCCACAGGGGCACTGACCCAGCACCCCGGGGTCACGGTGCTGCTTCACTTTTCTCCCGGATTCTTCTGCTCATCTACAGCTGGCTCGCCACCTACCCAGGATGGTTTACAGGGAAAGCCACACTGTAGTTTGGGGTGGAAATGACCATGGCCTGAGTTGGCTCTCTACAGCGCAGCGGGTCCCAATGACCAGCAGAGGTTGGGTAGGTGCCAACTAGAAGCACCGGGGCCTGGTACCCAGGGGGATGATCTGATGATGGTTTTGCATTAAACAGTATGTGCAGGAGGCCAGGGAGTGGGCAGGCTTCCTGAGCTGTTCTGAGTGGAGTCTTCCCAGCCCGGGGCGGGTTGGGGGCCTGTCTTGTGTGAATTTGTGCGCCTAGTGGTGGAGGTCGGTCAGAGCCAGATGGGAAAACGCTCTAGCATAAGGCCCAGCAGCACGGCTGAGGGAAGAGAGGAACACAGGCTAGAAGAACAGATGCCGAGCCAAGGCCGCTGGGAGCAGGTCAGGGTCGGTGGTCCTGGGCCCAGCGGTTTGCGAGTCATGGCTTTTCACAGCTGCTCACTTCACGGTGAACTCTCAGAAAAGCCCGTGTCTTAGGTGGGACCTCGGCAGCCTCAGGGCCAAAGGAGCCTGAGCTGCTGCCTTGATCTGGGGGACTCATGTTCAAGCAAGGAAACCAGGGTCTCTGCCATCAAGGCCCACGGGTTTGCCATCCTGAGTTGCACATGGTTCGGGGCTTGCTCTCCTGAGATGAGGTCCAGCCTGCTCCTTGGTGCTGCAGCAGGTCTCCTCACGTGTTAGGGTTCCCGGACCCACGCCACAAGCTCCCCTCCCCATCTTCCCCACTCGGCGAGCTTGACGGTCATGAGCACCGTGATGCCCGAGTCCCAGGAAAATGCCGGCCCTTCTGGGCCAGGTCCCAGCCGGGGCCGATGAGTCCATTTACACGTTTTATATAAAACCAGACTGTTCTTCTTTGTCCTCTGTTTCCAGCGACACCCGGCAGACTATGCCTACAGGAGAGGCGGAAGAGGACAGAATTGGGGATCCTCAGGAGGCTCAGTGTCCTGCTCCTAGGAAGTGAGTTGATTTCAGCAGCAGGAACTTCAACTCAGAACAGGAAGCTGCTCTTTCAAGAGTGGGGAAATCCATGTGGAGCAGTGACCAGTGTGTGGGGCCCGCACCTTCCCCTCTATGGCGGGTCCCCTGTGCGCAACTCCCTCCCAGCTCTGAAAGAATTTAGAATTTCTTTCCGGCCTTCCTCGGGGTTATCCTCTGAGGGATGGCAAATGCCAGCTGCCATGTCCTGTTGAAGGGGCAGAGAGTCTGGATTAGAGCCACTGAAGCAGGACTATCAGGCTGTGTCTCCAGGTTTCAGGACCTAGAAAGCCATGTTTCTGTTTTGGGAAGGAAGCGTGGGCAGGACACCTGGGCCAGCACCCATGGTCTTCAGTCACAGGAACCTCTTGGTCTTCCCTCCATTCCTCTGGAGTCTCTGGACCCCAGGGTGGTTCTCCAACACGTTCCCTTCTGCAGAGCAGCAGCCCCGGTGGTGGGCGGCTCGGGCCCCAAGGCTGCGGGCTTCTGTCCAGCAGGCCTTCCCCTGCGTCCGGGCCTGAGCCCCAGGAGCTGGGCCTTCAGATTGTCCTGCCCCAGCCCAGCCTTGAGGCCAAATCACCATGAATCCTGCAAGGGCTCTCTGTTGACATCACAAAACCACATAATTTCCCACCCTCCTCCTGTCCCTTGTGTTGGCGGGGACATTGAGGCCTCGATGAGGAAAGTACTCGAGTCAGCACAGTATCGCTCTGTGGCAGAGCCAGGATTAGAACCAGCTGCGGTTCTTCTTGTGACATTAGAATGCCTCCATTTCCGCCGGTTAGCTGCATTGTATTACGCTTTAAGTTCACTGTTTTCATTGATTCATTTTTATTTTACAATATATATATATTAGTATATTTTAACTGAATTCAGAGAAAAAGGCTGAGGATGAGAGAGAGAAACATCAGTGATGAAAGAGAATCATTAATTGGCTGCTTCCTTCACACCCCCCACCGGGAATTGAGTCTGTAACCCGGGTATGTGCCCTTGCCCAGAATGGAGCCCAGAACCCTTCAGTCCAGAGAGTGATGCTCTACCCACTGAGCCCAACCGGCTAGGGCTATTTTAATTTTGCTTAATCCTCACCTGAGGATTTTTTTTCATTGATTTTTGGAGAGAGTAGAGGGGAACAAAGGGTTGGGGGGAAGAGAGAGAGACATTAATGAGAGAGACATCAATATGCGAGACACATTGATTGGTTGCCATCCAGCACATGCCTCCAGTGGGCCCATGGATAAAACTGCAACCCAGGTACAAGCCCTTGACCCAGAATCAAACCCTTGACCCTTCAGTGCTTGGGCCACTGCTCTAACCCCTGGGATACACCAGCCGGTGACCACTCTTTTTCATCCACATGGCCCACTGGGCCCACCATGTTCCTTCCTCACCCAGACTCCTCAGTGCCCAGAAGGGGCTAAGTCTGCCTGGCTGTCTCACCTATTGGGAGCTCCAGCGGGAAATGAGGAGGCCCTGACTCTCCCTGACATGGCCCTGGGATGCACAATTGCCAGCACACCTAGATGAGCACAGCACCTCTCCCGGTCCCTCCCGGTGATGCAGAGTGGAGACTGCATGTGAGGTTCTGTTTCCCGAGAGGCTCGTGCGGGTTTCTGCCACAAAGAACGCTTCTCCCGTCCCTAGGTCTGTGCGAATGAACTGCAAATGGTGCTCCACACCCTGAGGCCACATGCAATGATCCTGGTGCTGGTGATGCAGATTTGTGGGGAACCTGGTGCTGCACCCCAAGTGAAGGGCCGCTTCCCCGGCTGGAGGGGCAGTGGGGGTTGGCAGTGCCCTAACCCTCTACTCCTAATAGGAAAAAGCGCTGGAGTTGAGCCAGAGCCTTCCTCAAATTGTTCCAATGCCAGAGAGATGGCTCACGAAGGCAAGCCAAGTCACCAGCAGACAGCCCTCCTGGGCCCCTGGAGGCCACCCCATCGTGCTCATACTGGGAGGAGAAGGGAGACGCCCACAGTGGGCCCCCACCAAAAGGTAGGAGGGGCTGGCCTGGCTGCAGGAGGGCAGTGAAGGGGAGGATCTCAGGCCTTCCTCCAGGTCAGGGCAGAACCCAGGAGATGCGAGCTGGGTGCACACACGTGTGCTTGGAGCCTGAAGGGGGCTCCGCACGCCCCCGTCTGCCCCCTCAGGTGTGTGAACACCCAAGTAGAACATGTAAGCCCACGTCACTGTGGTGGCAGTTTCATCCAGATCCATTTAGTTCCTTCAGCATGAGGAGCCTCCCCATCACGTACACTGTGGTGGGTCCTCGGATATCCAGAGCGGATCTCCAGATAGTTACCGCGGAGACACGCTCAGAAGAGGATGTGTTTGGGGCTCCTGGACTCTGCCAGGCCTCGGATTAGCCATTTCTGTCGGGAGAGCCCCCATGTAACCCGTCGTGGACATCTGCCAGGCCTTCAGCCAGGCTCGGGCTCTGCTCTTGCTGTGGCTCTGAAAAGCAGGTGTGGTTCTCTTCTCCCACCTGACCTGGCCCTGAGTCCTCCCACCAGGGGGCGCTGGACCTGCTCATTGAGGGCTGTGATGAGAGTGAGCCATTGGGTCCACAGTGGATTTGCAGCTGCATGTGCTGCCTGTGTTTCCTGGGATCTAAGAGGCTGTCAGCTGTCAGCTGCCCGATTTTGTGCTCATAGAAAGAAAGTGATCGGGTGGTGGCAGTGAGGGTTTTGTCAGAATCGCCACCAGCCGAAAGTGACTGGGAGGGATGCTCCAAGCTGCACCCTGATTTCAGAGATGGAAGGTTGGCGGCGGGGGGGGGGGGTTCTCTTAGAACCAATTAAACAAAGCCATCGACTGAAAGGTGGTTTAGTTTTCACATTCACTTTGAAATATCATTTTATTGATTATTTGCCTATAAACCTGCCAAACATGCCCCCTGAGGAAGTTAACAATTTGATGAAGGACACTAGGACTTTCTGAAGACGGGGCCAGGCCCGAGACTCGTGGGCTCCCAGGGGCTGGGGTGACAGGCCCTGACAGGACCCGGGGCCGTGACAAGGCGCCCTGTGAGTGTGAGGGTTGCACCAGCCATTCCGGGTGGCGGTCACCACTGCAAGTCCTGCTGTGTCACTCGAGATGCAGAAGTGAAGTGTGCGCACGCGGGCACACTGTCTGGGGGCTGCTGCTTGCGTTCCCGGTCTCACAGGAGGTGAAGTAGGGGAAACTCTCACGTGCAGGTAAATGATCATGAAGCTTACTTTCTTTTTAGCATTTGTTTTCTCCAGAGGGTTCTGTGGCCTCGGGTTTTCATACTGGCTCCTCACACTTTTGGACATGTATCACGTCCACTGGTGTGATTGGCTAAGTTGATGAATGAACTATAATCAGCCCAATTGAGTTAGCAAAACCTTCTGAGAAAAAACTGCTTGACAGATCCCCGCTGTGGTTTGGTTCCGTGAGTGAGCAGGTCAGGGGCTGCAGTTAGTAACGGCAGCCGTGCGAGGGGGCTTTCTGTGCTCAGCAGCCTTTTGGTAGTTGACCCACTTTGTCCGTCTCCTTGAGTTCTAGCTGCCGTGGGAGGTCGGCTCCATTCCTGTCCCCCGTTCAGAGCTGGGAGGGGAGCTCAGGAATGCTTGACCAGGGTCAGCACTGGCCCAGAGAATCAGTGTTGGAGCTGGGACCCGAACCCGTGTCTGACAGGTTCCGGGGCCCGAACTCTGAACCGCTGTGAGCTCTGCCTGCCCTTCAAGCTGCTTTGGTCCTTGAAGATGCTCAACCAACTTGGGGCCCCAGCACTGAGGAGTGGGTCCCTTCTCTGTGGTGTGAGCTGTGTCAGCAGGTGGCGCTGTGGGGGAAGAAATAGCAGAGGTGCAGCTGTGCACTGGAATCCTCCATCAGAACTGGAGAAATCCCTTCTGTTCATGGATTGACGTGTTGAGGAAGTCACTAGACCAATTGTCTGCTCTCATAAGACTAGAACTTAAAGGCTGTGAGGGCTAAACCAAGAGGAGAGGATGCGGCGCGATCTACACTGGAATAATGCTTGAGTTTGAGGTTGTTTTGATATCAGATAGAGGTAGGTATTTTCATTATGTGCAAAGTCATCCTGCCATAAGAGGCTGTGAGAGGTACCAGAATTCTTAGTGAGCCTGCCCATTTGTCTCAGTGGTTAGAGCATCGAAGGTCTAAAGAGGCGCAACTTAGATTTCCAGTCAAGCGCACATACCTCGGTTGCAGGGTTGATCCTGGCCGCGGTTGGGGTTTGTGAGAGAGGCAACCAGTGGATGTATCTCTCTCCCATCGATGTTTCCCTCTCATGCTCTCTCCCTCCCTTCACCTACGTCCTCCCATCCACTCTCTCTCTAAAGACCAATGGAAAAAATCCTCCCGTGAGGACTTTTTAAAAAGAAGTATTATGACTGAGGAGTCCAGGTGGACTGTTTCACTGCATGCAGCAGGCCAGAAACATGTCACTAAGTGTTTGGAGAGCAGCAGGATTTAGTTGTGTGTGAGACAGGATGTCAGGGAGCCTGTCATTAAAATGGATGAGTAAGCGCAGCTGGTGTGGCTCAGTTGGGTGAGCATCATCCCATGAACCAGGAGATCACCTTCTGATTCCCGGTCAGGGCACACTAGTATGGGCATGCAGAAGACAGCCGATCCATCTTTCTCGTCATTGATGTTTCTATCTCCCTCTCCTTCTCCCTCTCTGTAAATCAATAAAAACACATTGGACAAAAAAGCGGATGAGTAAGGAGAGCTGCCCCCTACATCAATAAACACCCTTGCTTAATAATGTAACCCATGGAAATGGAAAAGCAGTCTAAGACATCGACTCCTTGAGCAGTACAGAATGCTCCTCTCGTGCTACGTGGAGCCCTGGCTCCAGCTGCCACTCCAACACTTGACTGGAGTCTGAGCAGAAAGGGTTCACCGGGCCCTGATGCTGGTTGTGCTGGGGGGAATTTTGCAGTCTCTCCCCGGCTGGACTGGATTCTGACTTCCCAAGTACATTGGGCGAATGTAGCGTCATTTGTCCATTATTCAGTTCATTTACTGGCTCTTTTCTGTGTTTTTATCCTTCCTCCCTTGGTTATCCGGGATGACAACTTAGCGACGGAACAATGAAAGAGTGCCTTTTGGAGCAGAAAGAAGCATGTCGAGGTCAAAGACAAGCCTCCAGTGGCCAGCTCTGCTTGGTCTAACGTCATGAAATGCTGCATTTAATGCACCCACCCTCTCCTCCCTAACTTGCCTCTCCCTTTTTTCCGACCACGAAGATTTATAATCCTTTCCCTTTATCCCTGTCTTGATCATATACCCTTTCTTTCTTTCTTTTTTAATAAGTAAACTTTATTTTTATTGGTTTGAATATCTGTAGTTTATCTAAAAATGGATAAATTTGGTAAAGTTTTGGATCCACACATTTTTTCTCATTTTTTAAACCAAAGCATAAAACTTTTATAACACACTCCTTATTCTTTTATTTTATTGCTTAAAGTATTACACAGGGTGCCAGACCTCTGAGCCCAGAGGGTTAGAGGGAGACCACGTGACAGATAGCAACCTCCCTTGGGACAGGCACAGCCCCTGACTGGGGAAAAGAGATCCGCAGGATTCCTGGCACTGCCGGGGGATTTGAGAGCTGGGTTCTGTGAGCACAGAGGACTGAGCCTACAGGGGAACAGCTTGAAGAGCTGACCAGAGCATGCAGTGCCGATAATAGAAGACCTTGTAGAAAGTCAGCCTTCCCCGTTTCCGCGGCTGGCTTTTACTTGTTTATTTTCACTGAATCCTGTTCATAAGATATTTCGGATACAGACACTCACCTGTGCTGAAGAGAGGGAGAAGGTGCGGACGAGTGGAATCTGGGGAGAGACTGAGGAGAGGGGGGGGCCGGGAGAGGTGGCAGCGGATTGAGTGCTGAGACACCCCTGGGCCCAGGATCGGGGCAGCCATTCTTTCCAGAGGGTGGGACTCACCTACCTAGCCCCCAGGCAAGGAGCACAACCACACCCAGATTCCACCTTGAACAAGATCAAGGATTAAAATAATCTGATCACGCTCTGGGAGTTTACAGGGTCTGGCCTATAGAGGGATTTTCAATCCCAGCAACAACACAGAGTGGTGCCTGGTACACGGTGCTTTGTTGTGTTGTATTTTGTGCCTTTAAATCAACGCAGCAGATCCAAACAACAGCAGCCTCCTGAGCACCAGACCCTCTGTCTGAAGAACAGCAGCTGTACGTGAAACCTCCCCCTACCAGCCAGAAGAGCTACCACAGCTGTGAACAGCACCCACCAGAGGAGCTGCTGCCAACTGAGAAGCAGCTGCTACCGCAACCGCCCAAAGAGCAACCACAGCCCAAGGAGTCACTGCGACCAAGGGAGCAGCCACTGAACGACTCAACGTCTAGATATGTCAGTGAGATCAAACATGGGTAGACAAAGAAACCCCCAAAGGAAAGAAAAAGAGGTATTGCCAGAAAAGCAGCTAAGTGATACAGAGGCATGCAACATGACCAAAAAAGAATTCAGAATAAGGGTCCTAGAGTTCATAAACTGGACGGAGGAAAAAATCAATAACATATGCAAGAAGCTAGAAGAAACAGATGAAAAAATCAACAACTTAAGTAAGACCCAAGAAGAAATGAAGAGTGATATAGCTGCAATAAAAAACACCATTGAAAGTATCAACAGTAGACTAGGAGAAGGGGAGGACCGAATTAGTGAATTAGAAGACAAGGAAGCAAAACACAACCAAACTGTACTGTAATAGGAGAAAAAAATTAAAAGACAGGAGGAGAGCCTAAGGGAGCTTTGGGACAACATGAAACGAAACAACATACGAATAATAGGGGTGCCAGAACAACAGAAAGAGGAACAAAGATTAGAAAACCTACTCGAAGAAATAATATCAGAAAACTTCCCTGAGGTGGGGAAGAAAAAAGTCACACAAGCCCAGAGAGTCCCAAACAAGGTGAACCCGAAAAGACCCACACCAAGACACATCATAATTACCATGGCAAATGTTCAGGACAAAGAGAGAATCTTACAAGCTGCAAGAGAGAGACAGAAAGTCACATACAAGGGATCTCCCATTAGATTATCAAATGACTTCTCAACAGAAACACATCAGGCCAGAAAAGAATGGATGGAAATTTACAAAGTGATGCAAAGCAAAGGACTGAATGCAAGAATACTCTATCAGCAAGGCTATAATTCAAAATTGAAGGGGAAATAAGAAGCTTCACAGACAAAAAAAAACTAAGGGAGTTTATCACCACCAAGCCAGCAATGCAAGACATGCTAAAGGGTCTGGTATAAAAAGAAGAAATAAAAAGCTCAGAAAGAAAACAGCCACACAAAAAAAGAAATGGCTACAAACAAGTACCTTTCAATAATAACTTTAAACGTAAACAGACTAAATGCTCCAACCAAAAGACATCGAGTGGCTGAATGGATAAAAAAACATGACCCATACATCTGCTGTCTACAAGAGACCCACCTCATTAGAAGGGACTCACACAGACTGAAAGTGAAAGCATGGAAAAATATCTTTCAGGCAAATGGAAAGGAAAAGAAAGCTGGGGTAGCAATACTTATATCGGACAAAATAGACCTCAAAGTGAAGGCCATAACAAGAGATAAGGAAGGCCACTTCATCATACTAAAGGGATCAATACAACAAGAAGATATAACCATGGTAAACATATATGCACCCAATGCAGGAGCACCCAAATTCATAAAAAAACTCCTGGAAGATATCAAAGGAGAGATCAACAACAATACAATCATAGTAGGGGACTTTAATACACCACTGACAGCACTGGATAAGTCCTATAGACAAACAATCAGCAAAGATACAGCAATCCTAAATGACTCACTAGATCAGATGGACTTAATAGACATCTTCAGAACACTTCACCCCAATGCCACGGAATATACATTCTACTGAAGCGCTCATAACACATATTCAAAAATAGACCAAATATTGGGTCACAAGCAAAGTATCCCCAAATTCAAGAAGATTGAAATCATAAAAAGCGTCTTCGCAGAGCATGATGGCATAATATTAAAAATAAACTACAATAAAAACAAACCAAAATACTCAAACACCTGGAAGCTGAATAGCATGCTACTCAATATTGATTGGGTTACCAATGAAATCAAAGAAGAAATTCAAAACATCCCGGAAACTAATGACAATGAAAACACAACAATCCAAAACCTATGGGACACAATGAAAGCAGTCCTAAGAGGGAAGTTTATAGCGCTACAGGCCTATCTCAAAAAACAAGAAAAAAATGGTAGTAAATCATCTAACTCTACAACTCAAAGAATTAGAAAGACAGCAACAAGAAAACCCCAGAGTTAGCAGAAGAAAGGAGAAAATAAAGATTTGAGCAGAAATAAATGACATAGAGACCAAAAAAACAATACAGAAAATCAATGAAACCAAGAGCTGGTTCTTTGAAAGGATAAACAAAATTGACAAACCTCTAGCCAGACTCACCAAGAAGCAAAGAGAGAGGACCCAAATAAACAAAATCAGAAACGATAGAGGCGAAATAACAACAGACCCCTCAGAAATACAAATGATTGTTAAAAAATACTATGGACAGCTTTACTTCAAGAAACTAGACAACCTGGAGGAAATGGACAAATTCCTAGAAAAATAAAACATTCCAAAACTCAAGCAGGAAGAATCTAAAAATCTCAACAGGCCAATAACTATGGAAGAAATTGAAGTAGTCATCAAAAAGCTTCCATCAAACAAAAGCCCCGGACCAGACGGCTTCACACGGGAGTTTCACCAAATATTCAAGGAAGAACTAAAACCTATCCTCCTCAGATTACTACAAAAAATTCAAGAGGAAGTAACACTTCCAAGCTCATTCTATGAAGCCAGCATCACCCTAATACCAAAACCAGGTAAAGACAACACAATGAAAGAGAATTACAGACCAATATCCCTCATGAACATAGATGCCAAAATCCTCAACAAAATCTTAGCACATCGGATCCAGCAGTACATCAGAAAGATCATACACCATGACCAAGTAGGATTTATTCCAGGGATGCAAGGATGGTACAATATCCCAAATCAATAAACGTGATACATCACATAAACAAATTGAAAGAAAAAAACCACATGGTCATATCAATTGATGCAGAAAAAGCATTTGACGAAATTCAACACCCATTTTTGATAAAAACTCTCAGCAAGGTGGGAGTAGAAGGATCATACCTCAACATAATAAAAGCCATATATGACAGGCCCACAGCCAGCATCATACTCAATGGACCAAAACTAACACCATTTCCCCTAAGAACAGGAACAAGGCAGGGATGCCCACTCTCACCACTCCTGTTCAACATAGTACTGGAAGTGTTAGCCATTGCAATTAGGCAAGAAAAAGAAATAAAAGGCATCCAAATTGGAAAAGAGGAATTAAAACTTTCCTTATTTGCAGACGACATGATATTATACATACAAAACCCTAGAGACTCCACCAAAAAGCTACTAGACTTAATACATGAATTTGGCAATGTAGCAGTATACAAAATTAACCCCAAGAAATCTGAGGCATTTCTATACACCAATAGTGAACTTTCAGAAAGAGAGATTATAAAAACAATCCCGTTCACCATCGCACCAAAAAAATTAAGCTACCTAGGAATAAACTTAACTAAAGAAGTAAAAGACCTCTACTCAGAAAACTACAGGACGTTGAAAAAAGATATAGAGGAAGACATAAACAGATGGAAGAACATACCGTGTTCATGGATTGGTAGAATCAACATCATTAAAATGTCCATACTACCCAAAGCAATCTATAAATTCAACGCACTTCCCATTAAAATACCAACGGCATACTTCATAGATCTCGAACGAACTCTCCAAAAATTCATCTGGAATAAAAAAAAGACCCCGAATAGCTGCAGCAATCCTGAAAAAGAACAAAGTAGGTGGGATCTCAATACCAGATATCAAGTTGTATTGCAAAGCCACTGTTCTCAAAACTGCCTGGTACTGGCACAAGAATAGGCATATAGATCAATGGAATAGAATAGAGAGCCCAGAAATTGGCCCGTACCAATATGCTCAATTAATATTTGACAAAGGAGGCAAGAACATACAATGGAGCCAAGATAGTCTCTTCAATAAATGGTGTTGGGAAAATTTGACAGATATATGCAAGAAAATGAAACTAGACCACCAACTTACACCACACACAAAAATAAACTCAAAATGGATAAAGGACTTAAATGTATGACAGGAAACCATAAAAATTCTAGAAGAATCCAAAGGCAACAAAGTCTCAGACATATGCCGAAGCAATTTCTTCACTGATACAGCTCCTAGGGTACTTGAAACTAAAGAAAAAAATGAACAAATGGGACTACATCAAAATAAAAAGCTTCTGCACCGCAAAAGAAACAATCAACAAAACAATGAGAAAACCCACCGTGTGGGAAAATATATTTGCCAATATCATATCTGATAAGGGCCTAATCTCCAAAATTTATAGGGAACTCATACAACTTAACAAAAGGAAGATAAACAATCCAATCAAAAAATGGGCAAAGGACCTAAATAGACACCTTTCAAAAGAGGACATTCAGAAAGCCAAGAGACATATGAAAACATGCTCAAAGTCACTAATCATCTGAGAGATGCAAATCGAAAGAACAATGAGGTACCATCTCACACCTGTCAGACTGGCTATCATCAACAAATCAACAAATGACAAGTCCTGGAGAGGATGTGGAGAAACAGGAACACTTGTGCACTGCTGGTGGGAATGCAGACTGGTGCAGCCACTATGGAAGACAGTATGGAGTTTCCTTAAAAAACTGAAAATGGAACTCCCATTTGACCCTGTGATCCCACTTCTAGGAATATATCCCAAGAAACCAGAAACACCAATCAGAAAGGATATATGCACCCCTATGTTCATAGCAGCACAATTCACCATAGCTAAGATCTGGAAACAGCCTAAGTGCTCATCACTAGATGAATGGATTAGAAAACTGTGGTACATCTACACGATGGAATACTATGCTGCTGTAAAAAGGAAGGAACTCTTACCATTTGCAACGTCATGGATGGAACTGGAGAGCATTATGCTAAGTGAAATAAGCCAAAGGAAAAATACCACATGATCTCACTCATTCATGGATAATAGAGACCATTATAAACTTTTGAACAATAATAGATACAGAGGCAGAGCTGCCTCAAACAGATTGTCAAACTGCAGCGGGAAGGCCGGTGAGGGTTGGGGGGCAGGAGGTAGGGGGTAAGAGATCAACCAAAGGACTTGCATGCATGCATATAAGCATAACCAATGGACATAGGACACTGGGGGATAGTGGAGGCTTGGGACTGTCTAGTTCGGGGGGCGGGAATGGACACATATGTAATACCCTTTGTAATACTTTAAGCAATCCTATCTAATAAAAGAGAAACATAGTAATTAGTGTACGACCGCTACCCTTCCCATTGGCTAATCAGGGAAATATGCAAATTAACTGCCAGCCAAGATGGCGGCCGGCAGCCAGGCAGCTTAAACTGAACATGAGGCTTGCTTGCTTCAGTGCTGGAGGACTCCAACGTTCCCCGCCTGCCTTGCCGGCCTCTGAGCCTGCAGTTTGAAACACTGTAACATCTAGAAGCTAAACAAAACCCCAGAAACCAGATTTCAGCTGGCTGGGATCTCAGAACTGGAGTTGATACAGAGTTTCGATTATAGAACCCAAACAAACCAGATACCAGCTTTCAGCAGCTGAGGCCTAAGAGCTGGAGCCAAGCCTCAGAGCTAAAGCTGGCCCAGAATAAAAAAGAAAAAAAAGAAAAAAAGGAGCGGTTGGGAGCTTCAGTCACCCACCAGCCTGAAAACAGCCCTCAGCCCTTCACCCAGACTGGCCAGGCACCCCAGTGGGGACCCCCACCCTGAAGGGTGTGTGACCAGCTGCAAACAGCCATCATCCCTTCACCCAGGCTGGCCAGGCACCCCAGTGGGGACCCCCACCCTGATCCAGGACACCCTTCAGGGCAAACCAGCCAGCCCCACTCATGCACCAGGCCTCTATCCTATATAGTAAAAGGGTAATATGCCTCCCAGCACCAGGATCAGCAGAGCCGCGAGGCCTCTGGGCACCGGGATCAGCGTGACAGGGGGCAGGGCCCAAATCCCCTGATCGCCCTGGGGCTCTGTGTTTGACAGGAAGCTGGGCCACAACTTCTCTATCCGCCCTGCTCTGTTCATGACAGGGGAAGGTGCCCCAACCCCCTGTTCAGCCCTGCTCTGTGCCTGATAGGGGGGAGCTCTCCAACCCCCTGATCGCCCTGCGGCTCTGTGTATGACAGGGTGCGGCGCCCCAATCCCCTGATCGGCCCTGCTCTGTGTGTGACAGGGTGCTGTGCCCCAACCCCCCCACCCCACGGGCCCTACTCTGTGTGTGACAGTCTAGAGCCATAACCTCCCCATCAGCTCTGCCCTGAGTGTGAGAGTGGCGGCGCCCCAACCACCTGATCGGCTCTGCTCTGTGGGTTGTAAAGCACGGCGCCCCAACCCGCCCCCCCCACGGGCCCTGCTCTGTGTGTGAGGGGGTAGAGCCATAACCTCCCCATTGGCCCTGCTCTGAGTGTGACAGTGGCAGTTCCCCAACCCCCTGATCAGCCCTGCTCTGTGGGTGACAGGGGACAGTGCCCCAACTCCCCTATCGGCCCTACTCTATGAGTGACAGGGGGGAGCTCCTCAACCCCCTGATGGGCCCTGCTCTGTGCGTGACAGGGGGCTGCGCCCCAACCCCCTGATTGGCCCTGCTCTGTGTGTGACAGGGTACCGAGCCCCAACCCCCCTGATGGGCCCTGCTCTGTGCATGACAGGGGGCAGTGCCCCAACCCCCGGATTGGCCCTGCTCTGTTGTGACAGGGGGTGGCGCTGCCTCCCCATCGACCCTGCCTTGAGTGTGACAGGGCGCGGTGACCCAACCCCCCAATTGGCCCTACCCTGAGCGTGACTGAGGGTGGAATCACAACCTCCCGATCCGCCCTGCTCTGTGCGATGGGGCGGCGCCCCAACTCCACAATCGGCCCTGCTCTGAGCCTGGCCAGGGGCTGCACCTAGGGATTGGGCCTGCCCTCTGCCACCCGGGAGCAGGCCTTAGCCAGCAGGGCATTATCTCCTGAGGGGTCCCAGACTGCGAGAGGGCACAGGCCAGGCTGAGGGACCCTCCCTTTCCCCCAAGTACACAAATTTTTGTGCACCGGGCCTCTAGTAATAAATAAATAAATAAATAAATAAATAAATAAATAAATAAATAAATAAATAAATAAATAAATAAAAAGACTCCTAAGAGAAGCATATGTATACAGAAAAGGTTTTTTTTTTTTTTTTTTTTTTTTTTTTTTTTTTTTTTTTTTACTATATTTATTACTTTTATTTTTCAATTACAGTTGACGTGCAATGCTGTGTTAGTTTCATTTTAGCTTTCATGCAGTAATTCAAGTGAATATTTTGGTCTCTTGTTCAAGGCTTGCTCTGAGGCAAAAACTCATAGAGATACTTGTTTCTCCTTCGTGACAAGGAGATAAACACCAAGTAAAATCCAGCTTTGGTGGTGGAGACACATGACTCCAGACATCTAGCAATTGCAGAATGGATTTTTTTTTTTTTTTTTTATTGCTTAAAGTATTACAAAGGGTATTACATATGTATCCATTTTATCCCCCCGCCCTAGACAGTCCCCTAGCCTCCCCTATCACCCAGTGTCTTATGTCCATTGGTTATGCTTATATGCGTGCATACAAGTCCTTTAGTTGATCTCTTACCCCCCTACCTCCTGCCCCCCAACCCTCCCCGGCCTTCCCGCTGCAGCTCGACAATCTGTTTGAGGCAGCTCTGCCTCTGTATCTATTATTGTTCAAAAGTTTATAATGGTCTCTATTGTCCACGAATGAGTGAGATCATGTGGTATTTTTCCTTTATTGACTGGCTTATTTCACTTAGCATAATGCTCTCCAGTTCCATCCATGACGTTGCAAATGGTAAGAGTTCCTTCCTTTTTACAGCAGCATAGTATTCCATCGTGTAGATGTACCACAGTTTTCTAATCCATTCATCTACTGATGGGCACTTAGGCTGTTTCCAGATCTTAGCTATGGTGAATTGTGCTGCTATGAACATAGGGGTGCATATATCCTTTCTGATTGGTGTTTCTGGTTTCTTGGGATATAGTCCTAGAAGTGGGATCACAGGGTCAAATGGGAGTTCCATTTTCAGTTTTTTAAGGAAACTCCATACTGTCTTCCATAGTGGCTGCACCAGTCTGCATTCCCACCAGCAGTGCACAAGTGTTCCTTTTTCTCCACATCCTCTCCAGCACTTGTCGTTTGTTGATTTGTTGATGATAGCCAGTCTGACAGGTGTGAGATGGTACCTCATTGCTGTTTTGATTTGCATCTCTCGGATGATTAGTGACTTTGAGCATGTTTTCATATGTCTCTTGGCTTTCTGGATGTCCTCTTTTGAAAGGTGTCTATTTAGGTCCTTTGCCCATTTTTTGATTGGATTGTTTATCTTTCTTTTGTTAAGTTGTATGAGTTCCCTATAAATTTTGGAGATTAGGCCCTTATCAGATATGTCATTGGCAAATATGTTTTCCCACACAGTGGGTTTTCTCGTTGTTTTGTTGATGGTTTCTTTTGCTGTGCAGAAGCTTTTTATTTTGATGTAGTCCCATTTGTTCATTTTTTCTTTAGTTTCAAGTGCCCTAGGAGCTGTATCAGTGAAGAAATTGCTTCGGCATATGTCTGAGATTTTCTTGCCTTTGGATTCTTCTAGAATTTTTATGGTATCCTGTCGTACATTTAAGTCCTTTATCCATTTTGAGTTTATTTTTGTGTATGGTGTAAGTTGGTGGTCTAGTTTCATTTTCTTGCATATATCTGTCCAATTTTCCCAGCACCATTTATTGAAGAGACTATCTTGGCTCCATTGTATGTTCTTGCCTCCTTTGTCAAATATTAATTGAGCATATTGGTTCGGGCCGATTTCTGGGGTCTCTATTCTATTCCATTGATCTATATGCCTATTCTTGTGCCAGTACCAGGCAGTTTTGAGAACAGTGGCTTTGTAATACAACTTGATATCTGGTATTGAGATCCCACCTACTTTGTTCTTTTTCAGGATTGCTGCAGCTATTCGGGGTCTTTTTTTATTCCAGATGAATTTTTGGAAAGTTCGTTCTAGATCTCTGAAGTATGCTGTTGGTACTTTAATGGGAAGTGCGTTGAATTTATAGATTGTTTTGGGTAGTATGGACATTTTGATGATGTTGATTCTACCAATCCATGAACACGGTATGTTCTTCCATCTGTTTATGTCTTCCTCTATGTCTTTTTTCAACGTCCTGTAGTTTTCTGAGTAGAGGTCTTTTACCTCTTTAGTTAAGTTTATTCCTAGGTAGCTTAGTTTTTTCGGTGCAATGGTAAACGGGATTGTTTTTATAATCTCTCTTTCTGAAAGTTCACTATTGGTGTATAGAAATGCCTCAGATTTCTTGGGGTTAATTTTGTATCCTGCTACATTGCCAAATTCATGTATTAAGTCTAGTAGCTTTTTGATGGAATCTCTAGGGTTTTGTATGTATAATATCATGTCGTCTGCAAATAAGGACAGTTTTACTTCCTCTTTTCCAATTTGGATGCCTTTTATTTCTTCTTCTTGCCGAATTGCAATGGCTAACACTTCCAGTACTATGTTGAACAGGAGTGGTGAGAGGGGGCATCCCTGTCTTGTTCCTGTTCTTAGGGGAAATGGTGTTAGTTTTTGTCCGTTGAGTATGATGTTGGCTGTGGGCCTGTCATATATGGCTTTTATTATGTTGAGGTATGATCCTTCTACTCCCACCTTGCTGAGAGTTTTTATCAAAAATGGGTGTTGAATTTTGTCAAATGCTTTTTCTGCATCAATTGATATGACCATGTGGTTTTTTTCTTTCAATTTGTTTATGTGATGTATCACGTTTATTGATTTGCGGATATTGTACCATCCTTGCATCCCTGGGATAAATCCTACTTGGTCATGGTGTATGATCTTTCTGATGTACTGCTGGATCCGATTTGCTAAGATTTTGTTGAGGATTTTGGCATCTATGTTCATGAGGGATATTGGCCTGTAATTCTCTTTCATTGTGTTGTCTTTACCTGGTTTTGGTATTAGGGTGATGCTGGCTTCATAGAATGAGCTTGGAAGTGTTCCTTCCTCTTGAATTTTTTGTAGTAGTCTGAGGAGGATAGGTTTTAGTTCTTCCTTGAATGTTTGGTAAAACTCCCCTGTGAAGCCGTCTGGTCCTGGGCTTTTGTTTGATGGAAGCTTTTTGATGACTGCTTCAATTTCTTCCATAGTTATTGGCCTGTTGAGATTTTTAGATTCTTCCTGATTGAGTTTTGGAATGCTGTATTTTTCTAGGAATTTGTCCATTTCCTCCAGGTTGTCTAGTTTGTTGGAGTAAAGCTGTCCATAGTATTTTTTAACAATCATTTGTATTTCTGTGGGGTCTGTTGTTATTTCGCCTCTATCGTTTCTGATTTTATTTATTTGGGTCCTCTCTCTCTGCTTCTTGGTGAGTCTGGCTAGAGGTTTATCAATCTTGTTTATCCTTTCAAAGAACCAGCTCTTGGTTTCATTGATTTTCTGTATTGTTTTTTTGGTCTCTATGTCATTTATTTCTGCTCTAATCTTTATTATCTCCTTCCTTCTGCTCACTCTGGGCTTTTCTTGTTGCTCTCTTTCTAATTCTTTGAGTTGTAGAGTTAGATGATTTACTACCATTTTTTCTTGTTTTTTGAGATAGGCCTGTAGAGCTATAAACTTCCCTCTCAGGACTGCTTTCAATGTGTCCCATAGGTTTTGGATTGTTGTGTTTTCATTGTCATTAGTTTCCAGGATGTTTTTAATTTCTTCTTTGATCTCATTGGTAACCCAATCAATATTTAGTAGCATGCTATTCAGTTTCCAGGTGTTTGAGTATTTTGGGTTGTTTTTATTGTAGTTTATTTCTAATATTATGCCATCGTGGTCTGCGAAGACGCTTTTTATGATTTCAATCTTCTTGAATTTGGGGATACTTTGCTTGTGACCCAATATGTGGTCTATTTTTGAATATGTCCCATGAGCACCTGAGAAGAACGTATATTCTCTGGCTTTGGGGTGAAGTGTTCTGAAGATGTCTATTAAGTCCATCTGATCTAGTGAGTCATTTAGGATTGCTGTATCTTTGCTGATTGTTTGTCTATAGGACTTATCCAGTGCTGTCAATGGTGTATTAAAGTCCCCTACTATGATTGTATTGTTGTCGATCTCTCCTTTGATATTTTCCAGGAGTTTTTTTATGAATTTGGGTGCTCCTACATTGGGTGCATATATGTTTACCAGGGTTATATCTTCTTGTTGTATTGATCCCTTTAGTATTATGAAGTGGCCTTCCTTATCTCTTGTTAAGGCCTTCACTTTGAGGTCTATTTTGTCCGATATAAGTATTGCTACCCCAGCTTTCTTTTCCTTTCCATTTGCCTGAAAGATATTTCTCCATCCTTTCACTTTCAGTCTGTGTGAGTCCCTTCTAATGAGGTGGGTTTCTTGTAGACAGCAGATGTATGGGTCATGTTTTTTTATCCATTCAGCCACTCGATGTCTTTTGGTTGGAGCATTTAGTCCGTTTACGTTTAAAGTTATTATTGAAAGGTACTTGTTTGTAGCCATTTCTTTTTGTGTGTGTGTGTGGCTGTTTTCTTTCTGAGCTTTTTATTTCTTCTTTTTATACCAGTCCCTTTAGCATTCCTTGCATTGCTGGCTTGGTGGTGACAAACTCCCTTAGTCTTTTTTTGTCTGTGAAGCTTCTTATTTCCCCTTCAAGTTTGAATGATAGCCTTGCTGGATAGAGTATTCTTGGATTCAGTCCTTTGCTTTGCATCACTTTGTAAATTTCAGTCCATTCTTTTCTGGCCTGATGTGTTTCTGTTGAGAAGTCATTTGACAATCTAATGGGAGATCCCTTGTATGTAACTTTCCGTCTCTCTCTTGCAGCCTGTAAGATTCTCTCTTTGTCCTGAACATTTGCCATGGTGATTATGATGTGTCTTGGTGTGGGTCTTTTCGGGTTCACCTTGTTTGGGACTCTCTGGGCTTGTGTGACTTTTTTCTTCCCCACCTCAGGAAGGTTTTCTGATATTATTTCTTCGAGTAGGTTTTCTAATCCTTGTTCATCTTTCTGTTGTTCTGGTACTCCTATTATTCGTATGTTGTTTCGTTTCATGTTGTCCCAAAGCTCCCTTAGGCTCTCCTCCTGTCTTTTAATTTTTCTCTCCAATTGCAGTACATTTTGGGTGTGTTTTGCTTCCTTGTCTTCTAATTCACTTATTCGGTCCTCCGCTTCTCCTAGTCTACTGTTGATACTTTCAATGGAGTTTTTCATTGCAGCTATATCACTCTTCATTTCTTCTTGGGTCTTACTTAGGTTGTTGATTTTTTCATCTGTTTCTTCTAGCTTCTTCCATATGTTATCGATTTTTTCATCTGTTTCTTCTAGCTTCTTCCATATGTTATCGATTTTTTCATCAGTTTCTTCTTGCTTCTTGCAGAGGTTGTCGATTTTTTCCTCCATCCGGTTTATGCACTCTAGGATCCTTATTCTGAATTCTTTATCTGTCATGTTGCATGCCTCTGTATTACTTAGCTGCTTTTCTGGAGAGTCCTCCTTCTCTTTCCTTTGGGGGTTTCTT
The DNA here is from genome assembly GCF_963259705.1 of Myotis daubentonii. Classification (NCBI taxonomy): domain Eukaryota; kingdom Metazoa; phylum Chordata; class Mammalia; order Chiroptera; family Vespertilionidae; genus Myotis; species Myotis daubentonii. The sequence continues at coordinate 14,548,671 of NC_081851.1, read as the reverse complement.
TGTCTACCCATGTTTGATCTCACTGACATATCTAGACGTTGAGTTGTTCAGTGGTTGCTCCCTTGGTGGCAGTGACTCCTTGGTCTGTGGTTGCTCTTCGGGCGGTTGCGGTAGCAGCTGCTCTTCAGTTGTCAGCAGCTCCTCTGGTGGGTGCTGTTCACAGCTGTGGTGGCTCTTCCGGCTGGTGGGGCGAGGTTTCACGTACAGCTGCTGTTCCTCAGCAGAGGATGAGGTGCTCAGGAGGTTGCTGTTGCTTGGATCTGCTGCGTTGATTTAAAGGCACAAAATACAACACAACAAGGCACCACGTACCAGGCACTATACACAAATATATTCACGATATTAATAACCCCAATTAAAGGTGACCACCTGAATTAAGAGAATTAGGGGATAAGGAAGAAGGAAGAGAAAAAGATCAAAGAGAAAAAGGAAAAGAAAAGTAGGGACCAAAAAAAGGGAGTGCAAAAATGAAATTGGGAAAAAGGAAGGGGGAAAATAAAAGCGAGAAAAGAAAAGAAGAAAAAAAAAAAAAAGAGCGAAAAGAGAGAATGAAGTGGAAGAGGGAAGAGATTTTTTATATGAGGAGAATACTCCTATAGAACAGCCATTAATCCCAACCAATTCCAGCAACAGCTCCCTGGATATGAATGCAAACTAGAAACAACCAATAATATAACGATGAAAATAGAATGGTGAACACTAATCCCAAAATAAAATAAAGAAAAAATAAAATGGCACTTTAAAAAATGGTAAAATGGTAGCAGTAATAATACTGGTTAAAAATAAGAAGGTAGTAATTAAAAGGGTAAAATCAGGTGATGGAAAAAGAAGAAAAGAAAGAAAAGAAAAAAAAAGAAAAAAAAAGAACAGAAAAAAAAAGAATGAAAAAAAAAATTGGTTTCTTAGTTAAAAAGTGAAAAAAGAAAAAAAATTGCAGTAGTGAAGGTCCTTCGTTTCTTCTATTCTTCAGTGTGGCTCGCCTTAGACCTTCCAGGTATTCAGGAGAGTGTTGAGTTTCCCTGCGATATACTGTTCCTCTGTGTTGTAAACCACAGTCCTTATTTTAAAGCATGCCGCATTTATTTCCCAGACTGCCTTATTTTGTGTTTAGCAAAGAGTCAGTTTGTGGGTCAGCCTCTGGGTGGCAGTGTTCTGGGGTTGGCCTCTGAGACTATAGGGCCTCTCTGTCCAGTGGAAGTTCACTGCCCAGAGCTGACTGCGTAATAGTTAGTTACCGGCGCTATGTTGTTGCTGGGATTGAAAATCCCCCTATAGGCCAGACCCTGTTAACTCCCAGGGACTGATCAGGTTATCTTAATCCTTGATCTCGTACAGGGTGGAATCTGGGTGTGGCTGTGCTCCTTGCCTGGGGGCTGGGGGGAGGAGACTCCCTCTCAGGAGCGGGTGGCTGCCCCAGTCCGGGGCTCTGGGGTGTCTCAGCACTCAATTCACTACCACCTCTCCCGGCTCCCCCTCTTTCCCCAGTCTCTCCCCAGATTCCACTCCCCAGCACACTCTCCCTCTCTTCAGCACAGGTGAGTGTCTGTATCCGAAATGTCCCATGAACAGGATTCAGTGAAAACAAACAAACAAATGCCGGCCGCGGAAACGGGGAAGTCTTGGTTTCTGTAAGCTTCTTCTCTTACAGGGACTGCATGGTCAGGTCAGCTCTTCAGGCTGCCCCCTTTAGGCTCAGTCCTCCGTGATCACAGAACCCAGCTCTCAATTTCCCTGGCGGCGCCAGGAATCCCGCGGTTCTCCTTTCCCCCGTCAGGGGCTGTGCCTGTCCCAAGGGACGCGGCTGTCTGCCACGCGGTCTCCCTCCGACTCTCTGGGCTCAGAGGTCTGGCAAACTTTCCTGCCCAAATCCCTGTTTTTTTTTTACCTTACCAGGGGAGTTCTGCTCTTCCCGGCTGTAAACCCTCTCACCAGCTGAGCAATTTCGCCATTTCGGTGTGAGTGTTACTAGCTTCAGCTGCTCGTTCCATTTGCTCCGGGACACGACCTGGGACACGTCTGCCTATATCGCCGCCATCTTGGTTCTCCCTCCTTATTTTTCTTGATCTTGGCAGCTCTGTCCTCTGTGCGCCTGGCTGGCTGTGAGCAGGTAGTCCTTGATTTCCTCAGTTTTGCCAGGCATGGTGAGGAGGCATGCGGAGAGCCTGCGGCTGGCACCTCGGATCACCCCACTATCTCTGTGTACCGTCCAAGAGGCACTCGGAGCAAGAAGAGCCTTTTTACTTTTTAAGAAACACTGCTGTAGTGCTCGACTTGTTAGCACATGTGCATTTTCAGTTGTGTCTGGTGAGGAGGCTCCAGAGACTCTCTTCCGGGGACAGGGTGGCGTTGCGCTCCGCCTTCCCTGAGGAATACGCTTATGTGCTCCCTGGTGAGGAAGTGTGAGCCACGGCGCCGGTGCCCACTCGCGCCTCCGGGCGTCCTCTCCCGCGGAGCCTTGCGCGGCGCCCCTTCCTTGTTTCACGACCTATTGCTGTTGGAATGGATGTAACCTTTGGACAGGATGTGGTAATGCTTGTACAGATCTCTTCTGGTCCTAAGAAGCATCGAGAGTAGCAGAAAAGGTTTTTAAAGGATTCACATCTCCTAAGTCACAGCTCTATGGTTCTAACTTTAACTGGGTCTACAGAGGCTGACGGGAAAAATAGAAGGAGCCCTTGCCCTGGGTTCTCAATTAATCTCTGCTATTAATTAGCTTTGGTCTTAGGGATTTCACTTACCCTTTCTGGGTCTCCTAGCTACATCTATAGAATGAGGGTAAAATTAGACCTCTTAAATAAGGTTTCTACAAACGCTTCAAAAAATAATTGTGGGTTCATATTTCTACAATCTTCCTAAATATCTCAGCAAATATAAACTTTTCCTTTGTTTAATCTTTGTGGTACAAAACTTCACAAAAATGTAAACACAGTTTTATAATACTACTCATTTAAAAAATATACAATCTCTATAAAACTTATCCTATAACATTTTGGTAGATACCATTAAACATTTCTTTGTAACTGTCCTATAACCCAAACTAGTAAATTTAGCATTATCTTTTTAAAACATCAATTGCATATTCTTTGTATTGGTGTGAAAAGGCTCAGAAAATACAGATGTGTTGAGCACTATATGTCACTTTTATTAAAATTCAACAAGTAACTTCCCAGGTATGGAAAACTTCAGCTGAAGCCAATTTTGGGGGGGGGGGGGTAAAAATCAACTCTTGTAAACATCAAATTAAAATGTGGCTGTATCTTCTGCCTTAAAAATTAAAAAACATAGGAGTTGTTATTTAACTCACTCAAATGGTTTGTGAAGCTGAAATACTTCCATGTAGGGTCTGCCCCATCCTGACATTAGCTTAGTGCATGGACTGAGAGCCACATGTCACCTATTCTGTCCAGTGAGGAAGGGACCTGTGAGTGAATTATTCCTGCCACTAAGTCCCTTGGACAGCCAGCCGCTAGGCAGCAAGGATGACAGCCTCAGCTCACAGGTGGGAGAAGTGCTGCCATCTCTCTCAGAACACTTCCAAACTCAGCTGAGAAGGACAGGCCCTACCAGCCAAGACCCAGTCAGGCCACTGCTGGGCTCTAAGTAAAGACAGACGATTGTCTCTACCTCTTATTTCTTCTGAGACCAAACCAACCAACCTCCCACCCACCCAACCAACCACCCAACCTACCAACCAACCAACCACAATTTAATCATCATCCTTGCACTGCAGCCACTGCTGAATAAACACCAAGTTGTATATGGGCTCACGTGGTGACTACCCTCCAAGACACATATTCCCAGACCTGGAATAAGCTCTGCCCCTTCCCATTCCCTTCCCTCAGCTCGGCTCTCCACCCTCCCTTGCTCACCCCCCCCCCCACACACACACACAAACACACACACACACACATATACACACACAACCTATTTGACCAGGTCGTTAGCTTTCTGGGGACTACAGATCTGTCTTGTCCACTGGCTTGAGACACAAGCCCTGGAGAAGCAGGACCCCTCACTGCCTGGCTTAATAGACAGGGGGTCCTGCTGGGGTCTGGCTGGAACTCTGTCCCCAGCTGCCTCCTGTCAGCTCAGCAGCCACCACTCCTCCAGGTCAGGGAGCACATGCAACCTGCACCAGAATGACAGGGCACAGGGAAGGAGCCCACACTGGGGCTCTTGGTCTCTCACTGGGGCTCTTGGTCCCAGGTGGCGACTTGATGGAGCCTCTCCACTCTCCTGCTTTCTCCCAGGACCCTGGGGCTCTCCAACTCCCATTCTTTGGGAAAGTGACTCCTTGGCTGCCCCCACAGAGCAAGGCCCAGGGAAACCCCAATCCTCCAAGCATTTTAAATAGGTGACAAGCCCAAGTTCACCCTTGGAATGAGCCCTTCCCGCCCACATCAGCCACTACCAAGTGGGACACTCCAAGTCCCAGCACCTGGGAGGTGCCAGATAGGCTGGAACCTGCACTCAGTTGCAGGGAGGGGGGGGCGGGGGGTTGACTAGGCTTTTAGGCGGGAGGCGCTGGGCAGGTGAGCTGGAGGGCACTCACCTTGGTGACACTGAGGAAGGTGGTCTGGCCCAGCGCTGCCCCTCACCAGCTTCCGCTCCAGCTCCTCCCTCAGATGAGCAAGTGCATCTTGCCCACATGCGGGAGAGGAGCGCCTGCCAGACAGTGGCCTGGACTCCAGGCAGACGCACTTGGTCTGGCAGCTGGGGCGGCTCCACACCAGCTGGGCTAGGCCTCCAACAGCTCCTCCTCCTGAGGGACCCTGGTGGACCTGGATGAGGCAGCAGCCCCCCTCATCCATGTGGGAGGCTGTGGCCAGATCTGCCAGGAGATTTGCTGCTGCTCCGCCACCTGGTGGCGCCTCTGAGCAGTACCAGGAGGCCACCCTGGGCTCCTTGCTGCCATCCTCCTGTGCTCAGTAGTGTGGGTTAGTTCATCCACCCAGCATTGCTTCCTGACAGTCTGTCCCTGCAGAATAACTTCAACACAGGACACTTCTGCATTCTGACCAAGTCACTGTCGAGAGCCAGAATTTTTCATTAGGTCACTGGTTTGCTCATCATCATGTAGAATATCTGAGCTTTTAATTTTTGACTTATTTTATTAAATGTTTTATATTAAAGAAGGAACTAATTTTTATAGATGTTATAAAAGAGGATATGTCATTATATTATCTGTATACCAGGTGTCAGGAAGTTATAGTCAGTGGGTGATATCTGGACTATTGAAATACAATATTCGGAAGAAGCATATCTAAAGTAATTTCCGCAAGCTCCGAATATTCATTTTTAACTTTTATCTACAATGAAACAAATCATATATTTTCATTACTCATTTTCAATCTTTCATCAGTTGCCAATTCCAACAATTATCCTTGAAAGTTACCTTTAAAATTAAATCATCTTTTGATGAAAGCAATGAATTCAAGATTCTATACATTGCTAGTGTCACAATCAAACACATTTTATTTTTTTGAACATTTTCTGAACCTTATGGAAAAACCAACAGGGACGATCAACTGGCTAAAAGAGAGCCTCCCTATTCTGTCTCACTCCAGTGCCTCTCCCTTGAAGCTCGCTGGCTTTAGGGTCGCCAAGGTCACAGTTCTCAGGGGCCCCAGCGCTGTGTTCCGAGAGTCCACACTAAGGAGGATCAGGGGAGGGGCCCGGAGGAAGCATGTCTGTACCGTGAGACGCCGGAGGCTCGAAGAATCGGTCCCCGCGGGTCAGGGAACACGGGGAGGTCGCACACCGGAGGAATTCCGGTGCTCTGCGGCAGAGCGCGGACCGGCAGGACCGCAGTTCTCCTCTGGCTTGTCCACTGGTGGTCCGCAGGGCTGCAGCACCTTCTCCATCACGTTGAAGCGGACTGGAGCTTTGCTCTCATTCTCCGCAATGGCGAAGTAGTTGAGGAGGTCGAAGTGGCCCAGGTATGAGCAGTAGGAGTCGCGGTGCTGGTTCACCAGCCTTTCCCACTTGGTGGTGTCCGCGTGGCCCGTGCCCATGTACTTGGACTGCAGGTGCTCCAGTTGGCTGTGGATGGTGTAGCGGTCCGTCATCTCGCCGATTTCGTCTTTGCTCGCAGGTCAGAGGCCTTCGGAAACTGGGAACTGTCCTAGAAAGCCACACCAGAGAGGGACCGTTCCACCAAACCTCCGGGCCCGTACTGTTGCGGGAGAATGACGTCTCCCAATCAAACTACTTTTAAAACATTACAAGGCACAAGGTGGTCCTACTGCACATGACCAGAACAGTTCCCACCACATGGGACTCACTATGAACTATGAAGGCAAAAATCGTATCTTACAATGGTGTCTGTATGGTCGGTCCGTGCGAGCCTTCTTCCAATTGCAGACTTCTGACTTCTTGTATTCTCACTTGGGGAATGTGGCAGGCAGCTCGCTCAGGCCTCCTTTATAACGGAACACATCTCATCATGAGGGCTCCACCCCCAGGACCTAACCCCCTCCCAAAGCTCCAGCTCCTAATCCCATTAGCTGGGGCAATAGGGTTTCAATTTATGAATTTGGGGGATCGGGGAAGGAGTCACAAGCATTCAGACCATAGCACTCATCTTCACTTCACTGTGCTTTATTGTCCTAAATGATTTACATTTTTTAGAAAAATTGGCTCTAGCCGGTTTGGTTCAGGGGATAGAGCATCAGCCTTCAGACCAAAGCGTACGGAGCTTGATTCTGGTCAAGGGTGTGTACCTTGGTTGCAGGCCCAGACCTGGTCACCGCCCCTGCAGAAGGCAAACAATAGATGTATTCTCACACACCGATGTTTCTCTGTGTATTTTCCTCTCTCTTCCACTCTTTCTAAAAGTCAATGGAAAAATATCCTCGGTGAGGATTAACCAAAAAAAAAAAAAAATGGAATAAAGATAGAATTTGAAAATTTTCCTAGAATTAGCCATTTGGAAAAAAAAAATAATTGTGATAAAGCAATCGTTACTTAAGAAATTAAATCCTGTCATATCCCTCTCAAATCCCCTAAAACCTTGCCACATAATAACTTCCCACACCCGAAAGATCAAGGTTTATAGGCATAATTACAATAAATACATTTATTTATTACTCAGAATGAATCCTTCCTATGACCTGCATGTAGCTCTGTGCTATGACTTTAAAACTGCTTCCCGCCATTCCCAAGAATAACCTGAGTTTTCTGGGCTAATGCTCAAGGTGTAAAGGGAAGAGACGTTGGTCCAAGGCACAGAGATGAGTCTTCATCTAAGGAATGGATGTATATGAGTCAGTTCAGTGCACTGAACCTAACCTGTAGAATCTGTAAAATTATGATTCCAAAACTATTAATTATTATTCTAAATGTAATGATAGAAATTGGGTGTTACAATTTGCATTTTAAGGCTTTGAGACTGCTCCTCTATGTAATCCTTAAAAGGCCAGGCCCTACTGAATTTTCAGCATTGTAAGACAGGCTGCCGTGATGAGAAGGCTAAATCGTTTTGGGGTTGTTTTTTCTTTGAATGTGTTTTTACTGATTTTTAGAGAGAGAGGGAGGGAGAGGGATAGAGAGATAGAAACATGGGAAAGAGAGGAATATCCTCTCTCGGCTGACTGCCTCTTGCATGCCCCCTACTGGGGATCTTGAGAACCCAGACAGGTGCCCTGACCGGGTTGGCAGTGGAACAGGCAACCTCTTGGTTCCTGGCTTGATGCTCATCCGCTGAGCAACACCAGCCCAACTCGTGAGGCTAAAGAGTTTCAACAAACAGATCCACGAGTCTCCAGCCCTCTCTGTGCCTGTGTCTTTTGCCGTGTGACTTTGCTGTTCCTCCCAACAGGAAGCAGAGTAAACCTTCCAACCCCTTGATTCTGAGTGTGGCCATCTGATTTATTTTAGCCGATGGGATAATAATGGATGTGATGCAAAAGGAGGCTTGAAAATCTGGGCTTGCTCTGTTGTGCTTCCGCCATCACAAAGAGGATGGGTCCAGCTAGCCGACTGTCCCGGGAGGAGGAAGACGAGGAGGAGGAGGAGGAGGAGGAGGAGGAGGAGGAGGAGGAGGAGGAGGAGGAGGAGGAGGGTCACCCAGAGCAGAGCCTAGTCACCCAGCCAGCCCAGCCTAAATCAGGTGCCTCCAAGCCTAATCCCCAGGCATATGAGTAAGCCCAGTCAAGATCACATGTTGGCCAACTTAGCCGAAGCCTTCAGGCACCTGAGAAATAAATGTGCAGTGTTGTGTGCCACACAGCAATTTTGTGACACTAGCCAACTGCCATAGTTCAGTAAAAATTTTTGAAGAAAAGAGTGAATTTGGCTTCATGGAAAATGTTTCTCTTTTCTGCTTTTCTGGTGAGACCTCCTTTTCTTTCCTTTGGGGGTTTCTTTGTCTACCCACGTTTGATCTCACCGACATATGTAGATGTTGAGTCGTTCTGGGGCTGCTCCTTTGGTGGCAGTGGCCCATCGGGCTGTAGTTGCTCCTCTTAGTTGCTGGTGGTTGTTGTAGCAGCTGCTCCTCAGTTGGCAGGGGCTCCTGTGGTGGGTGCTGTTCTCACCTCTGTGGTGGCTCCTCTGGCTGGTGGGGGGAGGCTTCACGTACAGCTGCTGTTCCTCAAACAGAGGGTGTGGTGATCAGGAGGCTGCTGTTGCTTGGATTGAGACTCAGAGGAGGTGCGGTGCAGAAGTAAAATACAAAGGTGTGGAGGTGCATGCGGAGAGGGCTGTCGGCTGAGGTCACAATTGTCTTTTTCAATCGGGAGGGAGTCTCAGGGTCTGAGCTCCAATTCTGGGCGAGTCTCTGGGGACCCAGACTCATAAGGGAGAAACAGGACTGTCTGGCATCGGTTGGAACTCGAGGGCAGCTTTCTCTCAGAGGCACACGCAGCGATTCTGGCATTTAAATATATAAAATGAATATCAAAAATATAATTTTTTTACTATGGTTGCAAATATTAAAAAAAAGAATATTTCTATATGTGACACGGCACCAGAGTTAAGTTAGGGTTTTTCAAAATTTTGACAATCCGAGCTCAAAAGGTTCGCCATCACTGCCTTATAGGGTACTTGTGGTGAAAAATAGATAAACTATGTGTGATTAATGATTGGGCTGTCTAAGTTCAAGGTCAGACTTAAACTGATTTTTATGAAATTGGGTTAAGGAAAATAAGGTTGAAGCCAGTGGATGGTAGAATGTGCATGGTTACCTTTGATCTAGGGGGTGAGATACATTTCACTGGGCAGTGTTTCTAAGAATGTTTCCTCCAGTGTCTTTTAGAAATGCAATGGTCCCCTTTCTTCAGGTGTGTGACTTGGAAAAGATTTGCTGTAACAGATTTCAAGACAATACCGTGGGACTTACATGCACTATCATTTGAAAAATAAAAAAGGGGGAATTTTCCGGAAGCCGTTCCATCCTTGCTGCTTGACACAGTCGCTGCAGGGAAGAAACATCTGCACGGCATATGTTTCAAGGGACCTGGCATATATGGCATACTGTTCTTAATATGTTTGCTCCCCTTCTTGGCGCTATGTGTTTTCACCAAGGTCACATCTCCAAGAAAGTTTATTTCCCCAGGTAGGGAATTTCCCCTGAAGTTAGGGAGGGAATAAAATCCCTAAACTATGTGCCAGGAGGGTAGTTAATCACTTTAACTAAGAAGGATCGCGCTTAAGCTACATAATCTTTACTCCCTGGAATGGAGATAAGGAACGCCCCAACCTTTGGAATAGAAATTGATAGGATTAAAATCAACTGGTATAAATACAGATGTTACAAGACAATCAAACACAGAACTTCGCTGGAGATCCAGGCTAGAGAACCTGGCTGGGCTGCTGATCAACTGAACGCTGTCTCAGTGTCATTCCTTCTTCACCGACTCCGTCCACGCCTTTGGGAACCCCTGGGCCTGCTGGGGTTGCACCCCAACAATTGGTACCCGAACAAGTAACTGGCCTTGTTCTCCACCTTTTGCTTTTGGTTCTGCTGACGCTGCCCGGCTCTCGTCAGCCTCAGGCCCGCTTTCTCCTTGAGACCGAGCACCATGCCTCCAATTAAATTGCAGAGTTCTGATGGAGAGATATTTGAAGTTGATGTTGAAATTGCCAAACAATCTGTGACTATCAAGACCATGTTAGAAGATTTGGGAATGGATGATGAAGGCGATGATGACCCAGTTCCTCTACCAAATGTTAATGCAGCAACATTAAAAAAGGTCATTTCGTGGTGCACCCACCACAAGGATGACCCTCCACCGCCTGAGGATGATGAGAACAAAGAGAAGCGAACAGATGATATTCCTGTTTGGGACCAAGAATTCCTCAAAGTTGACCAAGGAACACTCTTTGAACTAATTCTGGCTGCAAACTATTTAGACATCAAAGGTTTGCTTGATGTTACATGCAAGACTGTTGCCAATATGATCAAGGGGAAAACCCCTGGAGAGATTCGCAAGACTTTCCATATAAAAAATGACTTTACTGAAGAAGAGGAATCCCAGGTACGCATAGAGAACCAGTGGTGTGAAGAGAAGTGAAAAGTTGTGCCTGACACTGTAACACTGTAGGGATTGTTCCAAATACTAGTTGCACTGCTCTGTTTATAATTGTTAATATTAGGCAAACAGTAAAAATCAAATAAATAAATAAATAAATAAATAAATAAATAAATAAATAAATAAATAAAAATAAAAATAAAAATAAAAATAAAAATAAAAATAAAAATAAAAATAAAAATAAAAATTGTCTCCTCAGCCATGTCTAATTTGTTACTTCTGATTTGATGTTTTCTGATTTTGTCCCTTTTTGGGCCTGGCCCCAGGAGGAGGTTTATGACGTTTCTCCCTATTAGGCCACCATTTTGGGGGAGGGAAAAAAACTTTCTCCACTTTCATTTTACCGTTATTAAAATGGTAAACACAACTTCCCACCAGAAATATTGTACAGATAAAGAGAGAAGAATGTTTGTGAACAATGTTGCTCACTATTGACACTTACTAAATGCTTCCCCCCTCCCCCTGGGTTTCAGAGCATGGTTTAATGCATTCATACATCAAAATTATTTTCAGAAACATGGAAAATCCTAAGTCACACTGTGGATTTCCTCGCGATCCTTGCTGAAGGCTGGGGCTTTTCCAGATGCAGCAAGGGCTGAGATGGAACCTGTTGGCAAAGGACCTAAATAGACACCTTTCAAAAGAGGACATTCAAGAAGCCAAGAGACATATGAAAACATGCTCAAAGTCACTAATCATCCGAGAGATGCAAATCAAAACAACAATGAGGTACCATCTCACACCTGTCAGATTGGCTATCATCAACAAATCGACATAGGACACGTGGAGCGAGTCAACGTCGTCTTCAATTATGACATGCCTGAGGACTCAGACACCTACCTCCACCGGGTGGCCCGTGCCTGTCGCTTTGCCACCAAAGACCTGGCTCTCACTTTTGTGTCTCATGAGAACGATGCCAAAATCCTCAATGATGTTCAGGTTCGGTTTGAACTCAATGTAGCAGAGCTTCCTCAAGAAATGGACATCTCCACATACATGCAGCAGAGCCGCTAACCACACACCTGACATCCCGGAGCCACCCTGCTTCCCACGTGCTGCTTCAAGTCCTTTTTCTAGGCGACTGTGGGGCTTTCTTTTTCTGTTCAAACACTGTACATTTGTGTAACAATAAATTAGTATTATGGAAAAATAAATAAATAAATATAAGGGGTTGTATTTTGCTTCTGACCCCCATTTTTCAAGTCAGTCAGTCATCTACACTAATAAAAGAGATACATGGTAATTGGCGTATGACCGCTACCCTTCCCATTGGCTAATCAGCAAGATATGCAAATTAACTGACAGCCAAGATTGCGGCCGGCAGCCAGGCAGCTTGAAACTAACATGAGGCTTGCTTGCTTCAGTGACGGAGGACTCCAACGTTCCCCGCCTGCCTTGCAGGCCTCTGAGCCTGCAATTTAAGAAACATTGTAACAAATATAGAAGCTAAACAAAAACCCCAGAAATCAGCTTTCAGCGAGCTGGGATCTCAGAGCTGGAGTTATACATTGTTTTGATTACCTACTTTCAGCAGTGGAGGCCTAAGAGCTGAAGCCTCAGAGCTAAAGCTGGCCCAGAATTAAAAAAAAAGAAAAAGAAAAAAAGGAGCGGTTGGGATCTTCCGTCACCCGCCAGCCTGAAAACAGCCCTCAGCCCCTCACCCAGATTGGCCAGGCACCCCGGTAGTGAGCCCCACCCTGAAGGGTGTGTGACCAGCTGCAAACAGCCCTCAGCCCCTCACCCAGATTGGCCAGAGCAATTTATGTCTGAAGAGTCACTTTCCATATAATTTACTGCAGTCTCTCCCATCCCTATGAATACAGTGTTTCTGCCTCAATAGCAGTTTAACCTCAGAGTCTTACAACAAATGTCACAAGATTATGAAATTTTGTACTTCGTAGCACATGGCTCCTTTGCAATACATGGATAAGAGTTCCCCTAAACATTGCTGAGACTTATGTAACATATACTATGAACAGAGACCATAATTCATATTGTTAACAGAAGGACAGCAAAGGTCTCTTCTGGTTGATCATTGACCTCACCAATAACCAAGGTACTGGGATGCAAATTACAACCACAAAGTCATGCCATCTTTCTTTCTATTTTTATTGTTTTATTGCTTAAAGTATTACAAAGGGTATTATATATGTGTCCTTACCCCCCCCCCCCCCGCCCTTGACAATCCCCTGGCCATATACCAGGCCTTGGGCAGCAACGCAAAATAAGCTGGTTTTGGACCAAGAGTGATTTTTTGCCATCATGCTCTGCCTTCTGAAGCACTGAAGTTTTGATGTCCCCACAATATCTGTTCACATCTACATGCTGACAGATCACAACAGTGCTTTCAAATCATGGCAGGCGGTGAATAGAACCAACACAATTAATGGTACAATAAGAAAAAAGTGTTTTTACCAAAATACCATAAACCAGAGCCAGCGGTGTTCTGATTGGTGAAATAGAACCTGAGCCAGTCATCACAGCATAATGTGGAAACCACAAACTCCCTCAAACAGGTACCATTTCCTTGCTGAGGATGGGTGTTCTGGACAAATCCTGGGTCAGTCCCATTCCATAGAGAGAAAGGAATGAAGATCCTGCCAAGAGTTCAGAATATTCAGAATTTATTTAAGCCCAAGAGAGCACGCAGGGTTTGTGACCTGGTTCACACTGTTCAGGTGAGCCAGGTGGTTGAGGAGAAATCACTTCAGCCACAATCACTCACAGTGATGTCAATCAGACAGTAGGCCAGGGCAGGATAGCAGTGCAAGCAGCTCCTTCAAGCCTCTCTTATACCTGAAACTCATGGGGAATCTAGCAAAGTGTCTGTCCTGATAAAAAGGGATTATATTAAGGTAAATGTGTAAGATCGAGTCACCTTAAGTGTTGCTATTCTGAGTAAGAAAAATGAAATATTCCCGACACATTTAAGGCAGCGTCTGCCTTCCCTGTCACCCCTGCTGCCCACCCCCTAATTTTTTTCTTTGTGGAGAAGAAGCTGCAAATGTTTTGTAGCTGCCAGCAGCTGTTTCCTGTGGAAACCTGGGGTGCCATCCTGTATAGATCCTGTTCCTGGGGGCTGCACAGCCCTCTTACTTTGTGTTATGGGGACTTCCCTATTGTGCCCTGCGTGCACCCCTCCCCAGTTTAGGAGTCTCTAGGGGCAGTGGCCATGTTCTCCCCCTGGGAAGGGGGCCCTGTGCCTCCCTGGGGACTCTGTGCCTGGAACCCTGCCTCATCTTTTGTTCCAGCCAGACCCTGTGGGTCACCCCTCTACCCTGGTGTCTGTAAGCTCTGGTTGGGCCAGGCCAGGATGGCGGGGGGAACGGGCCCTTCCTGTTGGGCTGGATTGTATATATGTTAATAGCAAAGACCCAATGCCACATTTTTATAATTGTGATTAAACTTTATTGTACAAAAAGAACTGTTTGAAAGAAACAGAAAAACAGTATTTCATTGCAAATAAAAGCTAGACAGTAACCGCACACTCCCCCAGTGAACACACTGGGAACCCGCGGCCCTGTGGCCAGCCACGGGCTCAGCGGTAAGTGATGCATGCGGAAGCTGCGCTCCCGCTCCTTGTGCCGCCCCTCGCACACCTTGGTCACCTCCTCCACCTTCCTCTGCGGCAGAGGGCCGAGTTCTGGTCGATTCACTGCAGGGAGTCCATGTGAGCGTTGAGGATCTTGCAGATCCGCTGCAGCGGGTCGCTGGTGACGGCGGGCCCCCAGACCTGTTCAGGTGCTCGATGATGTCCCTGAGGTCCTGGGCCACGCGCTTCAGCGGAGCGTCGATGTTCTCGGCCAGCTCATAGGTCTTCTCGTGCTCCTCCTCGGCGTGCTGCAGGCAGGTAGTCCCGCTCTGCTCCTTGATGGACTCCTCCAGAGGGCTCAGCGGGTCCTCCAGCTCCTTCCGCTGAGACAGGATGAAGTCCAGTTCTTGGTCCAGCCTCTTCTGGTCCAGCTTCACCTTCTCCACCTCGCGGTAGAGGGCGGTGATCTTCCCCCCCGTTCTCGATCAGTGGGCGGTCCCAGGCGTTGACCAGGGTGGCCTGCTGCAGGAAGTGCCTCTCCTGGTCCTCCAGGTCCAGGCTCCACTTGTTGATCAGACTCTCTAGCTGGGCATCGGTCATCACAGGACTGGTGGACACACCCAGAGGAACCTGCTCAACAACACTGTGCTGGCTGCCTTCCAGCGCCTTCTCAGTGAGCCCGAGCCCGAGGGCAGAGCGGGAGCCTGAGACTCCGCCCTGGAGCATCAGCTTCCCCGTCCCCTCATTGTAGGCGATTTAGTGGGACAAGACTGCTCCTCTGTAGTATCTCCTTCACCAGCCAGGACAGAGGCGCCCCAGCTACGATGGGAGTATGTGAAGTGTGCCCCTTACATCATGAGCAGCCACAGCCAGAGCCTGCCTCCTCGTGCTGCACCTGTGGCCACACTGCCTCCTCACAACTCAACTTCAGTTCCCCTTTTCCCTGCGAATGGAGGGAGATCTGTGTGCCTTTCTTGGAAGGATCCGTTCAGCTGTGGAGATTAAGGTCTGATGGTCAGGGTGCCAGGATCTCCAGGGTGGGGTCAGGACCCTAATGTTCAACTTCCACAGTCTGCTGCTGTGATGCCCCACGGCCACCAGGTGGTGCCAGAGGGCACCCCAAATACACATTCTTCACCAACTGATGGATAGAGAGGGTGGTGCTGTAGGGCTCAACCAGTGTCAGACACTTTGGGTGAAGATAACCACATTGTGGGAGGTCCTGATGCGGTCGGGATACGCTTCATAGATCATGCTAATGAGCAAGGTGCCCATCCAAGAGCCCATGCCCCTGCCCAGTGAGTGGGCCAGCTGGGCAGAGGCTGAGTGGGAAGCACATCTGTCCTATTGATGCCACTGTGACATGGATCCCAAGAAGTGGCACCAATTGACTACTCTGAACCATAGCCACCTCGTTGCCAATGGCCGTCCTTGAATAACTTGTGACAACACTCAGGAAATTGATGGAGACTTGAATTCTCAATCTTGGAAAAGTATAGTTAGTTGTACAAAAACACACCCCCTTTCCCCCTCCACCAGTTTCCAACAATGGCCACTGTTTGTGTTGACTCATTCTGAAACCTGTAGGTATGGTCCTTCAACCAGATGTTTCTCTCAGGGCATAAGTTAGGGCATAGTGATCCCTGAAATCCTAGTCCCTGCCAGAAGGACAAGGGGAAAAGGGGACCCACAGTGTTTGGGACAGCTGGACATGGGAGATTTCTGCCCTGGGGGCTGGCTAGCCTGCAGAGGAACCCCCCTATGCCTTCACTAGAAGAGCCATGAAATAAATGCTAGGCAGATACATGCTGGAAAAATGCCACTGTCACCAGCGAGACTCATCTACATGTGCTGGACATGTCACATGTCCACAATATGCCAGTAAGAGAGTCACAAAGACAAAAAAAAAAAAAAATCAACAAAATATGCTGGTAAGTGAAACGGTGAGTTGCCCAAGAGTGGGAGTAGAATGTTCCAAGCATGATGACTCCCGGATTTGCTGAGACCCTGTCCATGCTAGGACGATCTGTATGGCAGCCCTGTGTACTCACTGCTACAGTAGGCCTGTTCCTCTGCCTCGAGTGCTCCCGGGACTTGCTGTTTTTAGGGCAAACAGGCTGGAGTTGTGCACACCACACCTCATTTGCAGTCGCTTCTAGGCACAGCCAGCGCGGCTGGCAGGGGGCACTTACAAGGGGGTGCTCTAGTTTGCTTCTGTGTCAGCTCTGGTCTTACCTTCCGGGGCAACCGTAACCAGGAAACCAAGGGATCTATCATCCGGGCTGCCGGTCACTGCTCCTGCCAATGAAGCAGAGACAGGGTTGAAGCCCATATGAGCTTTTATTCCAATCCTGCCAGCAGCAGGGAGAGCAGCAAGCCACCCACAGGAATCTACACTGAACCCACCCCCACCCCCCTACCCACCCGCCAGTTGACTGGGTAGATGCACAGGAGGGAGAAGAGAGCTGTGGGGCAGCTGTGGGCTGCAACTGTAGCGGGGAAACGGGAGGGTAGGGAGGCCGCAGTCCGGCCTGCAGGAGCTCACAGTCCCATAACCTCCTTGTTCTGATTTACATTTGGGAGGAGGCAAAAGTGAAAGTTCCAGGGTTTCTCCACCTTCTCAAAAACTAGGAGTGTGAGTTTGTGCAGTTTCGTCCTTTGTAAAAAGCTTCTGACTTTAAGAATGTTAGATTTCTGCAGCACAAGTGTCAGGTGGGGTAGCATAGCCAGGACTTGATTCAGGGAGGACCCACCTAAACCTTCCCACCCCTCCATCCCCCGCCTCCCCCACTCTGCCTCCTGCTAGAAGAAAGGACCACAGCAGGAAAGCTAGCATTCAGGGTCCGGGCCTTGGGCTTCTGCGGGATGATGGGCATCTAGGGGCGCAGCAGGGGCACTGGGCTGCTGATGGGTGTCTCAAGGCGCAGGCAGGGGCACTCACCCTGTAGCTTGTGCTTGTGTCCTCCATGAGAGCCGTATAGTGGCCCTTGTGCTGCCCTTGGCGCTTACAGTGCCAGCAGATGAGCTGGCCCTCATCCTCTCAGAAGAGGTGCAGCCCCACCCAATGCTCCTGGCAGGACAGCTCCTGCTCCTGCTCAAGTTCCTGCTGCTGCTCCTGCTCCTGGAGGGTGGCGATGAGGCTGACCAGTGGCTTGTTTGTCCGCAGGCTGCCTCTCTGGCAGGGAGCCGAGCACTGGAAGCAGGAGAGGGTCACCCTGTGTTGCTGTCTCCCTGGGGAGGAGGGCAGGCCCATGAAGCCCAGGAAGCAGGATTGGCAGTAGCTGTGGCCTCCGCTGATGCTCACGGGCTTGGCCATCAGGTGCAGGCAGATGGAGCAGGTGGCCTCCTCCCGCACCTTCTTTCTGGTGGAGGCCAACGCCATGCCTCTGCCGAAAGCTGCAATGCCAGACCCAGAGGCTCCCCATAGCGGTGGAGTTGCCCCCACCCGCACTTCCTGTGGGCGCTCAGCTGCCAGTCCCCAAGGGCCTTGAGCTCTTATCTGGAGGGAAGACCCAGTCTGCAATGTAGAAGATGCAGAGAGTGCAGCTGTGCTGTGGACTAAGTAGGGACCCCAATTCCATTTACTAAATGAAATAGAATTTAACATTCAGATGTAGCCTCACCTGAGGATATTTTTCCATTTATTTTTAGAGAGAGCGGTGGGGCAGGGGGGAGGCAGAGAGAGACACTTCCATTGGTTGCCTCCTGTGCTATGGTGAGGGACTGTGACATGGAAAGCTTACGGAATGTGGAAAGGGGAGGGACTGAGATATGGAAAGATTACTAATTGTCTTAGGAAACAAAGTGTTATGATATGCTCCAGCCAGGTGTGACCCTGTTTTCCTACTGAACTTTTACCCTGCCTCTTACTGCTTTGTAGTTCTTGCAAAGAAAAAGCCTTCCGGGACCCTTGGTATGCACTACAAGCTGTGAGGCTCCCAGAGGGGGAGGGACGTGTTGTAGTCAGCTGCCCAGCTTAATAAAGGCTCCGAAATTTAAATTCTAAGTCAGTGGTCTATCTCGCTGATTGAACCCATAACATTTGGAGGCCCCAGCGAGATCCCTGGCAGGGGTGAGAGGGACCCCTTATTTAGGGCAGGAGGCTCTCCCCCATTTATCGCTGGGCACGCAGCGAGATACCCCACACCTGTGGGGAACGACTACCAAGGAGGCCTCCAGTCTCCGTCCTGGGTCCCAGGGAGGCGGAGGAGATTCCACCCAAAACTTTTGATTCAGAAACCGAGGCACCCGGACTCTCAAGAGGTAAGGACCGGTCGTTAAACAGGAATTGGGACATCCCACGGAGGGACGTATATGGAGGGCTGGACACAGCAGTAATCCTGGTCCTGATCCGCGGCCATGACGGTGGCTGGGGTTCTTGGTTCGTGCGGCTTTAGGCTGCACCGGGTTTGTCTGTCTGGTGTTTGTTTGTCTTGGTGCTTGTTGTCAAAAAGTTATCTGCTTCTGTGCGCACCCTGCTGCAATGTTTTCGAAAAATTTTCAGGACTTCAAGGAGTGAGTTTCAGGTTCCAGGCAACCTTAGGTTGCATTTGTCTGGTTTGTTTTGTCTTTGTTCTTTGTTGTCTTTGTCTTTGTCAAAATGGGTTAGGGTCAGTCGTCTTCGTCGACCCCCTATCAGTCAGGCCCACTCCGAGTGAGTGGAAGGGGAGCTTGATCACCTCCTGGGAAGCTATAGAGCTCCCTCAGGAATTGGGAATTAGTTAGGAATTGGGTGGATTGTTTAAACTCTGAGTGAATGTCTGGTGAAAGTGTGTGAGTGTGGAGGGAGGGGGCCTTCCCTCTCCTCTCCCGTGTGTGGCTCCATGACTTCGGTTATGGAGTCCGAGTGGGCCCCAACCTGAGGTTCTGCGATTCGTCATGTGGCATAACGGTGACTCACCCTCACATGGAGGTGACCAGGCCCGGGGTTTATACGGGTGCACCTTAGCTACGAGGAATCTAAGCTCCCAAGGGACACGGCCAGGCAGGCATCTGAGTGAGGATCTGTGAAAACAGGTCACCCCCTCCCTTGTTTGTCTCTCGCCACCAGTTATCATGGGGTGGGGACAAAGTTTGTTTGTGTGGGACTAGTCAATTTACTACCGAGAAGGGGGACTGGATATAGCTTCAGCCTGGGCTAGTCTACTAAGAGAGTGTAAGTACGGGTGTTTGTCTGCCTTGGCTGCTCATTACTGGTCTGTGTGAAGTGAAAGCTACTCTGATTTATTCTGCTTTTCTGTTGATACGCTTGGCTGAACGTTTGGGCTGGACCCATAATGGTCTGCAAAAGTCTCTTGCAGCTGTGAGAATTATTTTTCTGAGAATCTTTTGCTCACTATTAAAGAGGAATAAGTTCACTTCAATAATAAAGATTTCTGTCTATCAGTTGCTCTTACCTAGATTGTAAATTTTTTGTATTAAATTAAAGTTCTAGGGTAGATTTAAATGTTATGATGTTAATGCTTTTGATTTGCAGAAATTCTGTGAACGGGAGTGGCCCACTTTCCAGGTGGGATGGCCGGACGCAGGGACTTATGATTTAACCACAGCTTTTCAGGTTCACCATGTTGTCTACGGCCGGCCGGGTCACCCTGCCCAAATTCCCTATATTCAAGTGTGAGTCGATATTTTGACTGAAAAAACAAGGTGGTTAAAGAGTTGTCAGAATAAGGAAATGAAATTGGGACAGAGACAGACAGTCCTCTTGGCTTCGGTCCAGAAGGGCAAAAATCCTCCTGTTCTGCAAGATCCGGGTGAGGAGGCACTCCCCAGGGTCAGGCCTCCCCCGTATGCTCCTCCACCCACCTATCCCACGGTGGCAAATGACCCCTATCCGGAGCCCCTGCCTCCTCCACAGCCAGTTTTCTTTCCTCCAGAAACACCAGTCCAGGACCCGGCTCCATTCTCCCCTCCTCACACTAGGTGAGGGACAGCGTATGGAGACAAAGAGAGGGAGGGGGAGAACCTGCGGGACACTGCAACATCCGCCAGTCTTGCAGTTCCTATGTTGCCACTGCGGCAGGCAGTCTCTACGGGACCAGACGGGCAGCCCTTTGTGGTCTGTGTCCCCTTTTCTACCGTTGGCCTGTACAGTTGGAGGGGTCGGGGTCCTTCTTTCTCCCAGAACCCACAGGGGTTAATCTCTCTTTTGGAGTCCGTTTTTTTTATGATTGTCAACAGTTGCTGCAAACCCTTTTCACTTCAGGAGAGAGAGAGAGAGGGTCAGGGAGGAAGGGAGGAAACTTGTTCTGGGTCCGGATAGACAGCCTACATCTGACCAAAACAGATTAGAGGCTGTGTTTCCCTCCAGGCGACCCGACTGGAACCCCTATAGTGATAGGGGAAAGGAGGCTCTCGATCGATATCACCAGACTCTATTGGGGGGCATCTGAACTGTTGCTCAGAGACCCACAAACCTCTCTAAAGTGACAGAGAAGTCCAGGGGCCTAAACTTGATGACCCAGAAAATCGGAGGGCTGGCATTGTTGCATTTGTTTCCCAGTCGGCCCCAATCATTAGAAAAACAATTGCAGAATTAGAGGGCTTTGAGGGGAAATCAATCTCCAAGTGGGTTGAGGTGGCCCAGAAGGTTTTTAACAATCAGGGAGAACCCAACGTCAGGTTTAAACACCCAGATGGTGAAGGTCCTCCTGGCCATAAGCAAGGGAAAATGTCCAAGGGGCCAGAGAGACAACAAGGGCAAATAAAAGCCTCGCCAGAGAAAAGGAGTCCGACCCCGGCTTGGGAAAAATCAATATGCATTTTGCAGAAAGTAAGAACATTGGAAAAGGGTGTGCCCTGAAAGTGGAGGGGGAACTGACTCCCGTGCTAATGGAGGAGGTGGATTAGGGTTTTCAGGGCTCAGCTGGCCCCCAAGAGCCCAGGATAACCCTGACAGTGGGGGACCAAACGGTGGACTTCCTTGTGGAACTCATAGCACTCACTCAGGCCCTCTGGTAGGAAAGGGAAAAAAGAGTAAACATTTCAGCTTCCTGAAAACAGCTGCCTTGAACCCTGCCACACTCCTCCCTGACCAGGAGGCAGAGGCCCCTTTGCATGACTGCAAGGAGACACTGACTACCCTCATTTCCCTCCGTGAGAACCTTGTGGACCAGCCCCTGCAGAATCCGGATAAGACCCTCTACATGGGCGGGAGCAGCACCATAGAAGAAGATACCTGGTATGCGGGGGCGGCAGTAGTGAAATAAGGAGGAGCCAGGAGAAATCTACAATCCACCAGGATTAGAAAGAAGCCCTGGTGAGCGCCCCAGCACTCGCCCTGCCAGACCTACCCAGGGAATGCAGGGATATATCTCCTCACACTGCCCTTACAGGAGGACACGGGAGCCACCTTAAAGAAGTCTCCTGACTTCAGGAGGAAAGTAAAAAAGCTCCTGAGATACTAAACCATCTGGCAGCCATATAGGGGCCAAGGATGTGGCTAAAAGACCAGTAGGGCCCCTAGAAGTTCTCGTAGCCCTGCCAGCATGAAGGCTCCCAGAGAAGCCTACTCATCTGCCAGAGGAGCAGATGCTAGCTGAGAAAATAAGGGCCTGGGAAGGAGAGGCTGGATGGCTAATTCTGCCAGACGGGAGGCCTATAGTGCCAGAAGCCCTGGGGCGGACCATCGCTTCCTAGACCCACCAGAGCACCCACCTGGGCGGAACGAGGTATCAGAAAATATCCCAAGACTTGGCCAGATGGTGCCAAGCGTGTGCCCGGGTGAACCACGGGCCCACTGTTGTGGCCATGCCGGGGCAGCGATTCCAAGGTCAGAACCGCGGAGAACACTGAGAAGTGGACTTCACTGAGATACCAAGAGGACGAGGATGATATAAGTACCTGCTGGTTTTCATTGATACCTTCACTGGCTGGCCTGAGGCTACCCAACCAAGGCAGAGACTGCACAGGTAGTAGTTAGGAAACTCCTCACTGAAATTGTCCCCCGGTTTGGCCTACCACTATACACGGGGTCCGATAATGGCCCAGCGTTTATCGCCAAAGTTACACAATCCATAGTTAAGGCCCTGAGGGTTACTTGGAAATTGCATTGTGTCTATAGACCACAGAGTTCTGGACAGGTAGAGAGGATGAATCGGACCTTAAAGGAAACATTAACAAAGTTAAAATTAGAGACTGGCGAAAACTGGATAAGTCTCCTTTTTGCCCTCCTCAGAGCTAGTTGCACCCCATACATAAAAGGCTCACCCCTTTTAAAATTATGTTTGGCAGGCCTCCACCTCTTCTTCCCCGCCTAAGGGAGGAAGAAATTGCCTGGCTGTCTACCTGAAATTTGCTTAAGTCCTTACAGGTTTTGCAGAGCAGCGTCACGTTGGCACAATGGGTGGTGAGAGCCATACAGGAGGAGGATGCACTGAGAACCAGTCCAGCGCAGCCTGCCATCTCTCCGGGTGATCTCGCCTGGGTGAAACGCCACAACCCTGGCAGCCTGGAACCTAGATGGGATGGACCCTACCAGGTGGTGCTGAGCACTCCAACCGCCATCAAAGTCGCAGGAAAGAGGCACTGGATCCATCATATGCAGGTTAAGAAGGCAAAGGACAGTGTCAAGGGATGGCGGGTCCAGAAGAACAGAGACCCGTTAAAGGCTCTGTTGTTGGAGTAGGGTCGCCCGTCATCCAGACAGATCTCTGCAAACTGTTTGGAGAAAACTGCGGAAATTCCCGTGGCCAAACCACATCAATCGGGTATGTGTATTGTTCAGAAAAAAATTGTGTGTATGTGTATTTGTAGAGTATGGCCCTAGCTGGTTTGGCTCAGTGGATAGAGCTCCAGCTTGCAGACTGAAGGGTCCCGAGTTTGATTCAGGTCAAGGGCACATGCCCAGGATGTGGGCTCGATCCCCAGTAGGAGGTGTGAAGGAGGCAGCCGATCAATGATTCTCTCTCATCTTGATGTTTCTGTTACTCCCTCTCCCTTCTTCTCTGAATAAAATTATATATATATATATATATATATATATATATATATATATATATATATATGTGTGTGTGTGTGTATATATATATATATATATATATATATATATAGAGAGAGAGAGAGAGAGAGAGAGAGAGAGAGAGAGTATGTACACAGCAATAAAGCCACTCATATAAAATATTAATAAAAGGCAAATTTGGAAGAAACTAGGTAAATGGTATTTTTTTCTTAAAAATACATTCTTTTTGATATTTTACAGAGAGGAAGGGAGAGGGATAGAGACTTAGAAACATCGATGAGAGAGAAACATCGATCTGCTGCCTCCTGCACACCACCTACTGGGGATGTGCCCGCAATTAAGGTACATGTTCTTGACTGGAATCAAACCTGGGACCTTTCAGTTCACAGGCTACGCTCTATCCACTGAGCCAAACAGGTTTGGGTGGTAAATGGTGTTTTATATGTTCTTATTCTTGCAATTTTTCTGTAACCTTGAAATTATTTCCAAACAAATATAATAAAAACACAATTATGAAAATGTTTCATGAAATCATGTTAAGTGGTAAAAAGTAAAATACACACTGGGACTGTAACTACTGACAAATATATGTATATAGACAGGAACTTGTGAGACAGTAATATGTAGAAATAAAAACAGCTATTTCCAGCAAATGGGATTAACAATGTAGTTTGTCCTTCACAATAAGAGTTGCAGATGTAGTAAAAGTTAACAATTTGTGAATAGACATAAAAAGTAAAAGTGTTGACAATATTATACTTTCAATTTTTCTGTTGGTTTAAATATCTCAAAGAAAAAATATCATAAGAGAAATATACAGCAGCATAAAAATTTGAAACTTCAAAAAATAATTACATAACACCAAAAAAATAATACTACCCAGAGCAGTTATGTTGGCCATATTTTATGTGAATCTTTCCATATTTATGAATAATAATTTTTAAAAATATATACTTAACCAAAAATAGAATTCTACTAGACATGTTTTACAACTGTCATTTTCACTATAGCATAGTAATTGTAATTCTAGTCAATAAATACACTTTTATTATTTGTAATCTGAAAAAAGGTAATTACAATTAAGAACTAGTAAATATTACATCAGGATCTGGAAGTTTACATTGCACATATTACTTAAAATATTTCCATTTTATAAGCATATTTTACTACTATGCCTTGATTATCTTTCATAGTGTCAATTTCCCCCTGAACAGCAATAAACAAGCACCACTGCAATTACTGAAAGTATTCACTTCAAGAGTAACAAATACCTATCTTATACTTTTTTGGATATAACACTAAAAATCATTAGGACTTAGATTTGCAAAGTTGCTAATTGATTACATTTAAGAGGCTTGAAAGAACACAATAACTAAAAGTTCGCATTTGCTAGGCACTTCCTATTTGCCAGACACTTTATTGTATGAATTCATTTATGTGTGGAGAGAAAAAATTGACAATCATTATTTTCAATAAGAACAATAAATGGTTTTGTAATTAGATAAATTTAGAAAAACAATTACAATAAGCTCTTACCAGAGAAGACATCAAATAAACTTGTTCCATCACCACTTTCATCATCTGTTGCCATGATCCGATTTCCGTTTGATAGTTGCCATCTAAAGTATTAAACAAAGATTTTGTACTGTTAGAAAAACAACCTCATAATTCAAAGAATAAACCCAGCTTTAAGTTAAAAAGCAACTTTCAAATTTGGAAACACTCACACTGAATGAGTTCACTCTCTGTCATGATTATAAAAAAAAAAAAAAAAAAAAAAAAAAAAAAAAAAAAAAAAAAGGCTAACATTTTCCAAAAGGTAAGATTATAAAGCAAATATATTAAAATTGATGACTTGATGATATGGTTAAGCCATGTCACAATGTGAATGATGCTAATTTAATAAAACAGACCAAAATACAAATTAACGTTTATACTCAAATTAGAGGCCCGGTGCACGAAATTGGTGCACTCCGGGGGGGTGGGGGGGGGAGCGGGCTTTCTCAGCCCAAATTGTGAGAGAGCGCAGGCCAGGCCAAGGGACCACATGGGTACACGATCGGGGCTGGGGACGGACACGTTAGGTTGGCCAGCCATGGAGGGACCGCAGGAGGGCTCCAGGGTGTGTCCGGCCCGTTTTGCTCAGTCCCGATTGGCCAGACCCCAGTAGCAAGCTAACCTACTGGTCAGAGCGACTGCCCCCCGGTGGTCAGTGCATGTTATAGTGACTGTTTGACTGTCTGCACCCTGGTGGTCAGTGCACGTCATAGCAAGGAGTTGAGCAGCCTTAGCATATCATTAGCATGTTACACTTTGATTGGTTGAATGGCCGACCAGACAACCGGACACTTAGCATATTAGGCTTTTATTATATAGGATAAGTCAACTATCATATCAAATAAGTACAACTATATGATAACTTCTGTGAGTCCTCAGCAAATCATCTAATTTAGGGACGGTCTTAGGGACACCAAACATACATGTTTTCACCAATAGGATAGTAAGGTAGGCCAACAGCAAAAAATTAGATACTGTACTAGGTTGGTAAAGGTGTGGAAAAACAGGTAGTCTCATACATCACTCAAGTGAATACTGGTTCAAGCTCTATGGAAGCAATTTCATAATAGCTATCAAGTTTTTAAATGCAAATATTCTTTCACCCAACAATTTCATATCTAGTCATTTGTTTGGAAGATATACATGCATGTTGCTACAAAAATGCTATGTATGGAAATATTTAATGTGGCAAGACTGAAAGCCACAAAAGAATCCAAAATAGCCATGCCGGTGTGGCTCAGAGGTTGAGAGTGGACCTGTGAACCAGGTCATGGCTCAATTACTAGTCAGGGCACATGCCCAGGTTGTGAGCTTGATCCCCCAGTGCAGGGTGTGCAAGAAGCAGCTTATCAATGATTCTCTCTCATCACTGGTGTTATTCTCTCTTTCTCACTCTTCCTTCCTCTCTGTAATCAAAAATATATTTTAAAATAAAAAAATAAAACCAATAAAAATAAATAGCTCCAGGTTATGCTGCTGCTCCATGGGCCACACTTTGAGAATTACATTGTTAGACCAGTGCTGTCCAAAAGAATTTTCTATAATGATAAAAATGTTCCATATCTGAGTTGTCTAATATGGCAACTACTATCCATCTGTGGCTATTGAGTAGATGAAAATTGCACAGCATGACTGAGTGTATTAGTTTCCTAATGCTTTTAACAAATTAACCACAAACTCAGTGACTTAACACAAATTTATTATTTTACAGTCTTCTTTACAAAGTGAAGTGAAGGCCATAAGAAGAGGTATGGGAGGCCACTTCATAAAACTAAAGGGATCGATACAATAAGAAAATATAACTCTGGTAAACATATATGCACCCAATTCAGGAGCAACCAAATATATTTTTAAAATTCTGGAAGATATCAAGGGAGAAATCAACAGCAACACAATCATAGTAGGGGACATTAATGCCCCACTGACATGACTGAATAAATCATCTAGACAAAAAAATCAACAAGGGAACAGCAATCCTAAATGACACTCTAGAACCAATGGAACTAATTGACATCTTCAGAACATTTCACCCTAAAGCTATAGAATATACATTCTTCTCAAAAATCACATGTGTCATTTTCAAAGATAGACCAAAAGCTAGGACAGAAGCTAAGTCTCTACAAAGTCAAGAAGATTGAAATCACATCAAGCATCTTCTCAGACCACAATGGAAATTAGAAATCAGCTACAATAAAAACATTTAAACACATGGAGGCTAAACAATGCTATTTAAAGCATGCTATTAAACAATGAAAGGGTTACCAAAGAGATAAAAGGAGATATAAAAAACATCCTGGAAACAAATGAGAATGAATACACAACAACTGAAAATCTATGGGAAACAGTGAATGCAGTCCTGAGGGAAGTTCATAGCATTACAGGCCTACCTCAAATAAATAAGAAAAACTTTTATTAAGCTCTCTAACCCTACAATTTAAAGAATTATGAAGAGAACAACATAAAAAGGTCGGAGTAAATAGAAGGTAGTAATTAGTAAAGATCAGAGTGAAAATAAATGGCATAGCAACTAAAAAATACAAAAGTCAAGGAAACCAAGGGCTGGTTCTTGAAAGAATAAACAATATTGATCGCCAAAACCGGTTTGGCTCAGTGAATAGAGCGTCAGCCTGCGGACTGAAAGGTCCTAGGTTCGATTCCGGTCAAAGGCATGTACCTGGGTTGCAGGCACATCCCCGGTGGGGGATGTGCAAGAGGCAGCTGATCGATGTTTCTCTCTCATCGATGTTTCTAACTCTATCTCTCTCCCTTCCTCTCTGTGAAAAATCAATAAAATATATATAAAAAAACAATATTGATTAACCTCTAGCCAGACCCATCAAGAAGCAAAGAGAGATGACTCAAATAAACAAAATCAGAAATGAAAGAGGTGAAGTAACAACTGACCCCACAGAAATACAATGGATAGTAAAAAAAAGAAAAAAAAAAAGAAAAGAAAAGAAAGAAAGAAAGAAAAGAAAATTCTATCAAAGACTTTATTCTAACAAATGAGACAACTTGGACAAAATAGACATATTTCTAGGAAAATGCAACTTTCCAAAACTCAATCAGGAAGAATCAAAAAACCTGAATAGGCCAATAACTATGGAGTAAATTGAAGCTGTAATAAAAAAACTTCCAGCTAACAAAAGCTCTAGACCAGATGGCTTCACAGGGGAAGTTTACCATACATTCAAAGAAGAACTAAAACCTATTCTCCTCAAACTATTCCAAAAATATTCAAGAGGAAGGCACACTTCCAAGCTCTTCCTCTAAATCCAGCATTACCCTAATCCCAAAATCAGATAAAGACATGACAAAGAAAAAGAACATCAGGCCAATATCCCTGATGAACATAGACACTAAAATCCTCCACAAAATTTTAGCAAATCGGATCTAGCAATATATTTAAAAAGATCATACACCATGACCAAGTGAGATATTCTCAGGATGCAAGGCTGGTACAATACTCCCAAATCAATAAATGTGACACATCACATACACAGATTGCAAGACAAAATCACCTGATCATATCAATTGAGGCATAAAAAGCATTCGGCAAAATCCAATACCCTTTCTTGATAAAAACTCTCAGCAAAGAAGATGGCGGCATAAGGTACAAACCTGTACTGCTGCCCCCCACAACATTAACACCACAGCTATAAGACAAACAGCTATCACCCAGAACCGCTGGAAAGCGGGCCCAGTGGAAGTACTACCGCTAGAAGGAAAGAAAAAAGCACATTGAGACCGAGTCGGAGGGGAGCGGCGCCAAGAACAGAGGCACAGAGGTGCAGGCCCACGCAGGAGGCTGCTGCACCGGGGTGCGCGTTGTTTTTTTTTTGTTGTTGTTTTTTTTTTTGTTTGTTTGTTTTTTTTTCAATGGGAAGGGAATACAAGCTCTCCAAAGCGCACTTAACCAATCAGATGTCTTCTCACTCTGTCCAAGCTGTAGCTATAAAATGGTTTCTTCAGCTTAACATTCTCACATTGCCTTTTTGCAGCAGCTTTTTCTGCAGGTAAAAAGTTTGCCAATCTGTCCGGGCGCGGGAAGCAAGGAGGGAAGGCGTGTGCCAAGGCCAAGACACAGTCCTCCTGTTCTGGGCTGCAGTTCCCTGTGGGCCGCTTTCACTGCCTGCTCCACAAGGGCAACTATGCCTAGCGCGAGCGCATGGGGGCGGGCGCGCCAGTGTACCTGGCGGAGGTGCTGGATTACCTGAGGGCCAAAATCCCGGAGTATTAGGACTCTATTTTCCAGGGTTGAATCTCACCAAGGTTTTCTGGTTGGCCCATCCCCCTACACCCCAACCTCCCTTTCTTCCCCCCTCGCCATGCAACCACCAGCCACAGAAGTGGCAGGAACTGTGCTAAAGCCAAACTGGCAGGAAAACAAGTGAGCACCTGGATGGCGCCCCCGTTGAGCACCTGGTGGGGGGCAGGAAGGGGAGTGTGATTCTAATGGGCAACTGGACCGAGCTCATTAACCTGGGCTTTGGCTAAAGGCCCAGGCCCACTGATGCCAGGTTCTGTCCGACCAGCACTCCTTGTAGGTTGAACTGGGATCCTCGGTTCAGAATTGCCTCACCTGAGCCTCAGGTCCCTTTTCACTCACCGTCCAGGTTGCCTTTGAACCCAGCCCCGACTCTGACCAGGTGTGTGAGCTGGGTCAGGTGCTGGCGCTCTCGCCTCCTCTGCATCTTGGCTCACCTGTGGCTGGAAAGGCTCAGCGGTGTGGGTTCTGAGATCAGGGCAGGGTGCTGGAGAGCCATGGAGGACAGAAGCCCTCCTTGTGTCAGACACATTGGTACCTGCTCCCCGTCTATGAGCTCATTTTCCCAACCCCCTTGGAGGTAAATCCTCTCCTCTCCTATCCTGATTTTATTTTATTTCATTTTAAATATTTGTTTTGTATTGATTTCAGAGAGAGAGGAGAAAAAAAACAGAAACATCAATGAGGGAGAAACATTGACC
Organism: Myotis daubentonii; assembly: GCF_963259705.1. Lineage (NCBI taxonomy): Eukaryota > Metazoa > Chordata > Mammalia > Chiroptera > Vespertilionidae > Myotis > Myotis daubentonii. The sequence continues at coordinate 14,519,123 of NC_081851.1, read as the reverse complement.
GGCTGCCTCCTGCACACCCACTACCAGGGATCAAGCCCACAACTCCGGACTGTGCCCTGACTGGAAATCAAAAGCAGGACCTCTTGGTCCATGGGGCAATGCTCAATCCACTGAGCCACACTAGCTGGGCCCCCGACCTGATTTTAAAGCTGAGGAAACCAGAAAAGAGCGTGAACAACTTCTGTGTCCCACTGTCAGGAAGCCAATACTTCTCACCCCTGGCTAGACTATAACTCCTGCCCCTAAGAACAAGAAAACTGGTAAAAACTGTACACATAATAATAGGTCAATTTTGCCAACATACCATAACGTTAGAAATGGCATCCTGAACTCCAGCAAGAAGAGAAGGGAAGGTGGCAAGATGCCCCTGGAATCTCCATAGATGGCTGTGTGCACAGCGCACTCCCAGCAAGAAGCCACACACCTGGTTCAGTGTGTGACAAGGGAAGCAGGGGGACTGGGGGGGAATGGCTTGGGAACCGACTTGGTGAACTACTGTGGTGAGCAGTGAAAGGAGTTAGCTGATACTTGAATTTGAACTCTCTCCTCTAGGCACCAAACACCAAACGTTCTATTTAGTTACTTATTTGGGAATGATACGCTGTGTTTGTTTCATTTGTTTATTACGCCTGCAGCAAGACCTTAAAGACAAGGACCTCATCTTGTTAAAATGTAGCCGAAACCGGTTTGGCTCAGTGGATAGAGCGTCAGCCTGCGGACTCAAGGGTCCCAGGTTCGATTCCGGTCAAGGGCATGTACCTGGGTTGCGGGCACACCCCCAGTGGGAGATGTGCAGGAGGCAGCAGATTGATGTTTCTCTCTCATCGATATTTCTAACTCTCTATCTCTCTCCCTTCCTCTCTGTAAAAAATCAATAAAATATATTAAAAAAAAAAAAGACAAGGACCTCATCTTGTTAAAAGGTTGATAGCTTACCCTAACTGGTTTGGCTCCCTGGCCAGAGCATCAGCCTGTGGACTGAAGGGTCCCAGATTCAACCCCTGGTCAGGGCACATGCCCGGTGATCCCCAGGGTGGGGCATGCAGGAGGCAGCCGATCAATGATTCTCTCTCATCATGGATGCTTCTATCTCTCTCTCCCTCTGTGAAATCAATAATAATAATAAAAAAGTTGGCTGATAGCATAGAGGCCCTGGCATGAAATCGACACTTGAGAAAGTGCGCTGGTGAGCAATAAACCCAGCGGCTTCCCTTGAACAGGGTTCTACCATGTCCTCAGGGGAATGGATGAGAGTGAAAAGCCCAGGACCTCCAATCCCTGAAGACCGCCAGGTACCAGGGATGAAGTTGACCCAAGGCAAGCATGTCAAACTCACGGCCCACAACGAATATTTCTGCAGCCCAGCCAATATCACAGTGTGCGCAGTTACTTACAATGATGAACGGAAGTAAGTCTCCTGTCAGATCCGGAATCACTAACATTCACCTGGGGTAGGTTTTGAAAGTAATCACTGCGAACAACATTTCCCCCAAAGTAGGCCAGAGAGTAGCAGAGCAGAGATGCCAAGTGTCAGGAAGAAAACATGATTTTTATCATTGCTCCTGTGCTTTTTATTATACTATACTGTTCTAAATAAACCTACGTTTCTATGAGAATGAAAGCTTTTTTTTTTTTTTTTTTTTGCGGCCCACATACACTTAAACATTGTTTATTTGGTCTGTGTTAGCCTTTGCGTTTGACATGCCGGGTTTATGTAAGGGGTTTACTGAGAAGCCAGGCCGAGGCAGAATCATCAGTGGGGTATCGGGGGCGTCCCAGACACAGCACATCTGCTTGACACAGCATCACTGTGTATTATAACTCTTTTTATTATTTCAGAGGAAGGGAGAAGGAGAAAGAGAAATATCAATGATGACAGAGAATCACTAATTAGGCTGCCTCCTGCACACTTCCCTACTGGGCATGGAGCCTGAAACCTGGGCATCGAACTGTGACCTGTTTCATAGATTGATGCTCAAGCACTGAGCTACACCGGTGGGCTAAACCTCTTTTTATATTTTCAACTCCTCTGTGCAGCAATATCCTTTCCTTCATCCACCCCTCGCTCCCTGTTTTGTTTTTTTATGTATCGTTTGAACTCGTTTTTGACAAGTATGGTAAGTTTTATTATGAGTTGCAAACAGTCACATGTATTTTAAGGTTAGAATTAGGTTAACATGTGTTTTTCATCTGTTAATCCTAACTTAGAATTGCAAATGCAAATAACTATTCCTGTCAAGTATCATGTATGAGCTCAAATAAATTCAAATGCAAGTAAATATTCCTGTCAAGTATCATGTATGAATATTACTGGAAGATGTTAGGGATTTCATGGAAGATCCCTCATGCAGACAGAAATTGACAACAAGGGGTCATATTTAGCTCAGGAATTCTCCCCTCTGTTTTATTCCAAAACCTTAATATTGTACCAGACAGGTTAGCAGCACCAGGAGATCTACCAAAAGACAGTCATCGCCTGCATTGACACTAGAAACCGGCACCATTAATAAATAGACAAACCAAGAGAGGGGGGGGCAGATTGATCATTGTTACTCCAAAAGATATTAGAATATACCATGTAGACTTCAACACAAGGTGACTCCAGGCAGGGAATCAATGTCGCCATATTGACAACATATCAGGACTCCACTGGACTTCTCACTTGACAGTTGCTGGGGTTGGAGTTTGGGAAGAAGAAGAACTTGCACATTTCTTGGGACTGAGGACGGATGCACCTTCCTTAGGGGTGAGGCTGTTTCTGAAAAAAAGTAAGTGTGCTGAGTGAGCTGTAGATTCTGTTACCCGTTTGCTGCCGGTTGGAGCTGCCACCTCACTGTGCTCTTCGCTCAGGAACACCAGGCAGTGACAGAGGGAAAACAAAGCAAAACAAACAACCACTAACCTTCCGAGCGGTTGGGTTATGCACAGAAGGGACACAGTTTCTCACCCCTCACACCGACGAGGACTCAGGACTGCTGGGGAGGAGGCGCTGCCACTGTCCTGTAAACTTGGCAGCAATTGTTCTGGCAATGCTGATTACAGATTATTATTAAACACACAGCCCAGCCAACATAGCTCAGTATCTCTCCCTCTCCCTTTCTCTCTGAAATCAAGAAAAATGTATATTTTAAAAATAGACACTTGGTCTTTTGTCCAACAAGGTAGTGTTAGATAAATAGGTAAATGAAAAGGGTAAAAAATAGATGCTTGGGAAGAGAAGGTGTTTACCATCTAGAACAGCAGTTCTCAACCTGTGGATTGCGACCCTTTTGGGGGTCGAATGACCCTTTCACAGGGGTCGCCTAAAACCATTGGAAAACACATATATAATTACATATTATTTTTGTGATTAATTACTATGCTTTAATTATGTTCAATTTGTAACAATTAAAATACATCCTGCATATCAGATATTTACATTACGATTCATAACAGTAGCAAAATTACAGTTATGAAGTCGCAACAAAAATAATTTTATGGTTGGGGGTCATGACAACATGAGGAACTGTAATAAAGTGTCGCGGCATTAGGAAGGTTAAGAACCACTAATCTAGAAACAAAAGCCCCACTAGCACGGGGTCACATGCTGGTGGGTGTGACTAAATCAACGCTGTGCCACCCATGTTGCCTATTAGCTCTGCCCCTAAGGCACCAGGGACTGGCTCGGGTTGCCTGGTGATGAGCTGGGAAGAAAGCTGCTTCTCTCCCCGCGGGAGGACTAGCCCAGGCTCCCAGCTGCTGGGGGGCGGGCCTCCGAGTGGACACCCACATAGAACATGTTTCTCCTTATTCAAGTCGGCTCCCTGCTTTCTTTCTTTTAAAAATACTTTAAAAATATATATATTTAAAAATATATATTTTATTGATTTTTCTACAGAGAGGAAGGGAGAGGAATAGAGTTAGAAACATCGATGAGAGAGAAACATCCATCAGCTGCCTACTGCACACCCCCTGCCCGCAACCAAGGTACATGCTCGTGCTTATTACACAAACCTCACAGGATGCTGTCAGCCAATTCCTGCGCAAAAACGATCCTCTCCTCCCCTCTTGTGGCCATTCTAGGAATAACACCTTGTGCTGCTGTCCGTGGTGCTGAAACCCCAGCTAATGTCCTGTGAACAGGACCAACAATTCTGGAGGCCGAAATTAAGGAGGTAACCAGTAGCCTGGAGGCGGCCATGATTGGGGCAGTCCTACCCTGCAGGCCGCCATTAATGAGGCAGTCATTCAGTACCGAGAGATGCAGCGCCGGTTGGAGACCATTGGAGCCGCTAGATTCTTCACCAGGGCTCTGGCCCAAATTGGAAAATATATATTTTATTGATTTCAGAAAGGAAGGGAGAGGGAAAAAGAGAGAGGAAAATCAACGATGAGAGAGAGTCATGGATTGGCTCCCTCCTGCAGGCCCCACACTGGGGATCCAGCCCACAACGCGGGCCTGTGCCATGACCCGGAATCGAACCATGACCTTCTTGTTCTTTGGTGGATGCTCAACCACAGAGCCACACCAGACGGGCTCTATGCGGTTGCTTTTGTCTGTAGCCATGCAGTGTGCAATCATGACACTGTTTTCCACAGTTACTTGTGTTCATTTTTATCCTCCTCAATCCCTTCAGCAACAGTATGATGTTAACATACTACAGTCCGGTTCACCTGTTAGTGCTTTCATTGCATTTTGGGTTCCACCACTCCCATGGCCATTCATAGTTTGTTTATTTTGCTGGTACATGAAGCGTTACTATAGCTGTGAGAGTGAGAGTATGTCTGTACAGGAAGGCAGACTCAAAAGTGTGCCTCTCTCCTTCTTCCTGCTACTTTGATCCCCTTCCTCCACGTTCCTGCTCCTTTCAAACCCACCCACCCCAACAGGGAACCGGTCTCTGTCATTGCTTGGGTTTCTCTGTTCTGCACGGGTGAGCAGGGCACATGTGTTCCTACAGCCTCTTTCCCTGCAAGGGCATCACAGTATGGGTGCGGTTTTGCGCTGGCTTTTTCACTTCATCCTATGCCCTAGAAGTCTCCCCTTCTCAGTCCACAGAGATCTTGTTTATTTCTGTAGCATACATCACCCCGTGGCGCAGCTGCACCCGATTATCCAGCCACTCGCACATGCAAATAATAAAGTTCTCTCTGACACTACTCAGCTCCAACCACCGTGCCGTAAGTAACCTTGGTTATGCAGCTCCCAGCTTGTTTGTTGTTTTGTTTTCATATATATTTTTTAATTGTCATTGTTGAAAGTGTCATATGTCCCCTTTTCCCCCACCCAGCCCCTCCAGCCCACTCTGCCGCCTGCCCCAGGCCTTCACCTCCTGCCCCAGGCCCTCACCTCCTGCCCCAGGCCCTCACCTCCTGCCCCAGGCCCTCACCATCCCACTGTCTGTGTCCATGGGTGATGCTCTGCATACAAGGACTTTGGTTGATCACCTCCCACCCACCCACCCACCCTCCCCCACTCCCCTCTGAGATTTGCACACTGTTCCAAGCTTCCCTGTCTCTGGACCCACCCTGTTCATCAGTTCATTAGATTCCATCCATGAATGGCAACTCACAGATATGGTTGTTGAGTTAAATTAAAAGCACGACAATGTTTCCATGCATAGATATCCTTGCCTTTTAGAAAAGTGTCCCAGGTCCACACCAAAAGCCAGGAGAGCACCTGCCGCCTTAAAAAGTCCCCGAGGAGGCTTCTGTCCACAAGGCTCTTCAGCAGCCCATCCTGTGCTGGTAGGACACACCTCCTAGCAGGGCCCTGGGAGGAGCGCGTTTTTTTTAGGAAAAACACCTCGTCCCCAAACTCTGTCCCCCACGAAGCAGCCAGAACACACCCACATATCACCACCCAGAAACAACTAGGGTGCGGAGTGAAGGCAACCAAGTACCAGACTCTTTCCTTTGGGTTTTTCTGCAAAGCACATGGCTGCTCTCAGCACAGCGTTCCCACCCCCCACCCCCGCTTCCTACCCCCGGGCCCTGGGAGACTAAGGCAGAGTGGCGACCGACCAGAAAGTCCTTTTGATCTTAGCAACAGGGCTCGGAATAGCTCAGGACAACAGTGAACCCCCTGCCCCCCCCCAACCGCGTTGAGCCAGCACAGTGATGGCTGCACTCCACAGGGGCTCCGGCCCCACACTGAACAGCTGCGCAGGTAACTGACATTTCAGTTTATTTTCTAAATACATTTAAGCACCGTATTTCAGTTTATGTTTTAAATATATTTTTATTGATTTCAGAGAGGAAGGGAGAGGGAGAGAGAGAGAGACATCAGTGATGAGAGAGAATCATGGACCTGCTGCCTCCTGCATGCCCCCCACTGGGGATGGAGCCCACAACCCGGGCCTGTGACCTGAGCTGGAATCGCACCATGTCCTCCTGGTGCAAAGGTCAACCCTCAACCATGGAGCCATGCAGGCTGGGCTAGGATCCATATGTTAGACCCTGTTCTAGCTCATTACATCCTGATGCCACTGACCTCCGAACCTGTATGATTGTTCGGATCTCCAATCCGAGAAACACTGCCGTGTCGGCCCGGGCTTCCAGGTCAAACAGATGTGAGCTGGGACCCTGGAGGCAACCTTATCGCAGCCTCAGGAGGTGTTCCTGCACCTGCGTGAGCCACGGGTCCTGAGGAAGGAGGGAAGATGGTGCAGAGCAGGGCTTGTTGCATTGACTCAGTAACGAGGCAGGGAGCACACAGGGCAGTTGTGACATCTTGTTGTTGTTGCTAATCCTCACTGGGTGATGTTTTCCCCATTTATTATTTATTTATCCAGTTATTTATTTATTTTAGAGAGAGTGGAGGGGACAGAGAGAGAGAGGCATTGATGCAGGAGAGACACACCCATTGTTTTTCCCCTGCACACGCCCCAACCAGGGCTGGGCATCAAGCCTGCCACTGAGGTATGTGTCCTTGCCCAGAATCACATTCAGTCCATGAGCCAAAGCTATGTCCATGGAGCCACACCAGCTACAGTGGGAAAGGGTGGTTTTTATGAAGGGTGATCACATGGGGCCAGAAGTGGAGATGCTGTGCTAAGGATTCCAGTTGTCAGCAGGCAGCCAGGGCCCAGTGGTCCGCCTGTGGCCACTAGGGTCCTTATCCCTCCATAGCCCACTCTGGAGCCGGGTCAGGCAGGAATCTGTGGATGTGAGGATTCGATGGCTGCTGCCCCATCCCCCCACGGTGCGGTCATATCTGGTGTAAACGTCATTGGGCAGGTCTCACAGGCAAGTCCAGAAATCCACACGCTCACCCCTCAGCCTGTCACCACCTCCCGTGAGCGTGGCAGTCATTTCCCAAGGTGGGTGGGCCCTGGCCAGCAGCTCACCTGGTTAGAGCATTATCAATGGCAAGATTTCACAGCACAAGCCCGGGTGATTTTGACAGTCCATTCATTAAAGCTGGGGACTGAAACGAAGGAAGGACTGTAGAAGAAGCAACAGGAGAGAGCCTAGGACCTCAGTGATGGCAAGCCTTTTGAGCTCAGCGTGTCAGCATTTTGAAAAACCCTAACTTAACTCTAGTGCCGGGTCACATATAGAAGTTTTTTGATATTTGCAACCATAATAAAACAAAGATTTATATTTTGATATTTATTTTATATATTTCAATGCCATTTAACAAAGATAAATCAATAAAAAAAAATGAGTTTGCGAGTCACCTCTGTGGAGGGAGGAGGTAATGGGAAGAGATCAACCAAAGGACTTGTATGCATGCATATAAGCCAAACCAATGGACATGGACAACAGGTGATGAGAGCATGAGTGGACGGGGGGAGGATGGGGTGTAATGGGGAGGAGATGAGGACACATTTGTAGTAACTTAACTAATAAGAATTAAAAAAAAGAAAGAAAGAAAAAGAAAAAAGAATACAAAAACATGAAGATAGTGTAAGCAGCCTCTGGGACAACTTCAAGTATACAAACATTCACTTTATGGGGGTGCCAGAAGAAGAGGGAGAGCAAGCTATGGAAACCTATTTGAAGAAATAATGACAGAAAACTTCCCCTACCTGGTGCAAGAAATAGACTTACAAGTCCAGGAAGCACAGAGACTCCCAAACAAGAGGAATCCAAAGAGTGTTGGGATCCAACCCCTGCAGGTCCAGGGGTTCCCAAAGGTGTTGATGGAGTCGGCGAAGAAGGAATGACACAGAGACAGCGTTCAGTTAATCAGAAGCCTAGTCAGGTTCTCCATCCAGGGTCTCCAGCCAGGGTCTCCAGCCAGGATCTCCAGCCAGGTTCCGTGTTTTATTGTCTTGTTACATCTGTATTTATACCAGCTGATTTTTTTAAAAATATATTTTATTGAATTTTTACAGAGAGGAAAGGAGAGAGATAGAGTTAGAAACATTGATGAGAGAGAAACATCAATCAGATCAGCCGTCTTCTGCACACTCCCCCACTGGGGATGTGCCCGCAACCAAGGTACATGCCCTTGACCAGAATGAAACCTAGGACCCTTGAGTCCACAGGCTGACGCTCTATCCACTGAGTCAAACCAGCCAGGGCTACCAGTTGATTTTAATCCTATCAATTTCTATTCCAAAGGTTAGGGCATTTCTCATCTCCTTTCCAGGGAATAAAGATTATGTAGCTTAAGCATGATTGTTCTTAGATAGAGTCGTTAACTACCCACCTGGCACTTATTTAAAAGGTTTTATTCCCTCCCTTATTTCAGGGCAAAATCCCTATCTGGGGAAACAACCTTTCTCAGAGAGTTGACCTTGGTGAAAACACACAGCCCCAAGAAGGGGAGCAAACATATTAAGAAGAGTATGTCATATACACCAGGTCCCTGCAGTGACTGTGTCAAGCAGCAAGGACGGAGCAGCTTCTGGTAAAAGAGGACCACACCAAGACACATCATAATTAAAATGCCAAGAGCTAAAGACAAAGAGACTTTTTTCTTTTTTTCTGTTGGATATGACCTTTATTGAGCTTATCCACTGGAGTGGAAATAATGTCTGTACAAAACCAAATGTTTGTTCCTATAACTTCTGCATCACAATTAAAATCCAGACAGTTTTTTAAAAGCAGTCAACTCAATCAAAACCACTACTTCAGAATCAAGGTTCTTTGAAGCCAAAGTAACACTTAAATACGGTTACAACTCGAATGCAGAAATGTGGTTGGTTGGAAAGCTAATTAAACTTGCGACTTGCTCAAATAGAATTACACAAAGGCAAACTTGTGTTTTTCACAGAGATACAGTCCGCTGGAATCACCAACACTAGACAGCTGTTAGGGTGTTTAGAGTCCTGAGATAATAAGAAATCCAGGCATCCTTCAGACAGTCTTCTGTTGTCCTTTCTTCCCAATCAGAGATTGGCGGATGTGTGGAATAACACCACCACCAGCAATTGTAGCCTTGATGAGAGAATCCAATTCTTCATCTCCACGAATAGCAAGTTGCAAATGACGAGGGGTAATACGCTTTACCTTTAAGTCTTTTGATGCGTTGCCTGCCAATTCAAGTACCTCTGCCGTGAGGTACTCCAGAATGGCTGCGCTGTACACAGCAGCGGTAGCGCCTACACGTCCATGGCTGGTCGTCCCAGATTTCAGGTGTCGATGGATACTGCCCACCGGAAACAACAAGCCGGCTCTCTGCGAGCGGAAAACCGCCTTTGTCTCGGCCTTTCCGGAGTCTTTCCCAACCTTACCACCAGCCATGTCGATTTCTGCTGAAGCTCAAGCGAGCAGGGCAGAGAAAGGAAGAGCCAGACACCCAGCAAGATCCCAGCACTGACTCACTGGCACCGCCATTCAAACTGCGCGGTCGCCCCCTTTCCCTGCTCCTTTTATAGGGCAGAATGTTGCCTCATCCAAATACTTGGATTGCTCAGTCCCCCAATGGCTGCCGCCCACCCTTGGGGTGCGCGTCCTTGAGGCTTCAGCCAATGAGCAAGCGCAGAGGAGGCTGGAGGGGCGGGCGCTTCACAGCCCAAGCCGCTATTAGGACCTGGGAAAGGAGGGAGGAGAAGGGAGGAGAAGGGAGGGATGGGAACTGGGAGGAGAAGGGCACCAGGGTGGGAGGCAGAAACAGAGCCAAGAGAGACTCTTACAAGCAGCAAGAGAAAAGCAGTCAGTTGCCTACAAGGGAATGCCCACACAACTGTCAGCTGACTTCTCAACTAAAACTTTGCAGGCCAGAAGGGAGTGGCAAGAAATATTCAAAGTGATGAGTAGCAAGAACCTACAACCAAGATTACTCTACCCAGCAAAGCTATCATTTAGAATCAAAGGTTAGATAAAGAGCTTCACAGACAAAAATAAGCTAAGGAGTTCATCACCACCAAACCAGTATTATGTGAAATTTGAAGGGTATTCTTTAAGAAGAGGAAGAAGAAAAAGATAAAAATTATTAACAAAATTTTATCGGAGAGGTGACCTTGGTGAAAACACATAGCGCCAAGAAGGGGAGCAAACATATTAAGAAGAGTATGCCATATACGCCAGGTCCCTTGAAACATATGCTGTGCAGATGTTTCTTCCCTGCAGCGACTGTGTCAAGCAGCAAAAATGGACAAGCTTCTGGCAAATTCTCCCTTTTTTATTTTTTAAATGACAGTGTATTTAAGTCCCACAGTATTGCCTTGAAATCTGTTACAGCAAATCTTTTCCAAGAGTGTCTTGGCCTTTTGCTCTTTCATACCATTGTAGAATTTGGCTTTTCCATGTTCACACACCTGAAGAAAGGGGACCCTTGTATTTCTAAAAGACACTGGAGGAAACATTCTTAGAAACACTGCCCAGTGAAATGTATCTCACCTCCTAGATCAAAGGTAACCATTCACATTCTACTGTCCACTGCCTTCAACCTTATTTTCCTTAACCCAATCTCATAAAAATCAGTTTAAGTATGACCTTGAACTTAGACAGCCCAATCAGTAATCACACATAGTTTATCCATTTTTCACCACAAGTACCCTATAAGTAAGTGATAGCGAACCTTCTGAGCTCAGCATGTAAACATTTTGAAAAACCCTAACTTAACTCTGGTGCCGGGTCACATATAGAAATATTCAATTTTTAAAATATTTGCAACCATAGTAAAAAAGAGATTTATTTTTTTGATATTCATTTTATATATTTAAATGCCATTTAACAAAGAAAAATCAACCAAAAATATGTATAACGTGAACAAAAGCAGAAACAGGTTCATACTTGGTGCACTTCAAGGCCAAGCAAGCACCACTAACTTCATCTGTTAGCCCATTTCTTATGTTCGTTGTAATATTATTTAATGCTGAGAACAAAGTCTCACAAAAATATGTTGATGAAAAAATTCTTAGCAAAGCGATTGCTAGATTTTTTTATTTCGCTAAAAGTGTCAGGCACTCTGTTTGAAGCACTCAAAATTCCTTGTTCATAGTTGCACTCTTCTTCCTTATTCAAACGAATAATGAACCTGCAATCAAAGAATTAGCAGACAAACTTCAGCACCAAAAAAGTCACTAGTTTCTAGTTTTCATACCATTTGATTATCATTGTTTTTATTATTATTTTTTCCTAAATGTACATTGTTTTTCTGTATTTGTTCATTTTATACATATTTTTGGTTGATTTTTCTTTGTTAAATGGCATTTAAATACATAGAATGAATATCAAAAAAATAAATCTTTTTTTTTACTATGGTTGCAAATATATAAAAATGAATATTTCTATATGTGACATGGCACCAGAGTTAAGGTTTTTCAAAATTTTGAAAAGCTGAGCTCAAAAGGTTCACCATCATTGCCTTATAGGGTACTTGTGGTGAAAAATGGATAAACTATGTGTGATTACTGATTGGGCTGTCTAAGTTCAAGGTCATAATTAAACTGATTTTTTATGAGATTGGGTTAAGGAAAATAAGGTTGAAGGCAGTGGACGGTAGAATGTGAATGGTTACCTTTGATCTAGGGGGTGAGATACATTTCACTGGGCAGTGTTTCTAAGAATGTTTCCTCCAGTGTCTTTTAGAAATAACAATGGTCCCCTTTCTTCAAGTGTGTGAACATGAAAAGCCAAATTCTACAATTGTATGAAAGAGCAAAAGGCCAAGTCACTCTTGCAAAAGATTTGCTGTAACAGATTTCAAGGCAATACTGTGGGACTTAAATACACTGTCATTTAAAAAATAAAAAAGGGAGAATTTGCCAGAAGCTTGTCCATTTTTGCTGCTTGACACAGTCGCTGCAGGGAAGAAACATCTGCACAGCATATGTTTCAAGGGACCTGGCGTATATGGCATACTGTTCTTAATATGTTTGCTCCCCTTCTTGGTGCTATCTGTTTTCACCAAGGTCACCTCTCCAAGAAAGGTTGTTTCCCCAGATAGGGATTTTCCCCTGAAGTTAGGGAGGGAAATAGGCAGGTAGTTAATCACTTTAACTAAACAATCACGCTTAAGCTACATAATCTTTACTCCCTGGAATGGAGATAAGAAACCGCCTAACCATTGGAAGAGAAATTGATAGGACTAAAATCAACTGGTATAAATACAGATGTTACAAGACAATCAAACACAGAACTTCGCTGGAGATCCAGGCTAGAGAACCTGGCTGGGCTGCTGATCAACTGAACGCTGTCTCCGTGTCATTCCTTCTTCGCCAACTGCATCCGCACCTTTGGGAACCCCTGGACCTGCTGGGGTTGGACCCCAACAATTGGCGCCCGAACAAGTAACTGGCCTTGTTCTCCACCTTTTGCTTTTGGTTCTTCTGACGCTGCCCGGCTCTCGTCAGCCTCCGGCACGCTTTCTCCTTGAGACCGAGCACCATGCCTCCAATTAAATTGCAGAGTTCTGATGGAGAGATATTTGAAGTTGATGTTGAAATTGCCAAACAATCTGTGACTATCAAGACCATGTTAGAAGATTTGGGAATGGAAGATGAAGGCGATGATGACGCAGTTCCTCTACCAAATGTTAATGCAGCAACATTAAAAAAGGTCATTTCGTGGTGCACCCACCACAAGGATGACCCTCCACCTCCTGAGGATGATGAGAACAAAGAGAAGCGAACAGATGATATTCCTGTTTGGGACCAAGAATTCCTCAAAGTTGACCAAGGGACACTCTTTGAACTAATTCTGGCTGCAAACTATTTAGACATCAAGGGTTTGCTTGACGTGACATGCAAGACTGTTGCCAATATGATCAAGGGGAAAACCCCCGAAGAGATTCGCAAGACCTTCCATATAAAAAATGACTTTACTGAAGAAGAGGAATCCCAGGTACGCATAGAGAACCAGTGGTGTGAAGAGAAGTGAAAAGCTGTGCCCGACACTGTAACCCTGTAGGGATTGTTCCAAATACTAGTTGCACGGCTCTGTTTATAATTGTTAATATTAGGCAAACAGTAAAAAACAAACAAATAGCCGAAACCGGTTTGGCTCAGTGAATAGAGCATCGGCCTGCGGACTGAAGGGTCCCAGGTTCGATTCCGGTCAAGGGCATGTACCTGGGTTGCGGGCATGTCCCCAGTGGGAGATGTGCAGGAGGCAGCTGATCGATGTTTCTCTCTCATCGATGTTTCTAACTCTCTATCTCTCTCCCTTCCTCTCTGTAAAAAATCAATAAAATATATTAGAAAAAAAAACAAAAAAACAAACAAATAAAAATTAAAATGAAAATTGTCTCCTCAGCCATGTCTACTCTGGTGCTTCTGGGTGGATGTTGTCTGATTTCGTCCCTTTTCGGGCCTGGCCCCAGGAGGAGGTGTGTGACCTTTCTCCCTATTAGGCCACCATTTGGCGGGTTGGGGGGGACTTTCTCCACTTTCATTTTTCCGTTTTTAAAATGGTAAACACAACTTCCCACCAGAAATATTGTACAGATAAAGAGAGAAGAATGTTTGTGAACAATGTTGCACACTATTGACACTTACTAACTCCCCCCCGCCCCGGGTTTCAGAGCATGGTTTAATGCATTCATACATCAAAATTATTTTCAGAAACATGGAAAATCCTAAGTCACACTATGGATTTCCTCGCGATCCTTGCTGAAGGCTGGGGCTGTTCCAGATGCAGCAAAGGCTGAGATGGAACCTGTTGGCACCACCAGGCGCCAGAGGGGTCTGAGGAGGGTCAATTTAATTAGTCATCCTTCTTAAACTTGCCATTGATGTAGGCTACCCAGTCTAGAATCAGCCTCCACTCAGTGGCCCACACTAGCCCCATGGTGCCCATGGTGCCCCATATGCCCAGCATGGGAATCCAGTTCTTGGCCAGTTGGACATAGCAGGGGCCCAGGAACTTGCTCATTGTCTCATCGAGGTCTGATGTTCAGGGTGACCCAGGTGGACGCACAGCCTAGGCCCACAGAGATGCCACAGCCTGGGTCAACAGGGCACGCGATATCTGGATTCCTGGGCTGCTGCGCACACAGATCCACTTAGTAAAACTTTTAAGAGCTTCACTTTCCTTCTCTTGCGGTGCTAGCTGGATGCTCATGTCCTTAACTGCTGAAGGGAAGGCCTGGACTGCCAGCAGCAAGGCGGGAGTAAGCCCTGAAGTCAAGTGGACTTTTTCAAAATGTTTAAACTCCACTACCTCTTGCCTGGCATTTCTAGAAAGTGCACTGCACCCCACCTTCCAAAGAACTTAGAACCAGAAGCAAAAGAAATAGCACAGGCAAGGGAGGCAGGGACACTGAGACAGGAACAAGGTTGAGAAGCTGTTATTACTGCCTCTCCATCACCTTGCTTTCATTGTGAATTACGTATACTCATGCTTGGTTTAAAGTAGCATCTCTGTTACATTTGAATGGGTCTCCAGAGCTTTAAAGTGTAAACGTGCTTATATATATATAAGTCCCTGGGACACAGTGATTCTTGGTTCTTAAAACGTATAAGACCATAGTAGTTTATCTTGCTAGAAAAGACCAAGGGTGCTACGGAGGTCAAAGTAAGTATTCACTTTTACAATAAAGCTCATAGAAGATGAGGTTAAAATACGGTTGGACTTACGGGTATGATAGAACATCCTGCTATCATAAATTGATGTCAAGTTAGAAGTCTGATTGGTCTGGATGAGCCTTAATTAAAAAGAATTGTCACCATAGCTGGTTGGGCTCTTTGGATAGAACGTCGGCCTGCAGAATGAAGGGTTCTGGGTTCAATTCCAGTCAAGGACACATGCCTGGGTTGTGGACTTGGTCCCCAGTAGGGACATGCAGGAAGCAGCCAATCAATGATTCTCTCTCATCGTTGATGTTTTTATCTCTCTCCCTCTCCCTTCCTCTATGAAATATATTAATAATTGTCTCAATGACCATTCAAGGCTCAGGAAGAATTTGGAAGTACACGGAGCTAACAGGAGTTTTGAGGAGAATAGAACGCTCTAGACAGGAAGGGAATGATCAGACTCGAGTCCTGGCTTGGTCACTAACTTGCTATGTAACCTGGATATGGCCCTCAGCTCCTCATAGACTCAGAGATCTGCAAGCTGTAGGTAGGGGATTCTGAGGTTCACTCCTTTCTCAAGCACTTTTTGTGAAAGTTACATTCCTTTGAGTCTATTAAGACCCCTTGAGAAGAGGAGAATCCTATACTGAACATAGACTACTGGGTAAAAATGAGGTGTGGAAGACAGAGAATGGAAAACAAAATTAGCAAATGCAAAAAACCCCCCATAAAATATAAATAATTTTTTTTAATTTTTATTTATTTTTTAAAGTATTAGCGATGTCCCCTTCCCCTGCCCCCCCCACCCCTCACCCCTATCAAGCCCTCACCCTTGCCCCACCCCAGGCCTTCACCACACATTGTCTGTGTCCATAGGCTATGTATATATGCATATAAGCTCCTGGTTCATCTCTCCCCACCCCACACCATGCTTCCCTCTATAATTCACCAGTCTGTTTTATGGTTCTATGTCTCTGGATCTATTTTGCTCATTAGATCCACATATGAGTGAGATCATGTGATACTGCTCTTTCTCTGACTGGCCTATTTCGCTCAGCATAACACTCCCCAGGTCCCTCCATGTAGAAATACATTTTTTTTAAAATACATTTTATTGATTTTTTACAGAGAGGAAGGGAGAGAGACAGAGAGTTAGAAACATCGATGAGAGAGAAACATCGATCAGCTGCCTTCTGCACATCTCCTATTGGGGATTTGCCCGCAACCCAGGTACATGCCCTTGACCGGAATCGACCCTGGGACCTTTCAGTCCGCAAGCCGATGGCTCTATCCACTGAGCCAAACAGGTTTCGGCTTTATGTTCTTCTTTCAACATACCTTCATTTTTTATCTTTTTCCAGTATTGGAGGGGAAAAAAAAATCAACGAAGGAAGAAACTATATAAAGAATGTGGAATTTTTTGAACTTTTGCAAAAGCCAAAATAAGTTTCAGAAGATTCAGTAATTCACTTAAAAAAAAACAACTAAATATTTTTTTCTAAAGAATTTTTTAATAAGTTTTATTGATTTTCTACAGAGAGGAAAGGAGTGGGATAGAGAGTTAGAAACATCCATGAGAGAGAAACATTGATCAGCCGCCTCCTGCACGCTCCCCACTGGGGATGTTCCCACAACCATGGTACATGCCCTTGACAGGAATCGAACCTGGGACCTTGAGTTTGCAGGCTGACGCTCTATCCACTGAGCCAAACTGGTACTGGCTAAAGCTTTATTTGATTTATATAAAGTTTTGTATAACCCCTGAAGCCATCTGCATAATTCTTGTCAGCAAGGCAGTTGTCAAGGCAAGTGTCATTCGTAGGATGCTCCCATGTCTACAGAGCAGCTGAGTGGTCTCTGGATTCTCTCTGCAGCTGCACCTGTCTAAACGTTGAGCCCAGTGTGACATTCATTCATTTATTTGGAAGCATATCTATAAACATTTTCTATGCTCAAATTGTTCTGAATGAGAGTCTCTTCTGTGTTCCTATTGCTGTCCTTAGCCGTAAAAATTCTTTTCCGCCAAAGCCGGTTTGGCTGAGCAGATAGAGCGTTGGCCTGCGGACTGAAGGGTCCCGGGTTTGATTCCGGTCAAGGGCATGTACCTGGGTTGCAGGCACTTCCCCAGTGGGGGATATGCAGGAGGCAGCTGATCGATGTTTCTCTCTCATCGATGTTTCTAACTCTCTATCTCTCTCCCTTCCTCTCTGTAAAAAATCAATAAAATATGTTTTTTTTTAAAAAATAAAAATAAAAATAAAAAAAATCTTTCCCCACTGGTGCTTTTGGAAATTGGTTGAAATTCATGAAGACACCAGCATGTGTCTTAGGAACGGCAGCTCAGACTCTCCATCAGGGAGGCAAGGAAACCCTTGACACAGGAGGCAGCTTACTCTGGGGGAGCTGACTTGGCTGGATTTGGAGCCCCACCAATTCTGGCCTCCTGTCTTCAGTTCTCGGCTTTCTAAAATGGGAGGCACTTGGGGACCATTGTGGGATTAGAACAATACATGTAAAGTGCCTGAATTATGGAAGACAACTAGGGTTTTTTAGTTCTTATTGTGCAGATGTTTATTTAGCAAAAACTTATCCATTTTTCCCTTTTATCAACCCTTTTGAGCACTGTGAGATTTTATACTGTCTGGCCAGGTATCAGGCTGTGTTTAACATTTGTGTAGCTGGAGGTGACAAAGGCTCCAAATACCTCTGAGGTCTCTGCTTTTGTTTTTCCTGCTGCCTTCAGATTACCCTAAGAATTCCTTCTCAGAAAGAGTTTGCTTCATGCAGTGCGATTAGTTGGCATGCACTCATAGTTCAGAGGGCTAGAGAGTGTCACACCCAGGGGCAATGGTAAGATTTCTTTGAGGAGGTGGGGAAGGCATAGTTTTCTTTACTAAAATGAGAGGAGAAACTGGGAAAGGTGAGATGGGAAAAAAAAATCACAGATGACTCCTCAGGCAGATCAAATTTGAAAAGAGCACCTAGAAGGAACAGAACTTAGAAATTAATTTTCTCAAATACTTTGTAAACACTTACATACTCTTGAAAAGTCTTCATGTGCCCTGTTTTCCAGTGTTCTCAAATTTTCCATCAGGGAAGGTCTGTACGGATAGGAAGGAGAAGCAAAGCCTTCTGGGCTCTGGTAACTGTGGGTACAAATGAAGAGATTGAGGACAGGGAACTGCAGATGCCTCCTGTCCCCTCCTCTGCAGCCAGGACTCTCAGACGGGAGAGGGGGACACACAGACACTGGGGTTAGAATTGGAGGGCTGAGGACTGCTCCCCTGGGATTATCTGGGCAGACTGGGAGCCCCCAGCAGGGATGCTGCATGTCCTCGCTCTCTGGGTGAGAACTCCAGAGGGAAACTTGGAGTAGGACCCCACACATGGACCCAGACTAGCTACTCCCTGAGCGACAATAGGAGATACAAAGACTCTGCCCCTGTTGCCAGAAAAAACAAAATAGCTCCACCTCCCATCCCATATAACACCAATGGGAAAGGCACTGTGTTCATTTAAAGACAGGATTCAGTTCATGAGGCTGAACTCAGATATTAAATTGAGCTAAATATTTTCTTTTGCTCTTGTCCCCTCTATCCCCTGGTGGGGGACTCAAGAGAAAATCCACTTAGAAATAAATAAATAAGCTATATTTTTTCTGCACATTAAACATACTGAATATATTTGTGACTTTGATCCATAGTTATCTTTATTTATACAAAACTGTAACTCTATCTGACATTTCTTCTTAAAGGTTTTTCTTCCTCGGTACAATGTGCAAAGGAAATTTCTTATTATAAAAATCGTGCTGTGGTTTCAGCTGTTGTGTTCTGTGAAATGAGCTGACCTTATTTCACCAGATACTGAGCAGGGGTCTTGTGAAAATAGCATAAAGGCTCTTGTGAGGGGAGAACCCTTCCTAGTACCTAGTGATCAAAGTAATTCAGAATTTGTATATATTTCTTAAACAGAAACCTTCAAAAGTCATTGCTGAATTCCCACTCAGCACTGGGGACTCTTTGGTCCTAGCACAGGCCTAGGCACCTTCTGAGAGGGAGATCCAGTACTGAAAGGTCAGTTCTAGAAATGTCTGTAAAACATACATTTGGCAAATGAATGAACAAAGAAGCAAAGAAACACTCATAGAGAAGATGTTCCACTCTGCTGACTTAAAGTTCGCTTTCCAAAGGAGGTTTGAAGCTTCCTACTGTTTTTTCAGCTCCTTTGGATTTTTAAAGGCAGGACCTTTGAAGTCTAATGGGAGAAAGACAAGAAAGTGCTGGGCATTCAGAATCATGGGCAGTGGGAATATTGGGGAACCTCAGACCAGTCACTTCATCTCCCTGAACCAGTTTCAATCTGCAAAATAACTAATGTGTGTTTTTTAAAAAAATGTTTTTATTTATTAAATCCATTGGGGTGACATTGGTCACCAAAAACATATAGGTTTCAGGTGTGGGTTCTATGTTACAGGATCTGTATATTGCACCTTGTGACCAACGCAGGAAGCAACACCAGGCTGGTGAACAGGAGATGAGGTGTAAGGGCGCATCATGGGTCAACTGGCCACCAGAGGCCAAAGGACTGGCCTGTGAAGGACCAGGAACAGGAGCAACATCCTGGCGTGAACCTGGTCTGCAGTCAGAACCCTCTCCTCCCCGAGGCAGGACATAAAGCAGCTACTGCATTTCTGAACAAGAAATTGAGACGCGGGTTTTGACCAAAAAATTAAGATATTTTAAAAATTCATGAATCTATGTGGGATGTCCTAAAGAGGATGAAGATATCATATGTATGTACATGTTAATGAATCAGGTTTATTACAAATAAAAAATATATGAAATCCGAAAAGAGCTCTTTGCTCAGGAAATCATTCAGCAAGTGTGTGCTGTCTACCTGGGTCTTGGGGGCTTGGCCTTCACAGGTCACCTTTCAGGTGCTGAGAGGGCCTGAGAGACAGACAGGCGAACAAGAACCAAGGCCACACTTTATTTCAGAAGATAGGAAGAGCCATGAAGAAAATAGACTTAGCTTATATGACTAGGGAGCCACAGGGACACAAAAGATTTCTATTGGTGCCCTGACCTATGACCTTAAACGCAGTGGTTCACAGGACAAAGTGTGGGATCCCAGGTGCTGTGGGTCAGAAACCTGAGGTGGTTCATTGGGTTGCCCTCCTCCCAGGAGGCCTCAGGGTCCTGCACATGGGGAGGTGCAGAATCCATTCCTTATGGCACAGTTCCCTTCTGTGTCCCTGCCAAAGCCACACCCAGCTTCCTGGGGCTCCCCAAAATCTTGGCCTTTGATCCCTTCCTCCAGCCTCAAAGACAGCAACTCTAGTGGAGTCCCTCCCTGGCTTCTCTGACCCACCCTCCCACCCAGTTTTCACTTTGAAGAACACCTAGTTACTGAGGGCCAGGACCCAGGAGAGCCACACCTCCTGTGGTTTCTGTAGAGGGCCTTTGGTATGTTGGGGTCAATAAATGTTTATTCACTGATTTTTAACAACAACACCACCAGAAAACTTGAGAGGTTGGCCCGCATGGCTGGCCTGGCATGGTGGCTAGGTTACCTCTATGACCTGTCTTACCATTCTGACCTCTGTTAGTATTGTGACCTACTGCCAGGTGATATACCATAGGGCTGGCTACATGGGGGCTTCAGAGCAGAGTGACTCCCTAGCAGGCTCAGGAAAGGGCTCCCCAACATGTTTAAACTGAGACATGGCTGTTGAGACAGAGCTGGCGCCATGGAGACCTGGGGAAGCCACCCCAAAAGGAGAGGCAGTGCCCCAGGGCAAGGACAGCCAGGCTGGATGGGAACAGCAGAGAGCGGGGGGTCGGGGGGGGGACATAGAGGGCCCTAGTGTGGGTTGAAATTGCTATCACAGCAGGAAGGCTTTTAGGCACGAGAATAGGGGGATCTGATTTATATTTTTTAAAGATCACTCAGTGATTTGACATTTGAAATGATATTTGACATGTATCCTGAGAGCCCGGGAGGATTTGGGCAGATGAAGACGGTGAGATGTGCTTCATGTGCAGACAGTGGACACGGCCTGGAGGCAGGACAGATGAACACTGGGGACCAGAGCACATGCCTCGCAGAGCCTGTGAGTGATGGGAACAGGCAGGGAAACAGAAGACCCTGCATGGATGGGGCAGGGCAGGGGAAAGGGGTCCTTCCATGGAGGGGGCAGGGTAGGAGAGGCAGTGAAACCTCCATGGAGAGGGCAGGGCAGGGAGGAGAGAGGACCCTCCATGGAGGGGAAAGGAAGGGAGGAGAAGGGACCCTCCATGGAGGGGAGAGGGCATGGAGGAAAGGGGACCCTCCATGTAGGGGACAGGTAGGGAGGAGAGGAGACCCTCAATGGAGGGGAGAGGGCAGGGAGTAGAGGGGACCCTCCATGGAGGGGACAGGAAGGGGGGAGAGAGAACCCTCCATTGAGGGGAAAGGAAGGGAGGAGAGGGGACCCTCCATGGAGGGGAGAGCGTAGGGAGAAGAAGGGACCTTCCATGGAGGATGCAGGGCAGTGGGGAGAGGGAATCCTCCATGGAGGGACAGGCAGGGAGGAGAGGGGAACCTCCATGGAGGGGACAGGGTCATGGGGAAAGGGAACCCTCCATTGAGGGGACAGGCAGGGAGAAGGGGGACCCTCCATGGATGGGACAGGCAGGGAGGAGAGGGGACCCTCCATGGAGGTGTCATGCAGGGAGGAGTGGGGATCCTCCATGTAGGGAAAAGGGCAGGGATGAAATGGGACCCTCCATGGAGGGTGCAGGGCAGTGGGGAACCTTACATGGAAGGGACAGGTAGAGAGGAGAGTGGACCCTCCATGGAGGGGTGAGGGCAGGGAGGAGATGGGACCCTCCATGGAGGCGGCAAGGGTAGGGAGAAGAAGGGACCTTCCATGGAGGGTGCAGGGCAGTGGGGACAGGGAACCTTCCATGGAGGGGACAGGCATGGGTGTGAGGGGAAACTCCATGGAGGTGATGGGCCAGGAGAAGAGGGGACCCTCCTTTCCAGGACACGTAGGCAGTAGAGGGGTCCCTCCATGGAGGGAACAGGCAAGGAGGAGCGGGGACCCTCAATAGAGGGGATGGGTCAGGGAGGAGAAGGATACCTCCATGGAGGGGAAGGGCAGGGAGGAGAGGGGACCCTCCATGATGGAGAAGGGCAGGGAGGAGTTGGGACCCTCCATGCAGGGGGGACTGTTAGGGTGATGGGAACTCTCCATGGAGGGGACAGACAGGGAGGAGAGAGGACCCTCCATGGAGGGGACAAGACAGGGAGGAGATGGGAACCTCCATGGAGGGGACGGGTCACGGAGTAGAAGGTACTCTCCATGCAGGGGGACAGTAGGGTTATGGGAACCCTCCATGGAGGGGACAGGTAGGGAGGAGTAGGGACCCTCCACGGAGGGCATGGGTCAGGGAGGAGAAGGACCCCTCCATGGAGGGGACAGGGCAGGGAGGAGAGGGGACATTCCATGGAGGGGACATGCCATGGAGGAGAAGGGACCCTCAATAAAGGGGACAGATCAGGGAGGAGAAGGATCCTTCCAGGGAGAGGAAGGGCAGGGAGGAGATGGGAACCTCCATGGAGGAGATGGGTCAAGGAGGAGAAGGTACCCTCCATGGAGCGGGGAGCGTAGGGGACAGGGAAGGGAGAATAGGGGACCCTCCATGGAGGGGGCAGGGCTATGGGGAAGGGATACAGGGAACCCTCTAAGGATGGGCTGGGCAGGGAGGAGAGGGGACACTGCATGAAGAAGGGAGGGCAGGGGAAGTGGGGGCCCTTCATGCAGGAGACAGGGCAGTGGAGCAGGGGACCCACCATGGAGGGAAGAAGACAGAGAGTGAAGAGACCCTCCATGGAGGTTATAGCTAAAGAGGAGATGGGACCCTCCGTGGAGGTAACAGGGCAGGGAGGAGAAAGGACCCTCCAAGGAAGGGAAGGATAGTGGGCATGGGTGCTCTATATGGAGGGGGAAGGGCAGGGGGTTTGGGGAACAGGGAACTCTCCATTGATGGGGCAGGGCAGTGGGGACTGGCAACATGGGACCCTCCAAGGATTGGCTTGTCAGAGAGGAGAGGGGACTCTCCATGGAGGAGGGAGGGCAGGGAAAGTGGGGACCTTCATGGAGTGGACTGGGCAGAGAGGAGAGGGGACTCTCCTTGGAGAGGACAAGGCAGGGAGGAGAAGGCACCCTCCATGGAGAGGGAAGAGCAGAGGAAAAGGGAACCCTCCGTGGATGGGACAGGGCAGGGGGGAGAGGGCATACTCCTTGGAGTGGACTGGGCACGGAGGAGAGGGGACCCTCCAGGGAGGGGGCAGGGCAGTGGTGACAGGGAAACCTCCATGGAGGCTACATAACAGGTGCGGCAGGGAACCCTCCATGGAGGGGGCAGGGCTCGAGGTGGGGGGGCTGGCCAGGGAACCCAACAGGGATGGGTCAGACAGGGAGTAGAGGGGACCCTCCTTGGAGGCGGCAGAGCAGAGGAACAGGAAACCCTCCATGGAGGGGACAGGGCAGGGGGGAGAGGGCACACTCCATGGAGGGGACAGGGCAGGGAGGAGAGGGGGCTCTTCATAGAGGGTAGAGGGCAGGAGACAGGGAAACCTTCATGGAGGGGGCAGGGCAGGGGGACAGGGAAACCTTCAGAAAGGAGTTAGAGCTGGGGGACAGGAACTGCACTTGCAGGGATGGAATAGTGGGTACAGGAAACCCTCCATGCAGTGGGGAGGACAGGAAGGAAGGGAACCCCAATTATAGGGGGCAGGGCAGGGAGGAGAGGGGAGACCAGGAACCCTCTATGGGGAGGGGGCAGGGCAGTGGGACAGGTAATCCCCATGCAGAGGGTAGGGAAGGAGGAAAGGGAACCTCACTTTGAGAGGGCAGGGCACAAAGGAGACAGAATTATCCATTGAGAGGGCTGGGCAGGGGGACAGGGATCCCAACTTTAGGGGGAGAGGCAGGGAGGAGAAGGTACCCTCCATGGATGGGGCATGGCAGGGGTGTAGAGAACCCCACTTTGAGGAGGAGGGTCAGGGAGGAAGATTTCCTTCGTGGAGGGGGCACGGCAGGGGGACAGAGAACCTCAGTTTGAGGGGGCAAGCAGTGGAGAAAGGGAGCCCCAGTTTGAGGGAGAAGGGCATGGAGGAGACAGAATCCTTCATGGAGGGACAGGGCATGCATGAGAGGGAACAGGGAACCCTCCATGGAGAGGAGAGGCTGGGGGGATAGGGAAGCCTACTTTGAGACAGCAAGGATTTCAGCACAGGTCCTGAAATAGATGGCAGGGCAGGGGGGAGAGGGCATCATCCAGGGAGGTAGCAGGGCAGGGAGGACAAAGGACCCCACATAGTCCGAGCAAGATAGGGGGGTTAGGGCACCATCCATGGAGGGGCCAGGGAAGGGGGGACATGGGAGTAGAGATAGGTAACAGGAGAAACAGACCCCTCCATGGAGAGTTCCCTGTTCCCCATGGTGGAGCCCTTGCCCCCAGCCCTGCCCCTTGGCAGCATTCCCTCTCATACCTGTCCATCGGCCCCTCCCCTGGTCCCCTGACCCTGCTGCCCTGCCTTCCCATGGAGGGGCTGCTGTCTCTCCTGCTCTGACCACTCTGTGGTTGGTCCCCTTATCCCTCTGCCCTTTCCCTCCATGCAGGGTCTTCTGTTTCCCTGCCCTGACCCCTCACTCACAGGCATCTGAAGGGCATATGCTCTGGTCTGTCCAGTGTTCATCTCTCCTGCCTCCAGGCCGAATGTCCACTCTCTGTACTTGAAGCATATTCTCACCTTCTTCATCTGTCTAAATCCTACCCGTGCTCTCAAGACACATCTCAAATATCATTTCAAATGTCAAATCACAAGCAGGGGATGGGGGGTGGAGGGTGGGGGCTGGGAAGTTGGGGGTGGAGGATGGGAGGTGTGGGGTGTGGGGTGCGTGATGGGGGGGCGGTGGGGGGTAGGGTTGGGGGTAAGAGTGGGAGGTGGGTGTGAGGGGTAGTGTTGGGGAATGAGAGCTGGCGGGAGGGGAGTTGGGGGTGGCAGATGGGGGCTGTGCATTGGGGATGTGGTGAGGCAGATGGGGGCTGGGTGTGTGGGGTGTGGGGTGGCAGGTGGGGTGGCGTGTGGGGAGTAGGGGGTAAGGTTGGTGGTGACAGGTAGGGGAGGGAGAAGAGGGCATAGGGGGGATAAATGGTGATAGAAGGAGACTTGACCTGAAGCCAGTGAGCACACAATGCGATATACAAATGATGCATTATAGAATTGCACACCTGACCTATGCAATTTTATTAATGAATGTCACCCAAATAAGGTTGATTAAAAATAAATAAAAGGTGGGTCTTTTGAGGTTGATTAGGTTATGAGGGTTGAGCCCTCGTGAATAGGATTAATACCCTTTTCAAAGATATCCCATGCTAGACTTATCAGGAGATGCTTTTATATGTTATATAAATGTCTAACCACTATTTTGTACACTTGAAACTAATATTGAATGTCATCCCTAATTGAAAAAAAATTAAAGAAGTAATTCTTAATAAAAATGAAAATGCAAATCAGAGTGATCTTTAAAAAATATAAATCAGATCATTACACTCTGTGCCTAAAAGCCTTAAGTGCTCCAGCAGGGGTCAGCTCTCCAGACAGAATCATGCCTGTGAGGGTGTTACACTGCTGGGAGAGGAATGCCCTGTCTTCTTCCTCCAGTGGCTCCCTTCACTGCTCTGGTGATGTGTGGCACTGGTGCAGGGCAGAACTGTGCTTCCTTGAGAGTGAGCTAAGCATCACTTTGGCTGCTTAGTTATAGTGTGGGAGCAGACACACAGAAAATAAATTTAAGCCTTAAAAGTTCTCACAGCATTTCAACCCTCCAAACGGACCTCTATCCTCCCTTCCCTACACTCCAGCCAGCCTGGCTCACCCAGCCTTGAGGAAAGAAGGCAGGGACAGTGCTGCCCGGGAAGCCAGTGAGCATGCATGTGGTCGGAAGTCTGGAGAGAGCTCCAGTTCTCTTAGGACAGAAATGGAGGGATGAATCTGCTGAAATCAGCCACCCATGAGGGGATTCTACTTTTCACTACGTGATGGCTGGATTGCACCTGCATGATCCCACCATGCTCTCGCTCCCCTGTGGGGATCCATGTGTCATCTACAACAGGAAGCAGCTCTCTGGCCTTTGAGAATCCACAGACCTTCTGCAAAGCCCTTAAACTCACACAGCTGATCTCAGACTACAGATTCCAGACACCTTCAATCCTGGGAAGCAGCCTCTTTTGACTTTTTCATTCTCCTCCTACAAACAATGCCAGGTCTGCGTCTTCTGTACACTGCTCAAGGATGTGTGAGGACCCAGCGGGTGGCAGCTGGACGTGGTATACCCTGGGACATTTGCTGAGTGGCCTCAGACCCAACACTGACACTGAGCTTGAACCTGCATCCATCTGGTGAGCACCACTCACCTCTACCTGGGGACTCCCTGAGAACCTCCCTCATGCAACTTGAGTGCTTCCAGAGACTCTTTCATTAACTGAGACAAACAGGCACCCGGCAGATGGAGGCAGACAGGGAGGCAGAACATGGTGTGCTCTGGGGCTTTTGCTGACCTACCCCCAGGCTCAATGCTAGTCAAAGCCAGCTTTGGTGCCCTGCTTGGACCTTCCTGTGCTCACTGGGCCTCAGCAGAGACTGTCACAAATTGTGAATTGCTTTGTAGATGCAGAGAGTTTGCCCTGGGAGAGTCACATCAAGCATCTGACATTGTTCAGCACCAGAGTCCCTCCCAGGAAGCCCCAGGAACAACAAGCCGATAGCCAGCTTCAGAGCACATCAGAGAAGGATACAATTAGCCTCAGAAGCGGCAGATCCAAAGAGAGATCTAGGCAGGCACCAGACCCCGCTGAGATGAATTGCGCTCCACGTGGTCAACACCTGTCAGCAGCTCATACACTACACTGTAGGCAGGGTACACTGTGGTCACAGCCAACTAGCCTGAGCATCGAATCACTACATGAATGGGCCAACAGCCATCAAGAATCAACTGCCACAGGAAGGTTCACATAACACACACGGGACATCCCTGGAGCACTCAACTCAGATGATCAAGAAGAAATTGCCACTGGGTTCCACAGGACTCCTACTACACGAAGCCACACTACCAAGACCTGGATTTTAATACAAAGAAAGAAACACACAGAGGCAGCCAAAATGCAAAGAAACATGCCCCAAATTTAAGAACGGGACACATCCAGAAAAAATGCTAAACAAAGTGAGGCAAGCAATATTTCAGATAGTTAATTGAAGTTAGGTGAAGAATGGATGAAATCATTGGGAACTTGAAAACTGAGAGTAGGCATGAAAAAGAACATTTAAGCCATATAAAAGATCCAGTCAGAAATAAAGAGTAAAATCTTTGAAATGAAGAATACACTAGAGAAAATAAATAATTTGATTAAGGAGAGAATCAAATTAGTGATTTGGAAGACAAGGTCACAGAAGACAAAAGCAGCAAAAAGAAAAAAGAACTTTTAAAAATGAGGAATGTTTAGGGGACTTTTGGGACAACATGACACATTAACAACATCCACATTATAGGAGTACAAGGACAAAAGAAAGGTTAAGGGACTACACCATATTAACAGAAATAATGACCGAACACTTCCCTAACCTGGTGAAGGAAGAGACACACGTCCAGGAAGCACAGAGTCCCAAACAAGATGAACCTAAAAAGGCTTGACACCAGGACACATCATCATGACTATGACAAAGATTAAAGACAGGACATCTTAAAAGCAACAAAAGAAAGACGGTCAGTTACCTACAAGGGAGCTCCCATAAGACTGTCAGCTTATTTCTCTACAAAAACATACCAGGCCAGTAGGGATTGGCACAAAATATTCAAAATAATGACAAGCTAGGACCTTCAACCAAGACTACTTTACCCAGTAAGGCTGTCATTTAAAATTGATGGAGAAATAAAGAGCTTCCCAGACAAGAAACAGCAAAAGAAGTGTGTTACCACCAAACCATTAGTATAAGAACTATCAAGAAGGAATAAAAGGGAAACAGAGTTAAAAGAATAAAACATATCTACAAATAATCACTTTAAATGTAAGTGGCTTGACTGCTGCAATTAAAAGACATGGTAGCTGAATCGATAAGAAATCAAGAACCATATATATGCAGTCAACAAGAGACCTATCTCAGAATGAAAGATATACAGACGAAAAGCAAGGGGATGGCAAAAGGTATTTCATGCAAATACAAATGAAAAATAAGCCGGGGAGGTAAACCTAGAGCTGACAAAATAGACTTTAAAACAAAGGCTATATTGAGCGATAAGAATGGACACCACAGAATGATAAAGAGAGCAATCCAACAAGAGGATATAACCCTTGCAAACATGTATTTCTTCAACATAAGAGCAAGTAAATGTGTAAATCAAATCCTGATGTACATAAATGGAGAGTTCAACAATAATACAGACGTAGTAGGGGATTTGAACAATCCCACTGGCATCAATGGCTGGATCTTCCGCACAGAAAATCAAGAAGCAAAGAGTGGCCTGGTGCTGGACTCTGCAGCAGCAGCAGCAGCAGCAGCAGCAGCAGCACATATAGTAAAGCTGGAATGATGCAGAGGAGATTAGGGTGGCCCCTGTGCAAGGGTGACACTCAAATCAGTGAAGAGTTCCCTTCTCCCTAGCGTGTGACATGCTCCCCTGGCTCCCCTGGCTCCCCTAGGCTCCCCTGGCTCCCCTGGGCTGGGGCCCCTGCGGGTTGGGGTGGAGGGAGATGGGCGGGGGCTGGGGGGGGAGGGAGACGGGCGGGGGCTGGGGGGGGAGGGAAAAGGCGGGGGGGGGAGACTTGGGCCCTGACCTCCTCCTGGGCTGGGGTCCCTGTGGGTGGGGGCGGAGGGAGAAGGGCAGGGGCTGGGGGGGGAGGGAGATGGGCGGGGGCTGGGGGGGGAGGGAGAAGGCGGGGGGGAAGACTTGGGCGCTGCCTCACCCTTGCACAGGGCGGCCTCACACCTAGTCTTTAAAAAAAAAAAAAAGAGTGGACTGAAATAACACAATAGATCAAATGGATTTAATTGGTATCTTCAGAGCATTTTCACCCTGAAGCAGTAGAATATACATTCTTTTTAAGTGGACGTGCAACATTATCTAGATAGACCACATGTTAGGGCACAAAAACAGTCTCAGTAAATTTAAGAAGATTGAAATCATATCAAGAATCTTTTCTGATCATAACTGTATAAAACTAGAAGTCAATTAGAAAAAACTGACCTACAAGTGATCTATTACTGAATTGTACACACCTAAAACCACCCATGCCCCAATAAATTTATTAACAGAGATAAAAGCAATGAAAAGCAAAAATGAATAAATAAATAAAAATTTGGGGATACATGGTGGTGAGAATTGCATGTCAATATACTTGATGTATACTTAAATGTGGTTAAAACTCTAAATCTTATATTTATTTGACCACAATAAAAATTAGTAATTATAGGATTAAAAAGAAAAAAGAAAAAGAAAAAACTATAAAACACAGAAAGTCTTGGAGGCTAATTAACATGTTACTAAACAATGAATAGATAACAATGAGATCAAGGAAATAATGAAATAATACCTTGAAACACATGGAAATGAGAACACAACAATCCTAACGCTATGAAGCACAGGATAAGCAGTCCTAAGAGGAAAATTCCTAACATTACAGGCCTACCTCAAGAAACAAGAAAAATCTGAAATACATCATCTAACTTGACACTTAGAGGAACTAGTGCAAAAGAAAAACAAAGACACCATAAAGTGAGAAGAATAAAGAAAATAATAAAGATCGGAGCAGAAATAAACAAAGCAGTAAAAAACAAACATGAGATCAATGAAGCTAAGGCCATTGTGTGTCAGTGGTTGGAGATGTAGTCCACGGAACAAAGGATCATGCGTTCGATTCCCAGTCAAAGGCATGTACCTGGGTTGCAGGTTCACCCCTGCCACCTGTTGAGGTGTACATGTGTGTGAGACAACCATTTGATGTGTGTGTCTCACACTGATCTCTCTCTCTCTCTCTCTCTCTCTCTCTCTCTCTCTCTCTCTCTCTCTCTCCCCTCTCTTTCTCCCTTCTTACCTCCCTCCCTCCCTCACTCCCACATCTCTAAAAAAAATTCATTGGACAATATATACTAGGTGAGAATTAAGAGAAAAAATAACTTCTCAACAAACGCAGGTGCTGGACTGGATGGCTTCACAGTGCATTTCATCAAACAGTCAGAGAAGAACTAGCACCTGTTCTCCTCAAACTCATCCAAAACACTCAAGATAGGGGAAGCCTCCCAAGCTCATTTTATGCATCCAGCATTCTCCTAATTCCAATCCACAATAAGACTTTATAAAGAAAAAAAAAATTATAGGCTAATATCCCTGATGAATGTAGATGCTAAAATCCTCAACAAAATATTGGCAAACTGGATCCAGTAATACATTTAAAAGATTACACATCAGGATGAAGTGAGATTTATTCCAGGGATGCAAACTTGGTACAGTATCTACACATAAAAAACATGATACATCGTAAACAAAATAAAGAATCAAATTCACATGATTACAACAATAGACGCAGAAAGCATTCACCAAAACACAACACCTATTCATTATAACAACTCTCAGTGAAATGTGAATAAAGGGACTTCACCTGAACATAATAAAGATCATGAAGAAATAAGAAAGAAAGAAAGAAAGAAAGACAGAAAGAAAGAAAGAAAGAAAGAAAGAAAGAAAGAAAGAAAGAAAGAAAGAAAGAAAGAAAGAAAGAAAGAAGGAAAGAAAGAAAGAAGTGGAAGAAAGAAGAAAGTGAAAGAAAGGAAGGAAGACAGGAAGAAGTTGAAGAAGATACAAATTAATAAAAGCACATACGGTGTTCAAAGATAGGAAGAATTAACAACGTTCAAATGTCCAATGACGTAATTCAGAGAGCTACAACAAATATCACAAAAATTTATATGGAAGTACAAAAAAAACACAAAAAACACCAAAAAACCCAACACACACGCACACACACACACACACACACAAACAAAACAAAATAAAACCAAACCAATAGAGTAATCTTGAGAAAGAAGAACAAAGTGGGAGGAATCATGCTACCTGATAACAAACTATACTACGAGGCCATAGTAATAAATATAGTATGGTACTGGCATAAAACAGACATAAAGATCTGTGGAACAGAACAAAAAGTCCAGAAATAAACCCATACATTTATGGTCAATTAATATTTGACAAAG
Source organism: Myotis daubentonii (assembly GCF_963259705.1). NCBI lineage: Eukaryota > Metazoa > Chordata > Mammalia > Chiroptera > Vespertilionidae > Myotis > Myotis daubentonii. Next base: position 14,487,936 of record NC_081851.1, on the reverse strand, counting down.
GACACAAGAATATACAATGTGGTAAAGATAGTCCACTCAAAAAATGCTATTGGGAAAATTGGGCACATAAGTGGAAAAATAAATGAATGCAGACTACCTTCTTACACCATATTGAAGAATAAACGCAGAATGGATTAAAAACTTGAAAGTGACATTTGAAACCGTAAAACTTCTAGACGAAAATAAAGGCAATAAATTTTCATAGAAATATTTTTTTATTCTGATATATCTATTTGGGCAACAGAAGCAAAAGAAAAACTAAACAAATGGGACTACATCAATCTAAAAAGTTGTTGCACAGCAAAGGAAACCACCAAGAAAATGAAAAGACAACCCACTGAAGGGGAGAACATATTTGCCAATGATACATCTGATAAGGGTTTAATATCCAAAATTTATGAAGAACTTAAAAAACTCAACATCATAACAAAATTAAACAATCCAATTTAAAAATGAGCAAAGAACCTAAACAGACACCTCTCCAGCGAGGACCTGCAGATGATTATTACACAAAAAGATGCTGAGCATCACTAGTCATTACAGAAATGGAAATTAAAGTCACAGTGAGGTATCACCTCACATCTGTCAGAATGGCTATCATCAATAAATCAATAAACATCAAGTGCTGGTGAATATGTGGAGAAAAGAGAACTCTCGTGTACTCTTGGTGGGAATGCAGATTGGTGCAACCACTGTGGTAAGCAGTATGAAGTTACCTCCAAAATTAAAAATAGAACTGCTTTATGACCTAACATTTCCACTTCTGAGAATATCTCTGCAGAAACCTGAAACACTGATCGGAAAGGATATATGCAATGCTATGTTCACTGCAGCATTACTTACAATAGCAAAGATTTCACAGCAGCCCAAGTGCCCAGCAGCAGATAAGTGGAGAAAAGGCTGTGGTACATTAACACAACGGAATACGACTCACCCACACACACAAAAAGGAAATGAAGGAAATCTTACCTTTGACAACAGCATGGATGGAGCCGGTGAGTATTATGCTAAGTGAAGTGAAGTAAGCCAGTCAGAGAAATACAAGTTCCTTATGGTTTCACTTATATGTGGAATCTAATGAACAAAATAAACTACAATCAAAATAGAAACAGACTCATAGGTGCAGAAAACTGACTGAATACTGTCAGAGGGGAGGAGGTTGGGGGACTAGGGAGAAAAGGTGAAGGGATTAAGCAAAGAAAAGACTTACAGACACAGACAGCAGTTTGGTGATTATCACAGAGAGAGGGGTGTGTGTAGAAGAGGGCTTAGAAAGGATAAATTGTGATGGAAGGAGATCTGACCTGGGGTAAGAGGGGAGGGAGGTGAGATACATAATTCAACATACAGGTGATGTATTACAGAACTGTATACCTGAAAGCTACATGATTTCATTACCAATCTCACCCCAATATATTCAATTTAGAAAAATAGGCCATTGTGGCACATGCTACAACCTGGATGGACCCTGAAGACATGATGCTCAATGAAATAAGCCAGTCACAAAAGGACAAATAGTGTGTGATCCCACTCACATGAGGTCCCTAGAGCCATCAGAGTCATAGAGGTAAGATGGAGGGTACCAGTAATGGGGGAGTGGATGCAGAGTTGTTGTTTAGTGGGGACAGAGCTTCAGTTGGAGAAGATGAGAACAGTGATGGAGCCGATGGTGGTAACGGCAGCACAACAATATGATTGTTAAGTTGAGTTAAGGACCACTTAACAGCACTGGACTGTGCTCTGAAAAATAGTTAAAATGGTAAATTTCATTGTGTATATATTACTGTGATAATAATATACCCCCCCCAAAAAAAAAATAGAAGGCTCTGTCCTGGGTGTGGGAGAATCAGGTAGAGCTGTTTTCTATCGGCCCTACATGGGCAGTTGGGTCACTGTCAATATCCTGGCTGTGAGATTTTTGTAAGATATTATTGAGAGAAACCAGGTCAGATTCCATGGGCTACCTCTGCGTTCTCTCTTATAAATAATGGAATCTACAATTATATTTTTAAAAGGTTAAAAACTAAAAGGGGTGACAACCAGATTTGGTTGTCTTGCCCCAGGGAATCTGGTCCAGCAGGTCCACTTGGGGTCAGGGCTGAGTATAAGGAATTGCCCACAGGAACTGGTGGTCAGTGGGATTGAGGGCCACCATCCAGACCAGTGACCTACACAGCTAAGTTCTCATCCCATCATGAAGCTTCCACAGCTTTTAATGCAGCTGCTGTGTCTCAGCCACCTCTAATGCGATCACTCGGGGGAACAGCTCCTTCACTGTGCCACCTGGTTTCTTAAGGGAGCTTCAAACCTTTTAACCATCTCACAAAACACAACACAGGTAGTGCAATCCTCCCACAGTGACCCTCTGCTTCATTAAACCACATCCACCAAGTGACCAGGATGGGCCTTTTGTGCCATTCCAGGAACGCTGGGCCAGGGTCTCGTCGACAGAGCAGATTCACTTCTCCGTGCCTTGGTTGGGACCTGGGTACAGGGCCCAGGAGTGACGAAACCCAAGGACAAGGATGAAGGAAGGCAGCATTGTCCTTGGAAGCAGGTGCCTTTTAATCATCTACAGATCTCAACTGTAGAAAAGATACCTATGCCCTGTTAAAGGTCAGGAAAGATAAATAGTTTTTCTCTTTGTACTCGACAGAGTGGTGCTCAAAATGAACTAAAAATAATACCCTGTCTTCATATGCTCTCTCCTTCCTTAGATGGCTCCAATTTTCCTGTCAACTTGAATGCGAGATGGAAGAAGTAATGCTGGTGGATGAAATCAACACATCCCTATTTTAAGGGGTGAAACGTAGATGAGAGACGGAGTGTCACTCATTAAAGGTTTGGTACTTACTCTGTGGTCAAGTAGGGAGTTTGTAATTGTCCATCCAAACCTGTACCATTAGGGTAATAATGTAGGGCTGTCATGAAGGCCTTTTCAGTGTCTGTACCCCATAAAATCTTGCTCTTTTTGGTCCATGATGTGGGCCAGGGAGCCACCAAAGCTCATCCTCTGCACGCAGTGACTCAGGGCTCCAGGGCTCCCCTGGCTTGTGGATTTAGCTGGCAATGAGCACAGCTCAATGGTGTAGAGGTCAGACAGACGAGTGGTGTCAGGATGGCCTGGGAGCAGCCACTCATGGCTATCCTTGCCTCTGGCCAGAGCTGATTCACATGGTGAGAGAGGCTCAGAAATGCAGAACAGCACAAACTCCTTGCTACTTGGCACACAGGGCAGCACACTCACCCTCTTGTTCCTTTACCTGTGCAGCCAGCCAACTCAGTCACCTTCAGGAAGAACATCCAGAAAGAATAATAAAATGAAAGTACCTCATGCCAATCCACATAGCACTTCAAAGTACTAAGAGTAAAAACTCACTGTCCATGCATTTCTACAGAAAGGCTACTTGCTGTCCAGACCCATATTCTTGCTCTTTTTTCTTCTTCTCAAAAGAAGAAAACACATCATTCTGGAGCCATCGAGATGGAGCAGATCAATGGCCAGCTGTCCACCCAGTGATGTCAACCATGGTCTCAGAGAGAATAGTATCTGCGGACTCCAGAGAGAGCAGCAGTGGGCTGAGTGGGGAGAGAATTGAGAACTTGACCAGTGACCAGCACGGTGGTGAGCTGATTTGTCTTGAAGGCAGTGAGTCTTAGCACTGCTCTGTGCGCAGGACGGGAGTGACTCAGAGAGGACTGGACCAGGGGCCTGTTGGAGCCAGAGTGGCGGCTGCCCTGGACCCTTCCCCCTTCTCTCCTGGCCGGGCCCTGGACTCCAAAGTATTCTGGTGACTCCTAATTATTTTTCTTCTTTTTCTCTTGCCAGTTTTCCTTGAAAACCATCCTGTTATATGAAGCTTCCACACAGCTCATGGGTGGAGAGGAGTGTAAGGTTCTGAGAGAACCAGAGCTTCTAGCAGAAGGACCAGTAAGGTGGCTGAAATCCAGGGAGAGAGGAGCTGTGAGTGAGCTGGACCCGCACAGAGCACACCCTGGAGGCCAGCATAGGCTCTGCGCATGCTGATGCTGAGGTCACCCCCAGAGCTGCTGAGACACAAGTGACTCTGAACTTCATATGCTCCACAGCCTTACACAGGGGGCTCTCACCTCTGACACTCCGTGGTGGGAAGACAGACTGTGGAGCCCCGTCCAGCAGGGGCAGCACATCCATCACCAGCCTCATGTGAAGTCTGGAAGGAGAAAGGATCTGCATGTGAACAGGCACAGGGGTCAAGTGCAAGGGGACAGGGCAGTAGAGCCCCAGCCTGCAGACCCACCACACCCTGCACTTTAGTTCCAAGTACAAGCTCTTTTTTGCAATGGTAACAATTGTAGATTTGACTTTGAAGAAAAAATAACCCAAATTACATTAGAGATTTCAATTTTGGTTTGTCACATCTTCAGTACATGTTAGCTGAACCCATTGTGGTAGTCATTTCACAATGTAGGTGAATCAAACCATCCTTTTGTCTGCCTTAAACTTATACAGTGGTGTATATTGATTATTTCTCAATAAAGCTGGGAAAAATAAACAGTGCCTTAATAAACAGGAAAAAAGTGGTTATAGATGCAGTGGAATGAAAACACCATAACTAAGAGAAAACAAATCAGGATACACACATTAGTAATAGTATCATCTTGCCCTGGAGGCGTGCTCACTGGTTGAGCCTTGATCTATGAACCAGGAGGTCATACATGGAGTCCCTGTCAGAGTGCATGGGTCTCCATCCTTAGTAGGGGGCATGTAGGATGCAGGTGATGAATGATTCGTTCTCATCATTCATATTACTACCTCTCTCTCTCCCTCTCCTTTCCTCTCTGAAGTCAATACAACATATATTAATATAAATGAATTAATAGTATCGCCTCAAAAAGGTATCTAGATATATAAATGTACGAAAGACAAAAGGAAATACTTTGAAATGTTGACAGTGGTTAACCTTGGATAGTGGAAAGAAGTGCTTTACTTTACTTTAAACTATTCTTTTTAAAATTCTAATGATCCTATATTATTTTGATAATGAAAAAAATCTTCTAAAAAACATTTAAGTAACTTTTTTTTGGTGTAAAATGCAGTTTGCATCCATGTTCAGTGACCATCCACTTATCTTTGAGTAGCTTAAAAAGTGCTTTGGGTTGTGAAATATCCTTTAAAATGCATTCTTGCACTCCAACAGCTCCTGAATGAGAACACTGGGCTTTGGAGATGCTGGGTCTGCTTGGAAAAAATAATGAGCAGGGGTTGGAGGCGTGGTAGGGGATGGGGCGGGTCAGCAACCCTGAAGAGAGGCTCTTAGGCAGGATGCCTCAGGGTCCACAGCTCAGGCTGTATTTGAAGAATTCCTCATTGGAAGGCTGATATCTACAGTAAAGTTTCAGATTTGATAAACTTAGGACATGAGCCACAGTAACTTTTTTTTAAAACGGTTTTTGCCGTTCTTATTGCAAAATCTCTATATATAAAAGGCTAATGTGGTAAGGATTCCACCACCTGACCACTCGCTATGAAGAGCACTGACCACCAGGGGCAGACGTTCAATACTGGAGCTGCTGTGACCTGAACTGGCCATTTACAGAGGAAGGGCACTGCGCACCCAGAGTCCACAAGCAACACTCCGCTTTTCCCAAGTGGGACACAGGCCCCGCCACGAACCCATGGCACAAAGCCCACAGGCCAGCCCAGCACAGAAATGGTGGCTGTGGGCACCAGGTAATGATGTCACATAGTAATGCCAGGCTTCCTCTCCCTAGCGACTAGCCTCCTTGGAGTTTCTTCACCCATTTGCTTTATAGCCAGGTGCAAACATTTTACACTTTCACCAAATGTCTTTGAAGTGTTTTCATGTGCCTCATCTCATTTGATCCTCACTGAAGTCCCGGAATAGGTAGAGAGGAGACTTGGTAGAATCCTGTTTTTATTTCATTAGCCAGAAAATGGAGGTTTATAATGTTTTAAAAATTGACCCAACTGAAAAGAAGCCAGAAATGGTAGAACCTGAACATGACTTCAGGTTTTCTCACTGCACGGAATATAGTCAAACAGGGCTATAGTTAAATATTTCTCCCTTTGTTATCTCTGCATGATCCACAATAATAATCTACTTTCATATTGGTATTTATGCTGTTTTGCTGGCAATATCCTGAAAAAGAAATTGGGGCACTTCACTAGGCTGGAAAAAGTTTACCTAATCAGAAAGCAGGTCTAAGTAAGCGAATATATAAAATCACTGGCGCCAGTTGCATGTGTTTCCATCTGTCATTGTTGATCGTGAATTTGGTATACACTTCTATTATTGAGAAAGGGCAAATAGTGATCTTACAATATTTCTTCTAATTAATTTCCTTTCAATGTGCACGAATTCATGCACTGGGAATATAGTAATTAAATAATACTATCAAGACTCCTAAGAGAAACATATATCCAGAAAAGATTTTTAAAGGATTCAGATCTCCGAAGTCACAGCTCTAATGTTCTAACCTCAACTGGGTCTATAGAGGCTGACAGGAAAAATAGAATGAGCACTTGCCCTGGGTTCTCATTTGATCTCTGCTATTAATAGCTTGTGGTCTTGGGGATTTCACTTACCCTTTCTGGGTCTCCTAGCTGCATCTATAGGATGAGGGTAAAATTAGACCTCTTAAATAAGGTTTCTACAAACGCTTCAAAAAATAATTGTAGGTTCAGATTTCTACAATGTTCCTAAATATCTCAGCAATAATAAACTTTTCCTTGTTTTAAACTTTGTGGTACAAAACTTCACAAAAATGTAAACACAGTTTTATAATACTACTCATTTCAAAAATATACAATCTCTATAAAACTTATCCTATAACATTTTGGTAGATACTATTAAACATTTCTTAGTAACTGTACTATAACCCAAATTAGTAAATTTAGCATTTTCTTTTTAAAACATCAATTGCATATTCTTTGTATTGGTGTGAAAAGGCTCAGAAAATACAGATGTGTTGAGCACTATATGTCACTTGTATTAAAATTCAACAAGTAACTTTCCAGGTATGGAAAACTTCAGCTGAAGCCAATTTTTGGGGTGTAAAAATCAACTCTTGTAAACATCAAATTAAAATGTGGCTGTATTTTCTGCCTTAAAAGTTAAAAAACATAAGAGTTGTTATTTAACTCACTCAAATGGTTTGTGAAGCTGAAATACTTCCATGTAAGGTCTGCCCCATCCTGACATTAGTTTAGTGCAAGGACTGAGAGCCACATGTCACCTATTCTCTCCAGTGAGGAAGGGAGCTGTGTGTGAATCATTCCTACCACTAAGCCCCTCGGACAGCCAGCCGCTAGGCAGCAAGGATGCCAGCCTCAGCTCACAGGTGGGAGAAGTGCTGCCATCTCTCTCAGAACACTTCCAATCTCCGCCCGAGAAGGACAGGCCCTACCAGCCAAGACCAAGTCAGGCCACTGCTGGGCTCTAAGTAAAGACTGACGATTGTCTCTACCTCTTATTTCTTCTGAGACCAAATCAACCAACCTCCCATGCAACCAACCAACCTCCCACCCAACCAACCAACCACCCACAACCAACCACAATTTAATCATCATCCTTGCACTGCAGCCACTGCTGAATAAACACCAAGTTGTATATGGGCTCACGTGGTGACTACCCTCCAAGACACATATTCCCAGGCCTGGAATAAGCTCTGCCCCTGCCCATTTTTTTTCCCTCAGCTCGACTCTCCACCCTCCCCCGCTCACCCCCCACACACACACACACCCTATTTGACCAGGTTGTTAACTTTCTAGGGACTACAGATCTGTGTTGTCTCCTGGCTTGAGACACAAGCCCCAGAGAAGCAGGACACCTCACTGCCTGGCTTAATAGACAGGGGGCCCTGCTGGGGTCTGGCTGGAACTCTGTCCCCAGCTGCCACCTGTCAGCTCAGCAGCCACAACTCCTCCAGGTTCAGGGAGCACATGTAACCTGCCCCACAATGACAGGAGACCAGACCACACTGGGGCTATTGGTCTCTCACTGGGGCTCTTGGTCCCAGGTTACAACTTGATGGAACCTCTCCACTCTCCTGCTTTCTCCCAGGAACCAGGGGCTGGCCAAGTCCCACCCTTCGGGAAAGTGACTCCTTGGCTGCCCCCACAGAGCAAGGCCCAGGGGAACCCCAATCCTCCAAGCGTTTTAAATACCTGACAAGCCCAAGTTCACCCTTGGAATGAGCCCTTCCCGCCCACAACAGCCACTACCCGATGGGACACTCCAAGTCCCAGCACCTGGGACAGCCATGGGCAAACTATGGCCTGCGGGCCGGATTTGGCCAGTGTGAAATAATAAAACTAAAAAAAAAAAAAAAAAAAAAGACCGCACCATTTCATGTAATGATGTTTACTTTGAATTTATATTAGTTCACACAAACACTCCATCCATGCTTTTCTTCCGGCCCGCCACAACCCATTGTGGCCCTCAAATCAAAAAGTTTGCCCACCCCTGTTCTAGAGACAACTGCCTTTCCAGCTCACTTGAGTGGAGAAGGTCAGGAGGACAGGATGTCTCTCTGTTGCTTCCCATTCTTCCAACGCTCTGGGCAGAAGAACGCCCAGGGCAAGAGATGTTTCTGTTGCTGGGGAAACAGGTGCAAGCACCACCACCAATACCCCTCGCCCTCTGGCACGAGTCACACACAGGTAACCAAGGGCAGGCCCTTTCAGCTCACACTTGGGCGCCAACTGGGGGTCACACCTGGGGAGCCCACACCTCTTGCCCCTCATCCCGGCTGTGTGCGTGTGTGTGTGTGTGTGTGTGTGTGTGTGTGTGTGTGTCCGGGATGGTGAGGGGAAGAAAGCAGGGGATGAGGGATGCTCATCCTGGGCTCAGGAGCAGGTTGGTAAGTGTCAGAAGTCTGGAGGGTGTTGGAGGGTGTGTCATGTACACTGCCCAGGTCATGGCTCACAGGAAGGGAAGCTGAGTGCTGGGGTCGGAGCTCTGCTACCCACTTGTTAAATCACAGGGGTGCTCAAGGGGTCATCAACTTCACTGCCTGCCTGGAGGTCTTTGCAGATGCCCCTCTCTGCCTGATCTGGGGAGCAGAATGGGTGGTGGGCATCTTCCCCACTGGTAATGCCCGGGGCCCCTGATGCCTCCTGGCCCACTAGCAGGCTCTGTCTATGCAGAGCTCCAACAAGGGCAGCGTTGAGGAGCTGGCTGACAGGTTCACTTAGGCCCTCAACGGGTACAAAGTACAAATGTGTCAGGACAGGAAAACCGTCCAGTGCCAAACTGAGATGAGAGCTGGCCCACACCCAGGACCCTGAGGTGACTGGCGTGGGACCAGAAGTCAGACTCAAATCTGGGGCCTCAAAGTTCTCACAAGTCCACTCCCAAAGTGATCTGTACCTTCAATCCTCCCGACCAGCTCCCTGGTACGGGAGAAAAGCAGTCTCTCTTCCTGTGCTTCTTGGGATCAGAGAAAAGGCATCTGTTGCTGTCTTTGCCTCATGCTCCTTTCAACTGATGAACTCCCTGCCCCAAGTATCCTGTGGACCAGCCCCAGCCCGACTGTCCTTGTAGGCCTTCTCCAAGCCTTACACATCATCCCACTTGATAGTGCTGTGTATTTAAAAAAGAAAAAAAAAGAGGGGGGAAGAAGGGGTAGGGGGGTTAGGGGCATAGGAAGGGATTAAGTTCTTGAATACTTTTCTCTGCAACCTATCACCTCACAGAGGACGACAAACCATTGCAGCGTGGCCAGCTCAGGAGCTGTGGCCTGACCCAACTCCATATCATCCCAACAAGGACAGAGTTTTCCTCAGTGATTCAGGCTTTCACTGTGGCTCCACCTTGACACAAATCAATTGTTGCTAGCTCAGCAGGGCTGCCAGGAACATCCTCACTGTGTCCTCACAGACTAGGTCTGCCATGACACAGGACCACAGATTGGGTGGAAGGTTCCTGATGCCTCCTGGCTCAGTACCCACTCTGTCTTTGCAGAGCTCCAAGGAGGACATCATTGAGGTGCTGGCCCATGGACCCGACTACACCACCTACGGGGTCAGGGTGCAGGTGCACCAGGCTGACGACACAGACCAGTGCCTGTCTGAGGTGAGAGCTGGCCTCGAGGGTCTCTACACCCACAACCTCAACACAACCTGGCAGTGCCCAGAACCCACACTCAAATCTGGGGACTCCCCAGGCACCCTCCCAGGACTCTCCCTAGTGTCCCACAGCCCCAAGACAAAATATGCGGACCCCCACGCCCCCCTCCAGCTACATGGGACGGTAGAGAGACGCTCCTCACATATTTGTAGCAATATCAGAGAGAGAAATGTCCTGTGACTTCACAGTGGACCATGAGCACTTGGGCATTTCGCTGTTTGTGTTGCTTAAACTACACTTGCCACGTATCCTCTGGTGCACTCAGCTCCACTGTCCTTGCAGACCTGGTCCAGTCGGGGAGGTCGTTTGCCCAGCGATGCGGCCTTTCAGTGCTGATGGACATGGGCCTAATGCAGTTCAGCTGCCATGTCAGCAGTGCTGCCCGGAACACTGATGTGTGTCGGAACGGACTGTGTTAGGTTGCTTGCTTGCGCTGCCATAACATAGGGCCACACTGGGTGGTGTTAACACCAGACATTCATTTCCTCACCATTCCGGAGGCTAGAAGTGAGAGATGGTGCTGTCAGCGGGGCTGGTATCTCCTGAGGGGGTCACTCCTCAGCTTGTAGATGGCTGTCTTCTCTCTGTGTGTCACATGGACTCCCCTCTGCACTGCCACGTGTCCTCCCCTCCTCTTCTAAGGACTCTGGTCAGATTCGATGAAGACCCACACCACTGAATTCACGTCACCTGAATGACTTGCTTGAAGACTAAAACTCAAATGCAGACACATAATCAAGTTCGAGGGGTTGCAAAGTCATGGGATTAGGGGTACACAATTCAGACCACAGGACATGTAATGTCCCCAGCTGGAGATGGACGCCCACTGCTGGGGGAAGGACGAGCACGTGTAAAATTTGAATGGCTGCAGGCAGATTCCAAACCCAAAGGGCTGTGGCAGGGACGTTGCCAACAGCAGTTTCTGATGATGGCTGCTGCCTTGCTCCCAGCCTGGCCCGGGAAATCTCACTCATTGAAAGTTTCACCTGGCCGACATCAAGGTGTCCAACTCAAACACAGTGTTCTGTCCCTGGCAATTGCCTCATGGGGACACTGAGGCACCTGTCACTTTACACCTACCACATGGATTACCTCCTCGACAAGTCCTCGGGTCAGATTCCTGCCCCGTGATCGCCTTTCTCCCATCTGCAGTCTCCAGGCATTTGCCACCTTGCGGAATCTGCCATCTCCATAATGCGGGTCTTAAAATGCCTTTTAATGTAAAAGGATAAAACATAACTTGCTCTTTTGAAGTCAAAGGCTTTCACAGGCCATATCTACCGTGTACACTGTTCCCACGCTGGGGAGGGACAACGTCCCCACACCCTTTCCACCCATGTCAGTAGCAGGGAAGTCCCCGGTACCTGAGAAGGAATATCATGCAGGACAGTACCCAGTTCTGACCTGCATGCCCTTGAGCAGGCATCTGATATTTCCTAAGCCTCTGTGTTCTCATCTCTATAACAAGGACCTTTCTTTGGGACTCACAGGGCCCGGGCTCTTCATATACACTATCACGAAAAGGAGGTTGGTTGATCCTCAGCTAAAGGGAAGGGGGCGGGGGCGGGGGGTAAGATGCCGAGAAGGTGGCAATTGTATGAACATGTACGGAACTTCAGTGGCACTTTGAAGACCTAGAAACTTGTCCTGCCAGGACACTCCTGTCCCTCCTCTTGCACTCGTCCCAGTGGGGCTGGGACCTCCCGACTGAGCTCCAAATCTCCATCCTTGTGGGATTCACGGTCATGCCGCTGACATGGATATCCTTCCTTCTCCCACCCAGTGTGCAGCTGAGCGAACTGGTAACCTGCATGAGTCCTGCAGGATGCAGGCCCTCCAGGAAGGCACCTCGGAGAAGGTGGCCAAGGCCATGCTACCAGCTTTCCCGGGGGGAATCGTCCCCCATGTCTCCACGCTGGCCTGCTACAGAGCCCAAGGGTTCCTGGACGAGCTTCTAACTAGGTGAGCACACACTTGTGACTCTGCCCACTGCTAGCTGTGAGGCATGAAAACGTAACCACATCTTCCCGAGTCTCAGGATGCTCCTCTGAAAAGTGGGCTGCTGGGGGGGGGGACTTCATAGCACTGCTGTGGGGACAAGCCATGGCAGGTCTCACCTGCTCCCTGGCTCTGCAGACAGGGTAGGTGGATGTGCGGCGGTTGTTGGTGGCAATTCTTTCATTCTGTCCCATGGAATGAACTCTGACACACCCATCAGCGGCCTGTGGCATCGGAGGTTGGAAAAGCACATGCAAAGCAACCTGTTAAGCAGTGTGAGATTTCACCTAGCCGGTCCTGGTCCTTGGTGGACCACACTGGGGATTTCTGGGGAGAGCAGGGGCCCAGGCCTACTCAGATGTATGGCATGCTTCTGGTGGGAGTTTCTTTACTCGAAAATGTGCACGCACTTTTGGAGACACTTAGCCTGACTCCAGGAATGAAGCAGACACAATCCCTGGGCCTCAGTTCTGGGCAATGGGTCCAGCAGTCACGCTGTCCATCATTCGCAGGTCGTGTCCACCATCCATCAGGGCTGATGCGATCAGAGTGATTTTTCCATCTGGAGGCACACCTGCTTACAATGCCTGGGCTGACACACCGCAGGACCAAGTCATAAAGTGAGTGGTCTCCGGGTCCAGAGGGAGGGCCCCCAGAGTCAGCATTGTGGGGACTGTGGTGGGTGGAGGGTGCAGAGTGCCTGGCAGAACCCTAATCTTATACATCATCTGATTCCCAAGAAAGGCCTGGGCTCTGGAGTCTTCTATTCCAGGAGGATAGGAGTCAAAGTTGACAGTGGGTGGGTTCCCGGGCCTTGTAGACCCAGAGGGGACGCTGTGCTGAGTTGTCCCTCACAGTCCCCTCCCACCCCCCACAGACCCACCCCGCTCTGCCTGCCCCCTCCATATCCATCTCCCCTGACCACGGTGGCCAGGCTCAGAACAGGACTGTGGTGAGCAGGCTGCTCACAAGTCTGTCTCAGTCCTCAGCCCAGATGCCCAGGGCCTGGAGGGTGGGGGTGGGCAGTGCACTGGACCTTCAGGAGAGCTGCCAGTGGGAAGAAGAGTCTGACACAGACTCTGTGTTGAACCTGCTGGATCCCACAACTGCTACAACCAGGACAGCCACACAGGGCCCGGGGGTGGCATGGGGCTGTCCCCTGGGTGGGCAAGGGGGGCCTGCACAGAGGCTCAGATCTAAACAAGTGTGCCATGGGAGGTCAGAGTGGAAGGAAACACCAGGACTCAGACTCTGCTGCCCACCTGCCTCTCTCCAGGGCCTTTGCTGCGATGGTGGGGACCTGGCTGGACCATGTCCAGGGTTTGGGGCAGCCCCTTCCTTTCGCCTGCTTCGAGGTAGAGCAGGCCTTGGTGCCCGTCAACTCCCCCGCCTCACACCTGGTGGGCCACGCCCAAAATCTATGGTTGGCGCTGCAGCACCTTGAGCCCACCGAGGCAACTCAACAAGGTGAGGCGGAATGATCATCTGGGCAGATCATCGGGGGAGGGCAGGCTCATGAGCTGGAGTTCCCTTAAAGGCGGTGGCATCTTTCCTGTCTGCACTAAGTCACAGGAAAGCCAGGAGTGTGAGTCAATCTGTCTCTTTCTCCTGCTCCAGGTCCACGCTCAGAGCTCCAGAGTTCTCCGGAGGCAGAGGAAGGGTCTGCTCAGGGGCCAGAGCCTGGTCCAACAAGAGGCCCTGCCCTGGCCAGGCCTGGCCCGAGGCAGTACCTGAAGCCATTATGGAGCCAGCTACTGGCTGCGCTGGAAGCCTTCTCTCGTGCTGTCAGAAGAGTTCTAAGCGATTATCTTAAATAATTCAGAGGAATACATCCCAACTGTACATTTATAATAGTAAATAAGGATAATTTCTAAAAGTACCCACCTATTTATGTAGACTATGTCCCATTAAGTTAAATACTCCTTTTGATTAAATAAGGATGTTTATTAAAAACACGTGTAGACTATGTCTTCTCATGTACATATACATAATTCCATACACACACACACACACACACGTACACATATATGCTGGCAGGGAAGGTGCTCACTGTATAATACAGTTTTAAAATAAGTTTTGAAACATTTAATTTCTTCTGATATCTACGTATACGCTGATAAAATGGGGAAATAAAATCTGGAAATATATACACCAAAATGTTCACACTAGTGAACTGTCAGAAGTGAAACTACTAGAAGTGACAGTTTCTTCTCATTTTGCTTTATGTATAGGTTCTGGTTGACACAAGGATCATACCTCCAATATATAGATAGACAGTGGAGAGAGGAAGGGAGAGGCAGAGAACATAGATGAGAGGTGCACCAGCCGCCTCCTACCCACTCCTGCCAAGGAATTGACCGCAAAACCCTGCCACGTGCCCTCCCTGGGAACTGATCCGGAAACCTTTCAGTGCAAGCGGAGATGCCCATCCAATGAGCCCCATCAGCCGGGGCTAGACTCAGTATATATTTTAAAAAATACACTTTGATTGATTTCATGGAGGGAGAAAGGGCGAGACAGAAACCTAAACCATGAGAGAGAAGCATTGATCGGTTTCCTCCTTCATGACCCCTATTGGTGATCCAGTCTGCATCCCGGGCCTGTGCCCTGACCCGGAATCAAACCAAGTGTGCACTCCTGCCTGCTTCACAGGCGGAAGCTCGACCACCGTGCAAAACTGGCCAGACTCAATCATATCTTTCTAAACTTTCCCAAGAGCCAATTTGTCTCTTGAAATGGTCCCATGAAAGGAAAAATTACTTAATGGCGGGCATTCTACTTCCCTCGCCGTTTAGCTGGATTTGCCTTTTGGCCAGAAACAGCCAGTAGACTAGCTCTCAACCATACTTAAAATCACTAGGGATAGCAAGAGCATTGCTTGGTTGCAACAGGAGTAACTCAAAACAACTCCCCCCACTAAACACTTCCTGAATCATTTCCCTTCCTCCATGAGCCCAGAATTTAACTCACCAGTCAAACTCAGCTTAGGGACAGGCAATGGTTCCACTGGAACAGGACGGTACTGAAACAAGGTGCGCAGCCCTGGTTCTACCGGAGGGGCCATAGTTCACTGACACCACCACTGGAACAATCTATAATTGAAACGCAAACCACCATGTCAGAAAATTCTAAGCAGAAAGGACAAAGGAATGCCACTGGTGAGTATTTCAAAAGGAGGCACGCTGTGCAAGAGGGATCCGTTCAGTGCTGTGGCCCAATCATCCAAAGCTCATCGTTCTCATGTGAGCAGCACTCTTGCTCTGAGGGGAGACACATTTCCTTTCTTTCATTTCATATTTGCTTTCAAGGCAAACCAGCTAGCTGGTCAATACACCAAGCCAATAGCCCTCAGGTATCCAACAAGAGAAACCCAAATGCCTCAGTGAATTTTAAGTTTTACTAAATTAGAATTTAAAAAAAATTCATTTTAAACTGATATGTGGCTGCCCAGCTCGGATGGCTCAGTGCTTGAGCGTGGACCCCAGAACCAAGAGATCCCGGTTTCATTCCCAGTCAGGGCCCGTACCGGAGTTGCGCGCTAGGGGCTATGGGACCATTGATGCTCACTCATCATTGATATTTTCTCTCCCCTTCCCAGCCTCCTCACCGCCCCCTCCCCCACCCCCCGCTCTCTCTGTTCCCTTTCCCTTCCTCCCTCTGAGATCAGTAGAAACATATATGTTTAACCAGTTCTATGTGGATAATATGGACCCTATGAGACAGGTTACTTCAAAACACTAGGCAACCGTTGTGAAACAGTCATCCCTGTATCTCGGGACACCTTTCCTCCACAAGTCCACACAGAAGAAATGTACGGGGCCCTTAGTGATCACAGTAGAAACAGGAAGCTCACCATCCCACATGTCCCCACTGCCCTTCCCCTCACCACCTCCTCCTGGGCTGAGGCACCTCCTTCAGGAGCACTTTGACACTAAACTGCCCCATGTCCCTTGCAATTCGGACCGTTCTGCCCAAGGGTTCACGAAAGACTCTCATAGTTGATTTCTGAAACACAAAGTTCCTCCCTGATATAAAGCACAATAGCGAGGAGAGGATTTTTTTCCCCTCGTTGATGCTGGGAGCTTACCCTGACATCACTGAGCAGCTGAATTCAATATTGGATCCACCTACCTGTGGACTTGTTCTTTTGTGAGAAAGACAAGGCCCTACTGTTAGCTTCATCACTATTCTGCTGCTTATAATTCTCAGCTTCCACACTGAATGAGATCCTTAAAACTCCTGAGGGTGGACAGGGTTGTAGCATTTCATGGTATTGCAAAAAAAAAATCAACAAAAATGAAAACAAAAACAAAAAACGATGGGAGCAGAGAGCAGGACAGGGGAAAGATGGGAGATGCCAGAAAGAACACCAGCCTTCCACCGACTCTAGAGGGAGACGTCTGGACACAGGCCATGGCACAGCTCTAAGCTGGGCTGGCAGAGTGTGATGCCAATGAGGATCTCAAAGTGTGACCACAGAAAAGGGGTGAGGGAGAGACAAGACTGCAAAAGAAGCTAAGGTCCGACCATGGAGGGCCTGGACGGACACGCTAAGGATTTGGGACTCATTTCTAAAGGCCATAGGAGAGCACTGTCCGTCTTCAGAAGAGACATGATCATATACTGACATTTTCAAAAGATCCTTCGGGTTGCCGGTAGAGAATGCTTAGGGACCTGGTGATACTAGAGGTTGATAGGTCACAGAGAATGCATGGGATCAGGAGGCCCTGAAGTCAATGTGGCTTAGTACTCTTGCTGCTCACCTTGATGGCTTCACACTAGAATCGTCGTATCAGGAATGTCAAGGTGGAAATCGATCCCACTCATGGGACTTGACAGCTTATGTCTAGAAGTTACAATAAAGTAGCACGATATGCTGTATCTTTTCTCAGACCAAGACACTCTCAGAACAAAGTGAAGAACATACCAAAACCAAGATTTGCTAAAGTGGTAAGGAAAAGGGTGTGGACTCAGCTTTCAGACAGAATAACAGGTCAGTGGCACAGACAGAGAAAGGAAGAGAGAGGCTGAGAGGAAGGAAGGGACCTCAAGAACTAGAGTACCAGAGAAGTGACAGGACCTGACACCCCATCAGCTGGGTTGTACTCTATGTTGTTTAGAAGCGAATTTATGACATACAGTCCAAACAAAACCGAAATACAAGCAAATGTCACCATACTGTTCACAAAACTTTTAATGAAACAGATGCTTACCTTGATGAAGTGTGCATAATTCTTCAGTTGTTCTGAAAAGCATTGTGTAATCCTTGCAGTAATGATCTAAGTAAAACTCCAATTTTAAGTCCCTACAACAACAAGAACATATAAAATACAAATAACTAGGAAGGTATTACAATATTCACCCCCAACAGTTAGCATTCATCAGTAGAACTTTCCCATTTAAAAACATACTCATGAGAAAAAAAGGTAATCAAATCCAGAGTCCCTTTATTCTATTTCTGGACATTCCTGTGCCCAGTATTGTAAGTGCAACCTCAACTACTTTTGCTAGACAAATTTTATGTAGGTAAAACTACTGTAAAAACACTGTGATCTCGGTTCTCTTCCATTACCTATTAGTTGTTGATTTTCAACAAACCATCTCTAGAGCGTCAATATTTTCTTCCAGAAAATGGGGAAATACCAGTTAATTCACTGTGAAGTTTTAAAACTAAATAAAATATGTGAAAAATACCAGAGCCCGTTATTAGGGTTGGAAATCATTTCATTATAAAACAGTTTTCATCATAGTAATGATTTCTCCTAAGAGAAATAAAAAAATTAAAATGCCATGTATCAGAATGCAACTTCTTTATCTCAAGGAAGATCACAAAAATTAGAAAATGTTCTGTAATATTAACTCAGACGTTGATATTTTTATTCCATTCAATTTTATTATCAAGGGTCACAATACCCAAGTATGTGACCTTTAGAATTCGGTGTTTAAACAGAGTGCTGGCAAGGCTGTGAAAGTGCAGTGTTAGCACCATTTAAATGTAGATCCACTAGGAACCGGAAAGACACAGAAGGCGACAGCCCAAGTGCAGCAGAGAGCCCACAGCTAACCAAGCGTCATGGTCTTGGAAACACACTCTGACAGGTTTTCTCATCACTAATGGGGATCATGATTCCCTGGCCTTGTTGACAATTTATGTAGCTAAACTGCAATTCTCTGAACTGTAAGCACTACTAGAATGTAGGTATTGTTACAGCATAGCAGGTATTGTTATAGACCTTCCACCACAGTGCAGGCAGTCAGCCTGTCAACATGAAATGCTCTTCGGGTCACCCCCAGTGTTTACCATGTTTCCTGACTTCCTGCTGATCTTGGGACAAAGATGACTCACAAGCCCTTACATAGACAGTATCTTCAAACAAGTCTGTGTTTTGCAAAAAATGCTCTGGGTTCTTAAGGCCAATTTCTAAGTCACCTGAGCACTCCTGGAAGTTTTCACTCTACACACAGTATTTACCTTGCCAGCTGAACAAGGGGGGTCAACAACTGAATGAATTCCTTCTCCCATCAGAGTATTCCATTTAGGCTCCTCAGAGACCCAGTGAAGTAGGAAAAAGATTGCAGGTATGTGAGAGAAGTGTAGAAGAACCCAGACTGAGATTCTGTGACAAGTCTTCATCCTTCATCTGAGAAACTTTCCAAAGGATTCAGACAAAGATCTGTTCAAAAGGTGAGACTCAACCTTCTGGTGGTGGTCTGACTTCAGTAAATACTCCCAATCCCGAGAAGAAGAAACAGATGTTGATTTTTTAAATCATGCCTCCTTGTAATTAGGGGGGTGGGAGTGATCAAGGAGGGGTCGATGGGGGGAAAAGGAGACATATGTAATACTTTAAACCAGTGTTAAACTCAACCTTCCTAATGCTGCGACCCTTTAATATAGTTCCTTATGTTATGTTGACCCCCAATTTTACTGTTACAAATTAAACATAATTAAAGCATAGTGACTAATCACAAAAACAGTATGTAATTATATATGTGTTTCCCATGGTATTAGGCGACCCCTGTGAAAGGATCATTCGACCACTAAAGGGCTCATGATCTACAGGTTGAGAACTGCTGCTTTAAACAATAAGAAAAATTCATTTAAAGCAATTCAAGGGAGCAAATGGAGTGAGCAGCTGAAACTAATAAAACCCACCCCGAATTGGCGAAATTTCTCAGCTGGTGAGACCGTTTGCAGCCGGGAAGTGCAGAACTCGCCTGGAAAGGTAAAAAAAACACAGGGATTTGGGCAGGAAAGTTTGCCAGACCTCTGAGCCCAGAGGGTCGGAGGGAGATAGTGTGGAAGACAGCCGTGTCCCTTGGGACAGGCACAGCCCCTGACTGGGGAAAGGAGATCCGCGGGATTCCTGGCACAGCCGGGGGATTTGAGAGCTGGGTTCTGTGATCACGGAGGACTGAGCCTAAAGGGGGCAGCCTGAAGAGCTGACCAGACCATGCCGTGCCGGTAAGAAAAGAGCTTACAGAAACCAAGCCTTCCCATTTCCGCAGCCAGCGTTTGTTTGTTTGTTTTCACTGAATCCTGTTCATAAGATATTTCAGATACAGACACTCACCTGTGCTGAAGAGAGGGAGAGGGTGCGGAGGAGTGGAATCTGGGGAGAGACTGAGGAGAGAAGGGGAGCCGGGAGAGGTGGCAGCGAATTGAGTGCTGGGATACCCCTGAGCCCAGGACTGGGGCAGCCATTCTCTCTGAAGAGTGAGACTCCTCCCTCCAGCCCCCAGGCAAGGAGCACAGCCACACCCAGATTCCACCCTGAATGAGATTAAGGATTAAAATAATCTGATCAGTCCCTGGGAGTTAACAGCATCTGACCTATAGAGGGATTTTCAATCCCAGCAACAACACAGAGCGGATAACTATTAAGGAACCAGCTCTGGATAGTTGACCTATCCAAATCAGTTTTAAATGCGATAGAGAAGCCTTATAGCCTCAGAGGCCAACCCCAGAACACTGCCACCCAGAGGCTGAGCCACAAACTGAGTCTTTGCTAAACACAAAATAAGGCAGTCTGGGAAACAAATACGGCCTGCTTTAAAATAAGGACTGTGGTTTACAACACAGAGGAACAGTGTATCGCAGGGAAACTCAACACGCTCCTGAATACCTGGCAGGACTAAAGGCGAGCCAGACTGAAGAACAGAAGAACCGAAGGACTTTCACTACTGCAAATTTTTTTTTTCTTTTTTCACCTTTTAACTAAGAAACCATTTTTTTCTTTTTTTTCTTCTTTTTCCATCACCTGATTTTACCCTTTTAATTACTACCTTCTTATTTTTAACCAGTATTATTACTGCTACTATTTTACCATTTTTTAAAGTGCCATTTTATTTTTTCTTTATTTTATTTTGGGATTAGTGTCCTCCATTCTATTTTCATCATTATATTATCAGTTGTTTCTAGTTTGCATCCATCTCCAGGGAGCTGTTGCTGGAATTTGTTGGGATTAGTGGCGGTTCTATAGGAGTATTCTCCTCATATAAAAAGTCTCTTCCCCTCTTCCACTTCATTCTCTCTTTTTGCTCTTTTTTTTTTCTTTTCTTTTCTTTTCTCACTTTTATTTTCCCCCCTCCTTTTTCCCAATTTCATTTTTGAACTCCTTTTTTTGGTCCCTACTTTTCTTTTCTTTTTTCTCTTTTATCTTTTTCTCTTCCTTCTTCCTTATCCCCTAATTCTCTTAATTCAGGTGGTCACCTTTATTTGGGGTTATTAATATCGTGAATATATTTGTGTTTAGTGCCTGGTACGTGGTGCCTTGTTGTGTTGTATTTTGTGCCTTTAAATCAACGCAGCAGATCCAAGCAACAGCAGCCTCCTGAGCACCACACAATCTTCTGAGGAACAGCAGCTGTACGTGAAGCCTCACCCCACCATCCAGAAGAGCCACCACAGCTGTAAACAGCACCCACCAGAGGAGCTGCTGCCAACTGAGGAGCAGCTGCTACCGCAACCGCCCGAAGAGCAACCACAGACCAAGGAGTCACTGCCACACAGGGAGCAGCCACTGAACGACTCAACGTCTAGATATGTCAGTGAGATCAAACATGGGTAGACAAAGAAACCCCCAAAGGAAAGAGAAGGACTCTCCTGAAAATCAGCTAAGTAATACAGAGGCATGCAACATGACAGAAAAAGAATTCAGAATAAGGGTCTGAAAGAATAAAAGAATCTTACAAACTGCACAGGCCCAGCTGCCAGGCCTAGCTGCCTGTTTTATCTCAACTCCCTAGGCTTCCCCCACTAGAGATAGGAACAGAGGGAATGACGCCCTCCCCAAGGCTATTACAGGAGATAGTCCCAACAAAGGATGGGTTGAGTAAACCCAGCTTCAATCAACCTTGAGAGGAACAGACTGTAAGGAGTGCCTTATCCCTATCAAGCTCCTCTTACCCTCCTGCATGCAACCCCTCCCTGATGTGTGATTTTAGCATATAATTAGCTGAAAAACCCCTTGCTGGGGGCACAACTCCTCTGCTCTTGTGTGAGTACGGGTTGGGCCCCAGCGCGCTGGAATAAAGAATAAAGCCTCTTGCGTTTTGCATCAAGTGACGTCTCCTGCGGTTGATTGGGGTCGCCGTCGATCTGTGGGACAGAGTGAGGGTCCCGCTCCTGGGGGTCTCTCATTTGGGGGCTCATCCGGGATTAGACGACCACCCCTCATCCGCGGAGCCGACCTTGGAGGTAAGAAGGGGTACCCCGAGTTGTTTGTCTCTGTCTTGTGTTTGTCCTGTGTTCTTTTGTTTGATTTTGTGGACTCACTGGACGGACGCTATGGGACAGACTCAAACTACTCCTTTAAGCATTATGGTCATTTTAAAGTCAAGGGCTGGGTCAAACCTGCTTGCCAGCCTCAGGTGTGATTTTCCAGAACTGCTGAGAACTTAGAACCTTGAAGCTTACTGAATTCAAATGATAAAAACTTATGTCTTGCATTTTTGAAGGTTATTCTTAAAAATGTTACTGATTGAGAAAAACTGTGTGTTGTGATAGCTAAATGCCTTTGCTGAATGAATGTCTGGTGAAAGTGTGCGAGTGTGGAGGGAGGGGGCCTGCCCTCTCCTCTCCTTTGTGTGGCTCCAAAACTTTGGTCAGACAGGTACCTGAGTGAAAATCTAGGAGGGAGAGCAGCTGAGGAAATGGTTAATACAGAAAAGAGGGGGGCCGTCGGCAGGGAAAGCAGACCAGAAGTTTTGTTGATTTTTACTTATCTGCTGGATTCAAGGCCGCAAGCTGCTAAGCTCAGTAAGTTTCTCTCTGCCCCGTTTTGTTCTCTTTAACCCTTCCAAGACTAAATTAGACGAATACAGTATACTTGAAATTGCATAAGGATGAAAGCACCTGGTTTTAGTAATCTAAGAAATACTGGCTGTTTACTTTATGGTAATCATTAAAGGATTGAGGTTTCTAAGAATAAGGAATTACTGAGTAGAAGGTCTGAGGCATGGTTATGCATTTTTTTAAGGACATAGAAAGAAGGTTTAAAGGATAATTTGAAAGTATGAAATTTAAAAAGGTTGTGTATGTGATAAGAAGGAGAAGAGAAATGTTGAAAGAAAATTAATCAAATGATACAGGCCAGTAGGTCAGAAAGAGTAAATAATTTACATTCTGCCTCCCTAAACAAAGGGTAAATAGTTATGCCAAAGTACTTAGGGAGAATGATAAAAGAAATCTAAAATCAGAAGATGTTAAGGCAGGTCAGTGGCTTTTTCTCCTTATGTAATTCCTCCGAAATTTGGCAATGCTTAATAAGTCATGGCAATACATTTCTTTGCATAAATTCAATAAGACCAGTTTCCAGTAGTGGTTTTATTTAATGAAAATTTTGACTGGAGTATCATGTTTTAAAGAAACCTGTCTGACCTCTGAAGACTTGAAGCCAAAAAAAAGGTGCCACAGGAAAAGCCTGGTATCCTGCTTGGGAGCCCTGAAGATGGCTGGCGCTGGAGCGTCAGGCCCATGCCCTACCATCACTGGCGGTTGGTCAGAGTAGAAGGGGAGCAATAAGGATGCCTCTGCATCCCTGCGAAACCCCCACACACTCTGGGCCGCAACCAGTAGGAGGGCTACTGAGATGGGCCTTAAAGCCTAGAGCGTGGGCTCAGGTGGAGTTGCTACAGGTGAGGAATTCACCTAACTCAGCAGATACAGCAGGCAGGCCTGATGGCAGCTGGATGGCTTGGCTTCCTGGCCCTACGGGGCACATTAAGATTCAATCATGAAATTCCAGCACAGGTAGTCAGTTACCATTCTTGTTGTATTTATGCAAACATCAGGCCAAATTGAATACAGTAGATAAATTGATCTTGATTTGGCTTTTTGATAGCCATAGAGGAGTTTTAAGGAGAAAAATCCTATTTCAACAGAGGTTATTAAAACTGAAATGTTTTCTTTCCCTCCCACCAGACCATTTGTTACAGTTTGTCTCTGCCAGGTCACAAGCCTACCTCCTTCTGTGCCCAGGCCTCATCGTCCCTCTGACAGATAGCAAGGATCTCTTGGCTCTGAGAGAAACTTCTGTCCCTCCTCAGCACGAAGCAGCTACAGAAGAGAATTCAACGCCCATTTTCCCTGAAAGAATTCAGAGCCAGGATCCTTGAGGTAATATAATAAGCAGTTAGACAGACATGAGCAGAGCAAGGACGCTGGGTCAACTGGCACTGACTCCCCAGAAGCAGGAGGGAACTAGGCTGCAGACAAAGCAGCCCAGGAGGCTGCCCTAAAACCAGTGGGGCCTTTACAGATTCTAGTGACTCTTCCAGACCCTGTACTACTCATCTCACCAGTTTACTCAAGTTCTTTCAGGTTTTACAGTCCACCCAGCAAGCAGACCAGAAGCACGTCCAAGATGATCTGCCTGTATCCGGTTCATCCCTTCCAACCTGGTGACACTGTTTGGGTAAAGAAATTTGCCACCCAAGGACTGAAAGGACCACCCCCACGGTGGTCAGGTCGACGGGATCCCGACGTGGCTTCATCACACCTGGCTTAAGACAGCCCAGGCAAAATAGAGAAGTCTAGGACTCAGTGGACCCTCATAGCCACCCTTATGGGTCCTCTTATTATATTGCTTTTAATTCTTACTTTTGGGCCCTGTATCTTAAACCGACTGGTCACCTTTCAAGTACTAGTGCTCAGGCAGCAATACCAGTCTCTCCGCCAGAGAGATAGTTTCGAAGAGGAATGTCTAGAGACAGAAGTTCCATGATTAGAACTTACCAAAAAGCAAATGGGGGAATGAAAGAATAAAAGAATCTTACAAACTGCACAGGCCCAGCTGCCAGGCCTAGCTGCCTGTTTTATCTCAACTCCCTAGGCTTCCCCCACTAGAGATAGGAACAGAGGTAATGACGCCCTCCCCAAGGCTATTACAGGAGATAGTCCCAACAAAGGATGGGTTGAGTAAACCCAGCTTCAATCAACCTTGAGAGGAACAGACTGTAAGGAGTGCCTTATCCCTATCAAGCTCCTCTTACCCTCCTGCATGCAACCCCTCCCTGATGTGTGATTTTAGCATATAATTAGCTGAAAAACCCCTTGCTGGGGGCACAACTCCTCTGCTCTTGTGTGAGTATGGGTTGGGCCCCAGCGCGCTGGAATAAAGAATAAAGCCTCTTGCATTTTGCATCAAGTGACGTCTCCTGCGGTTGATTGGGGTCGCCGTCGATCTGTGGGACAGAGTGAGGGTCCCGCTTCGGGGGTCTCACAGGTCCTTGAGTGCATAAACTGGATGGCGGAAAAAATCAACAACTTCTACAAGAAGCAAGAAGAAACAGATGAAAAAGTCAACTACCTATGCAAGAAGCAAGAAGAAACAGATGAAAAAATCAATAACATATGGAAGAAGCTAGAAGAAACAGATGAAAAAATCAACAACTTAAGTAAGACCCAAGAAGAAATGAAGAGTGATATAGCTGCAATAAAAAACACCATTGAAAGTATCAACAGTAGACTAGGAGAAGCAGAGGACCGACTTAGTGAATTAGAAGACAAGGAAGCAAAGCACACCCAAAATGTTTTGCAATTGGAGAAAAAAATTAAAAGACAGGAGGTGAGCCTAAGGGAGCTTTGGGACAACATGAAACGATACGACATACAAATAATAGGAGTACCAGAACAACAGAAAGATGAACAAGGATTAGAAAACCTATTTGAAGAAATAATATCAGAAAACTTCCCTGAGCTGGGGAAGAAAAAAGTCACACAAGCCCATAGAGTCCCAAACAAGGTGAACCCGAAGAGACCCACACCAAGACACATCATAATTACCATGGCAAATGTTCAGGACAAAGAGAGAATCTTACAGGCTGCAAGAGAGAGACAGAAAGTCACATACAAGGGATCTCCCATTAGATTGTCAAATGATTTCTCAACAGAAACACATCAGGCCAAAAAGAATGGACAGAAATTTACAAAGTGATGCAAAGCAAAGGACTGAATCCAAGAATACTCTATCCAGCAAGGCTATCATTCAAACTTGAAGGGGAAATAAGAAGCTTCATAGACAAAATAAGGCTAAGGGAGTTTCTCACCACCAAGCCAGCAATGCAAGGAATGCTAAAGGGACTGGTATAAAAAGAAGAACTAAAAAGCTCAGAAAGAAAACAGCCACCCAAAAAAAGAAATGGCCACAAACAAGTACCTTTCAATAATAAATTTAAATGTAAACGGACTAAATGCTCCAACCAAAAGACATCAAGTGGCTGAATGGATAAAAAAAACATGACCGATACATCTGCTGTCTACAAGAAACCCACCTCATTAGAAGAGACTCACACAGACTGAAAGTGAAAGCATGGAAAAATATCTTTCAGGCAAATGGAAAGGAAAAGAAAGCTGGGATAGCAATACTTATATCGGAAAAAAGAGACCTCAAAGTGAAGGCCATAACAAGAGATAAGGAAGGCCACTTCATAATACTAAAGGGATCAATACAACAAGAAGATATTACCCTGCTAAACATATATGCACCCAATGCAGGAGCACCCAAATTCATAAAAAAACTCCTGGAAGATATCAAAGGAGAGATCAACAACAATACAATCATAGTAGGGGACTTTAATACACCACTGACAGCACTGGATAAGTCCTCTAGACAAACAATCAGCAAAGATACAGCAATCCTAAATGACTCACTAGATCAGATGGACTTAATAGACATCTTCAGAACACTTCACCCCAAAGCCTGGGAATATACATTCTACTCATGTACTCATAAGACATATTCAAAAATAGACCATATATTGGGTCACAAGCAAAGTATCCCCAAATTCAAGAAGACTGAAATCATAAAAAGCATCTTCGCAGACCACGAAGGCATAATATTAGAAATAAACTACAATAAAAACAACCCAAAATACTCAAACACCTGGAAGCTGAATAGCATGCTATTAAATATTGATTGGGTTACCAATGAGATCAAAGAAGAAATTAAAAACATCCTGGAAACTAATGACAATGAAAACACAACAATCCAAAACCTATGGGACACAATGAAAGCAGTCCTGAGAGGGAACTTTATAGCTCTACAGGCCTATCTCAAAAAACAAGAAAAAATGGTAGTAAATCATCTAACTCTACAACTCAAAGAATTAGAAAGAGAGCAACAAGAAAACCCCAGAGTGAGCAGAAGGAAGGAGATAATAAAGATTAGAGCAGAAATAAATGACATAGAGACCAAAAAATCAATACAGAAAATCAATGAAACCAAGAGCTGGTTCTTTGAAAGGATCAACAAGATTGACAAACCTCTAGCCAGACTCACCAAGAAGCAAAGAGAGAGGACCCAAATAAACAAAATCAGAAACGATAGAGGCGAAATAACAACAGACCCAACAGAAATACAAATGATTGTTAAAAAATACTATGGACAGCTCTACTCCAACAAACTAGACAACCTGGAGGAAATGGAAAAATTCCCAGAAAAATACAACATTCCAAACTCAATCAGGAGAATCTAAAAATCTCAATAGGCCAATAACTATGGAAGAAATTGAAGCAGTCATCAAAAAGCTTCCATCAAACAAAAGCCCAGGACCAGACGGCTTCACAGGGGAGTTTTACCAAACATTCAAGGAAGAACTAAAACCTATCCTCCTCAGACTACTACAGAAAAATCAAGAGGAAGGAACACTTCCAAGCTCATTCTATGAAGCCAGCATCACCCTAATACCAAAACCAGGTAAAGACAACACGATGAAAGAGAATTACAGGCCAATATCCCTCATGAACATAGATGCCAAAATCTTAGCGCATCGGATCCAGCAGTACATCAGAAAGATCATACACCAGAACCAAGTAGGATTTATCCCAGGAAAGCAAGGATGGTACAATATCCTCAAATTAATAAACACATAAACAAATTGAAAGAAAAAAAACCACATGGTCATATCAATTGATGCAGAAAAAACATTTGACAAAATTCAACATCCATTTTTGATAAAAACTCTCAGTAAAGGCGGGAGTAGAAGGATCATAACTCAACATAATAAAAGCCATATATGACAGGCCCACAGCCAACATCATACTCAATGGACAAAAACTAACAACGTTTCCCCTAAGAACAGGAACAAGACAGGGATGCCCCCTCTCTCCACTCCTGCTCAACATAGTACTGGAAGTGTTAGCCATTGTAATTAGGCAAGAAGAAATAAAAGGCATCAAAATTGGTAAAGAGAAAGTAAAACTGTCCTTATTTGCAGACGACATGATATTATACATACAAAACCCTAGAGACTCCATCAAAAAGCTACTAGACTTAATACACGAATTTGGCAATGTAGCAGGATACAAAATTAACCCCAAGAAATCTGAGGCATTTCTATACACCAATAGTGAACTTTCAGAAATAGAGATTATAAAAACAATCCCGTTTACAATCGCACCAAAAAAATTAAGCTACCTAGGAATAAACTTAACTAAAGAGGTAAAAGACCTCTACTCAGAAAACTACAGGACGTTGAAAAAAGATATAGAGGAAGCCATAAACATATGGAAGAACATACCGTGTTCATGGATTGGTAGAATCAACATCATTAAAATGTCCATACTACCCAAAGCAATCAATAAATTGAACGCACTTCCCATTAAAATACCAACGTCATACTTCATAGATCTAGATCGAACTCTCCAAAAATTCACCTGGAACAAAGAAAGACCCTGAATAGCTGCAGCAATCCTGAAAAAGAACAAGTAGGTGGGATCTCAATACCAGACATCAAGATGTATTACAAAGCCACTGTTCTCAAAACTGCCTGGTACTGGCACAAGAATAGGCATATAGATCAATGGAATAGAATAGAGAGCCCAGAAATCGGCCCGAACCAATATGCTCAATTAATATTTGACAAAGGAGGCAAGAACATACAATGGAGCCAAGATAGTCTCTTCAATAAATGGTGTTGGGAAAATTGGACAGATATATGCAAGAAAATGAAACTAGACCACCAACTTACACCATACACAAAAATAAACTCAAAATGGATAAAGGACTTAAATGTACGACAGGAAACCATAAAAATTCTAGAAGAATCCATAGGCCAAAAAATCTCAGACATATGCCGAAGTAATTTCTTCTCTGATACAGCTCCTAAGGCGCTTGAAACTAAAGAGAAAATGAACAAATGGGACTACATCAAAATAAAAAGCTTCTGCACAGAAAAAGAAACCATCAACAAAACAATGAGAAAACCCACTGTGTGGGAAAACATATTTGCCAATGTCATATCTGATAAGGGCCTAATCTCCAAAATTTATAGGGAACTCATACAACTTAACAAAAGGAAGATAAACAATCCAATCAAAAAATGGGCAAAGGACCTAAACAGACACCTTTCAAAAGAGGACATTCAGAAAGCCAAGAGACATATGAAAACATGCTCAAGGTCACTAATCATCCGAGAGATGCAAATCAAAACAACAATGAGGTACCATCTCACACCTGTCAGACTGGCTATCATCAACAAATCAACAAACGACAAGTGCTGGAGACGATGTGGAGAAAAAGGAACACTTGTGCACTGCTGGTGGGAATGCAGACTGGTGCAGCCACTATGGAAGACAGTATGGAGTTTCCTCAAAACACTGAAAATGGAACTCCCATTTGACCCTGTGATCCCACTTCTAGGAATATATCCCAAGAAACCAGAAACACCAATCAGAAAGGATATATGCACCGCTCTGTTCATAGCAGCACAATTCACCATAGCTAAGATCTGGAAACAGCCTAAGTGCCCATCAGTAGATGAATGGATTAGAAAACTGTGGTACATCTACACAATGGAATACTATGCTGCTGTAAAAAGGAAGTTACTCTTACCATTTGCAACGGCATGGATGGAACTGGAGAGCATTATGCTAAGTGAAATAAGCCAGTCAATGAAGGAAAAACACCACATGATCTCACTCATTCATGGATAATAGAGACCATTATAAACTTTTGAACAATAATAGATACAGAGGCAGAGCTGCCTCAAACAGATTGTCAAACTGCAGCGGGAAGGCCGGGGAGGGTTGGGGGACAGGAGGTAGGGGGGTAAGAGATCAACCAAAGGACTTGTATGCATGCATATAAGCATAATCAATGGACATAAGACACTGGGGGATAGGGGAGGCTAGGGGACTGTCTAGGGCGGGGGGCAAGAAATGGACACATATGTAATACCCTTTGTATTAATTTAAGCAATAAAAAAAGAATCAGATATTATGAATGAGAGAGGAAACTTTAAGATCCTCCAGTCCAGAGTCCTCACTTTAACCTGTTATCTTCTCTGAGTCCATGTATAATGCCCTTTTATTAAAAATACTGCTAAATACTACAAAATAAAAGTCATGTCCTACACTGTGGGCTCCTTGAAGCCAAGGGCAGTATATAAAAAAAAATAAAAAATTAAGCAATTCAAGTTCCATTTTCACATTAAGTTGATCTAAGAATATGGAAAAAAAAATCACAATGCTGGCCCAGCAGGTGTTGCTCAGTGGTTGAGCATCAATCCATGAACCAAGAGGTCATGGTTCAATTCCTGACCAGGGCACATGCCCAGGTTTCCGGTTTTATTCCCAGGAGGGAGTGTGCAGGAGGCAGCCAACTGATGATTCTCTCTCATCAAGGATATTTCTATCTCTCTCCCTCCCCCTTCCTGTCCCTAAAATCAATTAAAACATTTTAAAAATTAAGTAATCACAATGCTGGAAAATGAAAGGAATATCAAAACACCTAAATGACTTTAGTGATCTTCTAAATCCTCTGTTGTCATTTCCAGTCTCCAAAGCACTTTCTCCACGAGATTTGAGGCTCTTTATTGTCATTTCCACAGTCTCCACAGCACCTTCTCCAGAAAGAGATGTGGGACTCTTCCTTTAATGAATAATATAAAAATGCTTAGACAAAACCACAATTATTCATTTTGTTTTTAATAACAAAAAAGAGGTATACATTTGGAATCAAAAAGTTCAATAAAATTCCAAAAAGAAACTTATTGTAGGCTTTTTCCCACTTACCCTGTGATATGATAAATGCCTAAAATTAAAACAAAATGCTTATCTAAGAATTGCATCTAAATAATAGCCTATTAACAAATAATATCTAAATAAGAATTGTGGTGAGCTAGAAGGGGACAATAAAAAAGGGGGGACATCTATAATACTTTTGAAAGGAAAGATTTTAAAAATAAATAAATAATTATGACATATAGCTATATACTATCTTCTCACCAGCTCAACACATGCACCATGGGAACTAAAAAAGGTAAACTAAAATTAAACAAATTAATGATATATATTATAAGAAAAGATAAACTATGTGTGTAAATAAATTTTAAGAAAAGAGTAGACAAAAATTTAAAAATCTACTAGATAAAAGCCTTGCCACAAAAGTGACCTCAAACCGTGGCTCAACCTGTATTGACCTTATGTCCTTTATAAAACCAAAGATTACCAGAAGAGCTATTCATAACCTACAGTTTTCTTAATGATCTTATCATTCTTAGACAGTCAGAAAAAAATCTTTAGAAAAACTAAACTTTCCCTTTCATCTTGCAAAACATAAACTAGGAAATGCCATTCAACTTTCACTAGCATGCCTAACAATCACTTGAAATTATTTAATGGTATTTTATGGGTTTTTGAATTGTGGTTAAATATACATAATGTAAAATTTACCATTTTAACCATTTTGTGGTGTACAAATTCAGTACCATTAAATACATTCATTCATAAAGTTGTGTAACCTCAATGCTATGCATTTTCAGAACTTTTCCATTATCCCAAACAGAAACTGCCAATTCAACAACTCCCCCTTTCTCCCTCCCTCAGCTTCTATTATATTTTCTGTCCTTATGAATTTACCTATTCGAAGCAAAGTACCCCATGAAGGTGGAATTATACAGTATTTATGTTATGTTGGGTATAACATCCTCAAGGTCCATCCATGTTGTAGCACATCTCAGAATTTCCTTCATTTTAAAGGCTAAATATTTCACTGTAGGCATATACCACATATTGTATATCCAGTCATCTCTCCATACACACTGGGGTTGTTTCCAATTTCAACTATTGTGAATAATGCTGCTATGAACACTGGTGTTCGACTGAGTCCCTGCTTTCAAATCTTTTCATTTCAACATTTTTTATTAAGCTATTACATATGTCCTTATCCCCCCATTGCCCCCCACTCCCGTTCATGACCTCACTCCCCTGGGTCTGTGTCCATTGGTTATGCTTATATGCATGTATACAAGTCCTTTGGTTGACCTCTATCCCTTACCCCCACCCTCCCCTATGTTCCCTCTGAGGGTTGAGCATCAGATCGATGGTTCTGTGTTTTGTGTATATATACTCAAAAGGGAAATTGTTGGATCATATGGTAATTCTAGGTTTAACTCCCCCCCCCGCTAATTTATCTTGAAATTTATTGTTGAAATTATTATAGATGTCCCTTTCTATCCCCCATTGATACCCTCCACCATGCCTAGGTTTAATATTTTGAGAAACAGCAAATGGTTTCCCGTAGTGGCATTTTTTTTTACTGTTCCACCAGTAATCACAGGGTTCCAGTTTCAACATCCTCACTTATTTTTTTCATTGTTTAATATATCAGTCATCCCAGTAGGTATGACATGGTATCTCACTGTGGTTTTGATTTGCATTTGCCTAATGATTAAACATGCTGAGCACTGTTTCATGTGCTCATTGGCCATTTAGAGAAATGTCCGTTCAAGCCCTCTGTCCAGTTTTAAATTGAATTGTCTGATCTGTGGTTGTTGAATTTAGGAAAAACCGGCATTAGAGCTGCACTCCCACCTGAAATGTCCCAAATCTACGCTGTACCTATTATTGACTCAGCTTCCTTTTATGAAATCCCATCCTCCCAGTCTCTAAAAGCAGATAGTATTTTATTTTTATTTTTTAAATCTATATTGTTGAAAGTATTACATAGGTCCTCCTTTCCCAGCATTAATCTCTTCCGGGCCACTCCCAACCCCACCCCAATAGTATTTTCATCCTCTCCCTTACTCCTGATGTCTCAGGACTTGCACATTCCCTCAGCTCTGTCTCTCATCTCTGTCTTCTCTCTTCAGAGCCAATCTTTTTCCCCTGAACTATCATAGAACAGTATCCTTGACAACATTCTCTCTACTCTCCAGCCAATCCTACACATCCTATACATTGCCACCAAAGTCATATCTTCTCAAAATACAGAACTGAAGATGTACTTTCCATTTTAACAGCCTTGACAGGCTCCTTCTGTATATAGTTTAAATTTCAAGTTCCCAGGTACAAACAAGGCCCTTCAGTTTGGATCCACTCAGCACCTGCAAGCATCTCTCCACACCCAAACCCTGTGTACATCCATTCTGAACTTAGAAAACATCATGTTTTTCCATAAATCATTTGGCTGATTCGCTCTGCCTAGAATGCCCTTCTTTTCCCAACTTCCAGTTCAAACAGCAACTTCTTTGAGAAATCCTTCCTTCAGAGCCAGTCCCGTGACTCTCACCACACTGTGGACACACAGGTATTATATGGCATTTTAATTTATCTGCATACAGCATTGTAGTTATCTGTTAATTTGTTCAACTAAATCTGAGTCACATACACCTGGTATTGATTCCTAACCAAAATATAAAATATCTTCCCCCATATAGTAAGAAGACTAAAGAACAATATGTTTTCCAGACCAAAAGGACTGAAATTAAAAATCTTATTGTTCTATTTACAAGCAATCTTAAGATAAAGGAGACAAAAGAGACAATTCATCTAATTGCACATCCATGGAATCTAGTAAACATGCAATCATCCTTTGGAGAACTTAAGATGGAAACATAGAAGCAAAGAATTAGTTTGAGCCCGGCCTGCATGGCTCTGTGGTTAAGCATCGACCAATGAACCAGGAGGTCACAGTTTGATTCCAGGTCAGGGCATATGTTTGAGTTGCAGCCTCGATCCCCAGTGTGGGTTGTGCAGGAGGCAGCCAATCAATGATTCTCTCTCATCATTGATGTTTCTATCTCTCTCTCCCTCTCCCTTCCTCTCTGAAATATAAAAATATATATTTTAAAAAAAACAAACACTTGTTGGATATTGTCATGCCACTTTCACAACTACACTAACCATATGGTTACATGGGGTGGGGGTGGGGGGTGGAAATATCAAAATGGTCACTGGTGTCCTAGCTGGTTTGGGTCAGTGGATAGAGCCTGAGCTTGTAGACTGAAGGGTCCCAGGTTCGATTCCAGTCCAGGGCACATGCCCGGGTTGCGGGCTCAATCCCCAGTAGGGGGCGTGCAGGAGGCAGCCGATCAATGATTCTCTCTCATCATTGATGTTTCTATCTTTCTATCCCTCTCCCTTCCTCTCTGAAATCAATACAAATATATTTTTAAAAAAATGGTCACTGGCTTCAACACTCCTGGACAGAAATACTTTTACACATGCCCTCAAGTTTAGGAATAATTCAGTTTATCGATCCCAGTATATTGTCAGAAGGGTACAATGTTCATCAGGAAACAGTTAATGGGGGAACACACAAAAAAGCAATATCCAGGTACCAAGATTGCAGTGCTTACCACTAAGGAATTTAACATTAGTCAAAAAGTCTTGAAATCTCTTGTCAATAGCCCAACAATTAATTCAACTGCTATAAATATATTCTCCCCCGCCCCAAAACTTTTTATTCTGAAAATATTCAGTAAGAAAAGTTCAAATAATACAGTGAACACCTGTTTCATCTAAATCTAACAGTTGTTAAGGCCTAGCCAGTTTGGCTCAGTGGATAGAGCATCGGCCTGCGGACTGGTCCTGGGTTTGATTCCAGTCAAGGGCACATACCCAGGTTGCAGGCTCAATCCCCAGTAGTGGGCATGCAGGAGGCAGCCGATCAATGCTTCTCTTCTTACCATTGATGTTACTGATGTCTCTCTCTCTCTCTCTCCCTCTCCCTTCCTCACTAAAATCAATAAAAAATTTTTTAAAAATAAACAAATAAATCTAACAGTGGTTACCATTCTGCCAAATCTGCTTATGTGCATGTGAGGGATTTGAGTGGGGGGTGCTGACTACCTGAAAATCCCCCACATCATGACTTCCTCATGCATTTCCCCATAATAAATATTCTCTCCTATACACCACAAAACCATCATCTTGCCTAAGAAAAAATTTTTCTAACATCACCTAATATTCAGTCCATTTGCGACTTTTTCAAATTTTCCCCAAAATGTTTTTCTAAGACAATTTTCTAGAACCAGGACTCAATCAAACTTCATTCAAAATGGTGCAAAAAACATTGCATTTGGTGATGTCCTTTAGTCTCTTTTAACTTAGAATAGGCCCCACCTTTTTTCCCCCTCCATGACTTTTTTTTTTTTTGCTTTTAACTACTGTTCTTTTTTTTTCTTATTAATTAAATCATTATGTTCAGATTATTACATTTGTTCCTCTTTTTACCCCCCATAACTCCCCTCCACCCAGTTCCCACCCCACCCTCCTCCCTCACTCCCCATCCACTGTCCTCATCCATAGGTGCACGATTTTTGTCCAGTCTCTTCCTGCATTCCCCTCACCCCTTTGCCCCCCAAGAATAGCTAGTCCACTCCCTTTCTATGCCCCCTGATTCTATTACAATCACCAGTTCATACTGTTCATCAGATTGTTTACTTGATTTTCAGATTCACTTGTTGATAGATGTGTATTTGGTGTTCATAATTTGTATCTTTACCTTTTCCTTCTTCTTCCTCTTCTTAAAGGATACCTTTCAGCATTTCATATAATATTGGTTTGGTGGTGAACTCCTTTAGCTTTTCCTTATCTGTGAAGCTCTTTATCTGACCTTCAATTCTGAATGATAGCTTTGCTGCATAAAGTAATGATGGTTGTAGGTTCTTGGCATTCATCACTTTGAATATTCCTTGCCACTCCCTTCTGGCCTGCAAAGTTTCTGTTGAGAAATCAGCTGACAGTCGTATGGGCACTCCCTTGTAGGTAACTGACTTTCTTTCTCTTGACGCTTTAAGATTCTCTCTTTGTCTTTTGCTCTTGGCATTTTAATTATGATGTGTCTTGGTGTGGTCCTCTTTGGATTCCTTTTGTTTGGGATTCTCTGCGCTTCCTGGACTGGTAAGTCTATTCCTTTCACCAGGTAGAGGAAGTTTTCTGTCATTATTTATTCAAATAGGTTTTCAATATCTTGCTCTCTCTATTCTTCTGGCACCCCTATAATTAAGATGTTGGTATGCTTGAAGCTGTTCTAGAGGCTCCTTACAATATCTTCATATTTTGGGATTCTTTTTTCATTTTGCTTTTCTGGTTGGGTGTTTATTGCTTCTTCGTATTTCAAATCGTTGACTTGATTCTTGCAATCCTCTAGTATGCTGTTGGGAGTCTGTATACTATTCTTTATTTCACTCAGTGTATGCTTAATTTCTAGTTGGCCCTTTATCACAACCTCGAGGGTCTCATTATATTTCTTGTAGATCTCATTAAGTTTATTGGCAGTTTCTGGAAAATTCCTGATAAACCTTAAAAGTGTGGTTTTGAACTCTATATCCAGTAGTTTGCTTTCCTCCATTTCTGTCATTTGTGTCCTTTTTCTTTGTCTCTGCATTTTTTATGCTTCCCTGTGTTGATAAAGTGGTTTTCTGTGCTGAGTGTCCACTAGGGCCCACTGGTTCAGCCTCCTCAATTACCTGAGGAGGACACTCTTGGTGCACCCCCTTGTGGTCTTTGTGCACAGTCTTGTAGTTAAGCCTTGATTGTTGTAGTTATCACTGGGAGGAATTGACCTCCAGGCCAATTGGCTGTGAGAATCAGCTGTGTCTGCAGAGGGAGAACTTCTGTGCTGGACACACCCCTCTGGGGCAAGACTTGCTTCAATGGGGCTTTGATGCTCACTGAGTCTGCCCCCTGAGTGTGTCCTTTATGGTTCCATGGAGCTGCAAACTAGATGGTCCCACTCTGACCTCTGGGTTTCCTGGCTCCTGGATCTCTAGGGAGGTGCTAATCTAGCCTTTGCCTGAGGCTATCCAGCAAAAGCCTCCCTGCAGGACTTGGGCAGGGTGGGTCCCACAGGATCAACAGGGCGGAGCTAGCAGTTATGGCTACTCTCAGTCCAGCCCTCAGAGGCTCTGATTCTCAATATCCCGGTAGTCACTGTAAGCCCCTCAGAGAGAAAGCTACCCTCTAGTTCTGACCTATGCCAGACAGTCCCACTTCTCCTGTATGAGTCTGGGTCCCTAGAGACTCGCCTGGAACTGGAGCTCAGAGCCTGAGACTCCCTCCTGATTGAAAACGACAACCGCACCCTCAGCTGCTAGTCCGCTCTGCATGCACCTCCGCGCCATAGTATTTTACTGCCATACTGCGTCTCCTCTGAGTCTCGGTATGCTTTTCTCTTTCCTTCTCCCTTCTAGTTGTAGAATTTCCACTCAGCCAACCTTCCTGTGGTTCTGGATGATGTCTGTTCCGTCTTTTAGTTGTATTTTTGAAGTGGTTGTTCGAGGCAGCAAACTCCAGTATTTACCTATGCCGCCATCTTGGTTTCTCTCCATGACTAACTCTTTAAGGAGACCAGAATGTAGACTATCCCATATTCTGGATTTGTCTAATTGTATCTCATAGTGTTTTTTTCTTTAAGTCTTTATGATAGAAAATTTCAAATATATACAAAGTAAACAGAGTAACACAATAAATCTCCAACAGCCAGCTTCAATAATTCTCAATTTCTGGTGGTTCTTGTTTCATCTACACCTCCACCCATTCCTCATCTCATTTTACAAACTGATCCTCTAGCCCCCATACTTCCTATAACTGGAAGTTAGGTCTCCTTTCATGTCAAATATTTTGGGGAAGAAAACTGAGTAGATGACATCATGTCTCCATGCCCCATTACAGCTGTAGGTATAAAAGAGTCCTCTGTCCCCTATCAGTGATGGTAAACCCACCAGGTTGTGGAGGTGGAGAACAACATGCAGCTTCAAAGTAGAGATGCATTTGTTTCTTCACTTTGGGTGACACCTTGGTGCCATGCTAACACCTTTCACGCAATGGCATTACTATCCCATTTACAATCCTTGTCTGAATCAGAGGTTACACTGGAGTAAGAGTTTACACAGAATAGCGATTTTCAAATTCTACCATTCCTTCTATAATTATTAGCTGGTATTCTTATTTAAATAAGGGTTTTCCTTTATTAACTGGAGATGAACTGCAAGGCTTCCTAAAAAGGCAGGGCAAATGCTTAATTCTGTCCCTTTAATTACTAATTTCTATTTGTTTCTATTCTTTTTTTATAATCAGTTACAAATATATGTAGTTTACATATAAATAAATATACATATAAATTGATATATAAATTTATTAAATATAAATACATATATTAATGTATTTTCATTGACTTCAGAAAGGAAGAGATAGATAGAAACATCAATGATGAGAAACGCTGATTGGCTGCCTCCTGCATGCCCCCTACTGGGGATCAAGCCAGCAACCCAACCATGTGCAATTACAGCAAATTAGATTTTTTTTTTCCTTTCCCTTACTCTCTATTTTTACTATGAACCTGATTTTTATTTATTCAACACTTTGCAACCAAATATAATCATGTGCTAATATATTCTTATACCCTTAAATTTAAGTCTTATAAAATTTTTTGGCAATAACTAATTGAATTACTCAAGTGTTTAAACATTACCATGAAATTGACAAAGAACAGTGCAAAAAAATGATGATACAGAAAATAAATGAAATGTTTATTTCCCTACCATTATCTTCACTACATGTGAAAACATATATCTAGCTACTGGGATCATTATATATTTTTTTATTATTTCTGTTACATTTTAGGATAAAAGCTTTGTTTTTTAAAAATATTACTCAATAATCAATCAAATACTAAAATTCAAATCAACTCACCTGTTGAACAGGACTATCAACTGTAAAGGCCTTGTAAAGAGCCAATGCCTGGCTTTTACTTCCTTTGCTCCAGATCACCATATTTCCAGCCACACAGAGTTCCTCGTCATAATCCACTTCTCCAATTTCACTTCCACCTCTCCTTAACTGCCAGCTTTCCTTAAAAATTTACATACGTAAGACATGTTTAAGCGGTTTTTATTTCTTTTGCAACATTATGGAGCAAGATTTATTAATTAAAATTGAACAGCAATCCAGATACAAGTCTCCTGCTCTGTCTGTGGAGTAAGACTCAGTCCAAGCCCAACTCTTAGGTTTGGTGCCACTGATTAACAGAGGAGGGGGTGTGGGTGTATGTATCATACTGTATCTTACAGGATTTCAAAAATGGGAATTTACCTCAAGAATTCTCTATATTAAGTATCTTATTATTACATTACCATTGTATGCTGCCAAAAACATAAATAAACAAAAAATAGACCTTATCTATATATCCAAAAATTAAACCAACATTCTTGGGAGACTAAAGACATATTAAGCATATGGGGGGTGAAGCAGAGGGGGCAGTGAAGTGCACATGGGACACTGGGGGAGCTTACCCACCATGCAGACTTCCCTGCTTCACAACTGCATATACATTCACCTTCCTGCCCTTGTGCCAACCATCAAAATGAACAGGACAGAGAAAGGTTTGGATTCCTAACTACAGACCTCCGCTCCTGGAAATTTTGGTACCCCAAAAGGGATACAGAAATGGAATTAAGATGAGAAAGAATGACTGTTTAACATGCACTTACTTCTCATTCCCCTATTTGAAAACTAGTACTGTATCTACTTATGTGGCATTTCTTTTCTCCTCTAAAAACGTGTAAGTTTTTGGCAGCAGGGACTATTGATAACTTGACTATCTAACCATCAAATAACATGAAATCTGGTCCCACATACTAAGTGAGAAAAAGAGATTTAAATGGACCATAATCATAGTGACTCTCATTATAAATGCTGAGTTATATGTCTAAACAGCCATGACACTATAATACAGTTAAGGTCATTATTTTTAGCTTGATAAAAATTACCAAATCTTAACCTATACCCTAGAAGTAGCATCATACTCATTTCTCAGTTGCTTCTGTGTATCCTTAAATTACAAGTAGATCGAATCTCTCTACATTTCAAAAGAAAACTGAGAATCTTGATAAAACCTTCTGTTTTTCGTGGATTGTAACCTCCTGCAGGGATCACACCAAGCCAGCAGCACCATTAGACGACCACAACTCAGAGGCTGGCTGCAGCTGCCGAAGCTGAAGTTTCAAAGCATTAGGGTGGTGTCTGCAGTGGTCTTGACCAAAAGGAACAATTTCCTGCAAATCCCCAGCTGCAATCAGTGTTGCCCTTTCTTCAGAGAAGTTCAACATGGCTTTCAGATATAAATATTTTTTCTGTATGAATTCAAACACATTCTGGCCAGCTGTTGGAATCAAAATGAGAAGACAATTATCAGAAGTTTACAGAAGAGCCATTAATCCTTAGATGAGTGTCATACAATCCTATCATATTGTAGGTATACCAGTAATCATAACATAAAGGGCATTCCAGATCTGATTCTTTCAGGTAATTAGTTACCATTTCATAGTTACCTTACACTATTTAAACTAATAAAAGAGAAAAATGGTAATTGGCGTACGACGATACCCTTTTCATTGGCTAATCAGGGCTATATGCAAATTAACTGCCAACTATGATTGGCAGTTAACTGCCAACTAAGATTGGCAGTTAACTGCCAACTAAGATTGGCAGTTAACTGCCAACAAGATGGCGGTTAATTTGCATATGTAGGCACAATGCAGGGAGGCGAAAGGGAAAGCAGGAAGAAGCCCCCTGCCACTGACAGTGATCGGAAACCCAGGGCGGAGCTAAGAGCTGGGGGGCAGGGCAAAGGCGGCCCTGGGGCCGCCTTTGCCCTGCCCCCCAGCCATGATCAGAGAATCAGGCGCCTTTGCTGCCCTGGCCAGTGATAGCAGGAAGTAGGGGTGGAGCCAGCGATGGGAGCTGGGCAAGGTCGAAGCTGGCAGTCCCAGGAGCTAGGGGTCCCTTGCCTGGGCCTAAAGCGGAGCCCACGATAGCGGGGCTGCTGCAGCTGCGGGTCCCCGCTGCCCGAGCCGGACGCCTCAGGCCTGGTCAAAGGGCCGATCCGGTGATTGGTGATTGGAGGGTGATGAGGGTCAACTCCTCTGGCCGAGGCATCAGGCCAGGGCGGGGGGCTGAGCCGGGGATTGGGGGGATATGATGGTCCCCTTGCCCAGGCCTGAAGCCTGGGTCAGAGGCATCAGGCCAGGGCGGGGGGCTGAGCCGGGGATTGGGGGGATATGATGGTCCCCTTGCCCAGGCCTGAAGCCTGGGTCAGAGGCCTCAGGCCTGGGTGGGGGCCAGAGCCAGTGATCGGGGGGAAATGAGGGTCCCCTGCCCAGGCCTGACACCTCTGTCAGAGGCGTCAGGCCTGGGCAAGGGGCCGATCCTGCGATTGGAGGGTGATGGGGGTCAACGCCTGAGGGCTCCCAGTATGTGAGAGGGGGCAGGCTGGGCTGAGGGACACTCCCCCCCACACACACCCAGTGCACGAATTTCGTGCACCGGGCCCCTAGTCAGTACATAATTAACATTACAGCTACATGTTAGTTGCTGACAAAATCAACTGTAGGAAATCACTGGGCTGAGAGATAAGCACTTATGTCTGACAATATTGATCCTACATTTCCTACGACTACTCACTAATTTCTCCACATTTCACATTTAAGAATTTAGACAAGTTTTACTTTATAGTAAATGGCTCTCAACATTTAAGGTCATTTCTGTTCAAATGCTGGAACAACATTTAAAAAGCACACCTAACAGATCACTGGCATATTGAAATGAAACAAACAAAAACAACATATCATTTCTAATTCATCAAAAGTTGAACCACTTGGTGCTTTAAGAAACTATTAAATGTCATCATTAATTTTGAGCCTCAATCCACCTAAACATATAATTGCAAGCAATTCCAATTTCTGGTGCAAACCCAAAAGACCAAGGCATGAATAAAATTACTGGCAATGGAACATTTATGCTTGTTTGCAGACTTAACAGTTCTAGCTTTGAAAGAACATAATCTACTACAGTTCAGCTTATTACTACAAAGAAGTGGATGAGCTGTGGGTGGAAAGAGCCCTCACCCCTTACTTCCAGAACATTTCTACGAACAGTAACTGACAGCCAGTCAAATTTGGCCACTGTATAAGGTGGATGACAGTTCTGTCTCAGACAACTCTTATATGAAAAACGGTTTTGTGGCATAGAGGTTAAGCTGCAATCCTCAAATTCAGGAATCAAAACAAACATTCATGTCAACACTAGACAACCTTTAAAAACAGTGTTGGAAATGGCTTTCACATCACAAACAGTTTAATTTGACATCGTTTCTCATCTGAGGTCTTTTTGGCACCCGCAGCTTTCTTGGCTGAAATATCTGAGCCTGTGGTTCCCATGCAGCTCCTCTAGGGTTGCAGTTATGTTTTCTGTGAATTAAGTGTTATTCCTGAGATAACGGTT
The DNA here is from genome assembly GCF_963259705.1 of Myotis daubentonii. Taxonomy (NCBI): domain Eukaryota; kingdom Metazoa; phylum Chordata; class Mammalia; order Chiroptera; family Vespertilionidae; genus Myotis; species Myotis daubentonii. The sequence continues at coordinate 14,445,795 of NC_081851.1, read as the reverse complement.
ATGTCACATTCATGACACTTTTTCCTCCTTCTGATAAGTCAGTTTTGAGAACAGTTAAACTTGGGCCATGACTGAGATAGTGCCTGTGGGAGCCTAATCAGAGTACGCCAGATGTTCAAGGCCAATCTGAGCAGGAGAATCATAATCAGGATGTTCAAGGCCAATCCGAGCAAGGACACAGAGATTGTACTGTACACACTGGGCAGGGGTACCTTACTATAACCCAAATACTGATGTCACCGTTGGGCAGGAAGCCTTTGTGTCTAAGTTAGTATAAACGTGTTACTAACCAGCTGGTGTGTGGCTGCTTGGTATGGCTCCTGTTTGCTACTGTATTAGCAAGGGCTGCTTGGCGCAGCCACTGTGTGAAGCTACTTTGAAGCACTGTTTTGTCTGATGGCTCCTTGTTAGCAATGGCTACATGGCCTGCAAAAAAAGGCTCTCCTGCCCTAACCGGTTTGGCTCAATGGATAGAGAACAGCCTGCGGACTGAAGGGTCCCAGTCCAGGGCATGTACCTTGGTTGCAGGAACATCCCCAGTAGGGGGTGTGCAGGAGGCAGCTGATCGATGTTTCTCTCTCATGATGTTTCTAACTATCCCTCTCCCTTCCTCTACGTAAAAAAATGAAAATATTTTTTTAAAAAGACTCTCCTATATGCCTCTGTCTTCTCATGTCCTCTTTGTCTACTACCCGGCGTCCACGGGGGGTACAGCCCCTGGTAGAGAAGGACTGTGCACCCCACAGTGGCTTATAAAACTTACACCAAACACCCACAAAATCCAGGCGGCCTTCCTATGTTCTAGTCAATGGGATAACCAACATATTAACTCTGAGCGGAAGCCAAGGAATCGGTAATTAAAGAATCTCCTGCACAGAACAATGACCAATTTGTGCTGATTAGGATATTTAGATCTTTGCAGCCCCAGCTGTGTGCACGCTTCCTGGGGGCCCTATAACAGCACCGCACTGAACTGATGCGCTAGCATGGAGACCGCGGTCTCGCTTCCTGGGAACAGGGACCTGCCAAGAGCAAGCGAGGCGGCTGGCGGGGACCCGAAGGCACAGGAGGCACCAGCGCAGGGTCTGGGCGGAAGGGCCGCGTCTGGGGCCTCAGGGTCGGTGAGACCCCAGGGCTGAGCCAGGGCCCCAGCAGCGCTGGCCGCTGGGCGGGCCCGCCTGGAGCTACAGCCGCGGGGACACCGCGCTCAGCTGGGAAGGAGGCCTGGGCGCCGCGGGGAGGGGCAGCGCGGAGCCCAGGCCAGGCCGCCCTGGGAGGTCGGGTGCGGGGTCAGGGACACGCAGCGACCAGCAGCGCCGCGGCCAGGCCTCGCCTGAGTCACTCGGGACGCGTGAGGCGCGGGAGCCCGGCTGCGCCCCCGGGGCCACAGCAGAGTCGGTCACGGGGACTCCGCCGCCGCTGCAGCGTTTCCTCCCCCTCCGCCCCCCGCTCCCGAGAACAGGCGAGCGGCAGCCGAGGACCGCGGGCATTAGCTCTGGATCCAAAACCAAAGGATGGGACCCAGCTGAATTTCCCGTCCTGCTTCGCGCGGGGCCCGGGGGCGGGGCCTTGAAGCACCGGGTCTCGCGGGAGGCGCCGCAGTCCGCGGTCTGGCTCAGCTCGCCTCGGGGAGGATGCTGGGTCCGCCCACCGGTACCGCCTCCATCCCTGGCGCTGTGTGGAGCCCGGAAGCAGGACCCGGTCAGCTGGAGTCTGAGCTGTGACCAGACCATCCCGGCCTCTCCATCTGCACCAGGTCCTGTCACTATGAGCCTGAGCTGCCTCCACCTGGAGCTGCCGCACTTCCAGGCTAGTTCTGCTCGCTCCCCCATGGGACTGGGGCGGTGAGGGGCGCGCTGATTTCCTCTCTGCCAGTGCTCCTTCACCCTGTAGGGCCAGACCCTGTGAAAAGTGCAGGAAAGACACAGAGGTCCTCACAGAAACATGGCGTGCAATTTCTGAGCTTCACAGACACACCCCCAGGTGACCCCTAGACCTGGATGAAGCACCCCAGCTTTACCGGCCTTCGCTCTCCTTGGACTTAGCTGTACAATCTCACACTGATGGAAACTAGAAAACTTTCCTGAGCTCTGCTCTCCCACTGCATAGGATGTCTAGGTTAAAAATATCAATGGAGCCCTAGCCTGCTTGGCTCAGTGTATACAGAGTCAGCCTGTGGACTGAGGGGTCCCAGGTTCGATCCAGGCCAAGGGCATATGCCTGGGTTGCAGGCTCCATCCCCAGTAGGGGGTGTGCAGAAGGCAGCTGATCAATGATTCTCTCCATCATTGATGTTTCTATCTCTCTCTCCTCCCTTCCTCTCTGAAATCAATAAAGAAATATATATTTTTAAAAAGTATCAATGGAGCTCTGACCCGGTTGTTCAATTGGTTGAGCCTCCTCTTGTAACCAAAAAAGGTTGGGAGTTTGATTTCCAATCAGGGCACATACCTAGGTTGCAGTTTGATCCCTGGTGAGGGGCATGCAGGAGGCAATTGATTGAAGTTTCTCTCTCACATAGATGAATAAATAAATTCTCAGGTGAAAACTATATATATATATATATATATATATATATATATATATATATATATATATATATATATATATATATATATATATTCAATAAACAACTTATGGCCTAAGAAATCAAGTTCAAATTCTTTATCCAGAAATATAAAATTGGCTGAAACCTATGTCTGCACTAAGATCATCTCCTGAGCGTCCCCAAACACACCTTGCACTTTGTGGTCTTGGGATCTGGGTACACCCTCATTTCTTTATTTGGAATGCCAGCCCTCAGGGTTTAGCTCAAATGCCTCTTCTCAGAAGACTTCAATACAAGTATGAGCGCGCTGAGAGGACTGAATACTTGTGCCCCCCCCCCGCCCCCAAATTCCCATGTGGAAACCATATGCTGTATGTGATGGTGTGTGGAGGAGGTGCTTAGGTCATGAGAGTGGAGCATTCCTGACTGGCATTCGTGCCCCTTCCACAAAGTGAGGACCCAGTGAAGGGAAGGTTGGCAATGAGTGAGAAAGCAGGCCCTCAGCAGACACTGAAACTACCAGCACCATGATCTTGGACTTCCCAGCCTGCAGAACCATGAGAAATAAATTGATGCTTATAAGCCATGCGGTTTATGGTATTTTTGTCATAGCAGCCCAAACACTAAGACAGAGTCACTCTTAGAATTTAGAGTGGCCTGCCGTTCTCTACGGTCATTTCCCTAAAAGCAAACTATCCACGTATTTCCCTGGCCTGAGGATACAGGGGGCAAAGTTTGATCTGTAGGAATAAGGCAGGAAGGAGCCAGTGAAGTCTCATTTCTTCCCTCTCGGGTGCAAGGAGATTGTCCTGTGTGACTGAGTGGGCACCACTGCCACACAGGTTCTCACCCATTGCCTTCCAAGGGCACGGGAACTTCCCTGCGGTGGCCCCCAGGGCCCTGGGCTGAGCTGCATGAACCAGTGCCTGCACCTGTGCACGGGGCAGAGGGTGGAAGTCCCTGAAGGGCCTGGTCAGGGACGGCTAGTTTGGGTGCTAGAGTGGGAGCTGGAGGAAACGCAAACCAGGAACCCACAGCTGCAGGACTCCTGCCCCCAAGAATCACAGATGCAGCCCCAGCTCTCAGGAGAACACGCCTCCTCCCTGGTGTTTCCATGGACGGTGAAGCTGGGCTTCCAGCCAAGGCCTTTGGGGAAAAGCCCAGTTAATGCTTCCTGTCCTGGGACCCTGCTCCACTTGCTGACCATCAGGGCCTTGGGTCAGGGAATGGTCAGGCTGTGGGACACAGACACACCCAGTCAGATCATTCAATGACAATTCAGCGGCCACTTCTCTCAAGTTTCTAAGTCCACAGGCACCTCGTGCCCACACCCTCCTCACACACACACTGTCACTCAACCCCAAATGGTGGCTTTTGGTAGGACACCCTGGCATCCACCCGACTGATTCTGATCCCATCCAGCCCCATCCACGAACACATCTGAAGACAGCAGGAGAGCACATGTCCACCGTGGTGGCACCGACACATTGACGGATTCCTCACAGACTGCAGTGCCCATTCAGCTGGAGTTGCTGGCCCTTTGCTCTGTGGGCTCTGCAGCAGCAAGTGGCCCACGGGTCAAGAAGCTCCCTGTGGCCTCTCGGAGCTGAGGACGCCTGCAGCAGCAGCCACAGGAGATCCACCCCTCAGTCCTACACCTGCAGGAAACCGAATTCTGCCCACAACTGGGGTGAGATTGGAAGCATCTCCTTTCCTCCTGGACACTCAGGGGAGACCACAGTCTCAGCAAAAACCCTGGTCTTCTGAGCCCCAAATCAGAGGGACCGCTTACACGAGGGGTGGGCAAACTTTTTGTCTTGAGGGCCACAATGGGTTCTTAAACTGGACTGGAGGGCCGGAACAAAAGCATGGATGGAGTGTTTGTGTGAACTAATATAAATTCAAAGTAAACAGCATTACATAAAAGGGTACGGTCTTTTTTGTTTGTTTTATCCATTTCAAATGGGTCGGATCCGGCCCGCGGGCCGTAGTTTGCCCATGGCTGGCTTACGCCATGCGCTGCTCCTGACTGCAGAAGCTGTCAGATAGCCAGGAATGTGTACTAGGTTAGTGATAACAGCAAGGAATATACGCCATGTCCTTTATCAAATCAGGTTCTCTGTCCTTAGTTGAATTGTATAGAAGAACCTTCCTATTGGAGAGGGTGCTCGTTCATAACACAATTTCCTGAAAGTGAAAGTTACATGTTGCCTGATGGGAGATAGTCCTCTGGGGCTCCCCCATGGTTCTGCTTGTCTTGCACGGGGCACTGTCTGCCCTTGTTCCTTGGTGTGTAGGGAACAGTTTTGGAAGAGCGTGTCAGCCTCTGGAACAAAGGGCAGGCTTGCTTTCAGCCCTAGGAGATGCAGATGAGGTCTCTCTTTGAGATGTGGCTGGTCAAGGAGAATGGGCCCTGTCCATGGTGCTGATGTACACTTTGGTCAGGACACTGAAAGCAGACAAGCTCTGAAGGGGTTGGTGGGTTTTGCTTAGCTTATCCTGGTAGACATCTAACTCATGATTCAAGAAAAGTGGTGTTCTTTCATCTGAACTGGGAGTAAAATAGTTGTATCTCGGCATGGATTTCTTGGGTTTATCCTAGTTGGGGTTTGTGTAGCTTATTAAATCTGTAGCTTATGTCTTTTGCCAGATTTTGGGATTTTTCAGCCATTATTTTCTCTATTACATCTGGCTCCAAACTCTCCTCGGGACCTTAGAATAAATAAAATGCAGTCTCCCCTTAAACACAAGATAATAGTCAGAAGGAGTTTGTACTCCAAGAGTCCAGGTTGATAATACATACTACTTTAGGGCGAGTTTAAATAAATTCATGTGTATTAGGTGTTGAGGGAGAAGGGAACTTTCATATGTGGAAAACCACTAGGATGCCCATGAGATACTGTTAACTGCCTAGCAGTAGGGGCTTGGAGGGCAGTGGATTGAATTTGACCTAAGCTGACATGTTTGGGGTAATTTATAATTACTTTTAAAGCTTAGTTTTAGAAGTGCTATACTAAAATACACTTGTTGAAAATAAAAATTGATTACTATTCCTTTGAAAGATGTCAATTTTGACCATAAATGTACAGAATTTGAACCCATCTCTACAGTTTTGGCCCCTTTTGTGTTTCATTGTTTTATGTATATTGTGGGGCTAAGTTCTACAGTGGCATTTTAAAAGAAATAAGTTGCAGGAAGAATATAATGTACTAGAGGCCCAGTGCACGAAATTCGTGCACTGGGAGGGGGGAGGGTCCCCTCAGCCCAGCCTGCACCCTTTTGAAGTCCAGGAGCCCTTGGGAGAAGTCAGCAGTTGGACATCCTTAGCTGCCATGGAGGCGAGAGAGGCTCCCACTCCCACCGCCGTGCTCACCAGCTGTGAGGCTGGTTTCTGGGTGAGCAGTGCTCCCCCTGTGGGAGCACACTGACCGCCAGGGGGAAGCTCCTGAATTGAGCTTCTGCCCCCAGGTGGTCAGTGGGCATCATAGCGTCCAGTTGTTCCAACATTTGCATATTAGACCTTTATTGTGTAGGATGGGCCTTGAGATCTTGAAGAAGATGGAAGCATGTATCTGAGCTGTTGCCTTGTCTGTCTGAGGGGCAGGTGAGGGACTACACATGAAATGCTCTGACAAGTTCACGTGTCCTAAAAGGTCATTTGTACCCGAAATTTCACTGACTTTTCTGATCAATATAGTTCAGTTCACATGTATCTCACTTAATGTAATTTATTACTAGTGCAAAGATCTGAGTCTCGGTTCATTTTATTAGTTGCTTTTCTGTTTTATAAATACGTCCTGTAAAATTTGTTTTTGTTAATCTTTTTAAAAGTGATATATGTACTTGATACTAAACGAAAAGGAATCACAGAATTGCACAAGGAAAGAAGTGAAAGACCCTTCTCCCCTTGCCCCAGACAGCATAGTCCCTGTTAACTGTTTGGGGGTATTGAGGTTTTCTGGTGTTTCAGAGAGCTTCCTACATGCCTTAAATGAGAAAATATCATTTCTGGTTCTGAACATCATTTGTGCAGTGAGAACCAAATGGCAGCCTAGAAAGCCCATGGACCTTTCTCCCCAGGTGAGTCATCTGCTGAATGAATGCAATAGAAGGTGAACTTCTCTTATCTGTCAACTGATAGGCAATTAATTTCTAAGGCGAGAATGTAAAGTGTATTTCTGAAATGGCATGGTTATGTTAGAAAATATGGGGTCAGATTCAAATCTTTATTTAATGTGCTTTGAAGATGTACATAAAAATTACTCTCGTTATTGACTCAGCAAAGTCATAATTCCTGAATCATCTCATTCAATGCATTTCAGGGTTCAAATCTAAGAAATCCCCTCTGATGAAAACAGAAAAATGACATTTAGGAGGTGTTTTTCAAAGATGAAAGCTGTGCTTTCTTCAGATAAAATCAAGGTTGACATCTAGGTCCTGGACATCACGCCCAGGGACTGTTAATACAGGGATGAAGGGACTGGAGTGACACCTGGTGGTTTCCAACCCCTGAGTCAGCACTGCGTGGTAGCAATGAAGATGAAGGTGTCGGTGCTCTTTTGATAAGATTAGTTGTCTGTGGTTTATTTCACTTTATTTTCTCTTCCCTCACATTTTCATTGCTTTAGTATTTACTTCCCTGCCACACTAGTTCCCGTGTGTCCCTGCACCCTAAGAACCTTCATTAACTCCCTCTTATGGCATCAAAAGACCTTAAAGCAGGACAGAGGTTCAGTGAGAGGGCACCAGAGGTACCCGCACCCTGTGTGCTGTGTGTGCACACGTGTCTGGAGTACAACTCCTGAAAGGCCCTGTGATCCTCTAAGCTTCCTCCTGCTGGTATTTTGGCACAACACTTCATAGTCCTGCTGTGGTGTGTCTGTGTATGTGAAGTGTTTGGAGTAGAGTTTTCTAATGTTTTCTCAGACATAGAGGTGAACTGTTTGGAAGGACAAGTAGCTGGTGCAGTATGTCATAGCATTAATCAAAGGCAGCGGTTTTCAACCTGTGGGTCGCTACCCCTTTGAGAGTCGAACGACCCTTTCACAGGGGTCACCTAAATACATCCTGCATATCAGATATTTATGTTATGATTCATAACAGTCGCAAAATTACAGTTATGAAGTAGCAATGAAGATAATTTTATGGTTGGGGATCACCACAACATGAGGAACTGTATTAAAGGGTCGCGGCATTAGGATAAGTATTTCATTTAATAAAATGAAATTAAGCATCTGTGAGGTACAAGGCACTCTTCCTAGGTATTGAGGGAACTTACATGGTGTTAGGGAAGGAACCTGTGCACACATAATTAAACACCTGTGTTTATGCAGCTCTAACCATGTGCATTATCTCATGGAATCCTTAGAGCACACTACGGGGTGGGTACTGTTAGAACTGTCTCAATGGCAGAATGTAGCAGTTATGGGCCTCCTGTGCTGTGGAAGCACAGAGGAGGGAGAACTAGACCTTGAAGGATGGTGGGGTTTTATTGGCAGGAAAGAGGTATGTGATTGTCCCAGGAGAGGGAGGAGAATGAGCAAAGGGAAATTCACAGGGCTCACATGCCAATGTGAGTATGAAGTCTTTAATTTTAGCTCTGTTCACAAGGAACTGTGGCCAGTATAAAGATCTTATATGTGCAAATGACATCCATCACACCTCTGGGCGCGTAGGTGTAGTATTTGTTTTACTTAGTCTCTCTAAGGAAAGGGTAAGTGAACGTAAAGTTATTTCCCTTTAACACAAAGTTAAAGTTTTACATTTCAAATCATTAGTTCAGATGAGTCCAGTCCATCTGCTTTTTGTTTCCTGTAAGAGACCTTTACTCTGCTACAAGTCACGAAGCATTTACAAGTGAATGGAGCTGAACACTCCCTCCCCCCACCCCCCGTTTTAATTGTTATTGATGACTTTAATTTTTTCATTATTTCAGGTTACTGGCACCTTGCCATGCTTGCTTGATGGTGATTGTTTCATCAGGCCAAATCCTTCATCTCCAGATCTTGGGATATTATTTGACCTTAGAATGTCTTATATTCCCAATGTATGTCAGTTGAAAGTTAAAGCTTTCTAATGTATTAGTTGAAAGAGAAGGTTTCAAAAAAACCTTGTATCTACCAGTAAAATAATTGATGTTTTTATTGTAGTAGAATTGTAATCCTTGAGGAATGGGGATGGCAGTGGTTTCACTTTTACATATAGTGCTGCCTATTCTGTAGCATTTAAAATCAAATTATAGGAGATGCTCAAGGTCACTAATCACAGGGAAAATGCAAATAAGAACCACAAAATGTCACCTCCCACTGCCAGAAAGACCATTACCAAAAAGACAAGAAGGGACAAGTGGTGTGAGGAAGTGGGGAAAAGGGAACCCTTGGGCACTGTTGGTAGGATTATACATTGGAGCTCCCCCTGAACAGTGGCGCCCCTTGTGGAAAAGGTGTGGAAGTGGATCTTTCAGTCTCCAGAAGGGGTATAGCTCCCACAGGGCACCTCCCTTCCTGGCCTTAGAGATCAAGCAAACAGGAGGCATCCGAGAAGATGGCCCTGTTCTAACACAAATAGGAAATTCACGTGTTGAAAATGTTTTGCTCCATGCTGAAGTCTTGGTCACTTTATCTGAGTGCTTCTTTTCTTGACAGCACACCTGAGACTCTCCTGAAGGAAATGAGCAAGTTTGAGGAGCCTGTCTTTGCTCCTTCTCATTGAGCACTCGGCTAAACTCATAACCAGGTTAATCCAGAGACTGTCTATCCCTTGTCCAAGGGTGTAGACGTGCAGTTGTGTTGTATCGGGCAGATTGCCCTCCAGAAATACGGAGCACCGTCCAGTATGTTCCCTGGCCAGGCCCTGCCGTGGGCAGTGGGCATGGAGAGTCAGACAGGGGTGGTCCGTGCCTCCTGCAGCTCTGAGCCTGACAGCCTTGGACCTTCCCCTCACTCCTTAGGCCTCCCCACTGCTGCTGTCGGGGCTGTGCCAGGCCCTCTTCTTGGGACAGAAAGGAGTTCGGGGTCTGGCATGCAGGCGGTTGGACCTAAGGTCAGATATGCTTTTTTAAAAAATTCTTTAGGGTAGTTATTTATTTTTAAAATATTTTTCAATGTATTTTTATTGATTTTAGAGAGAGAGGAAGGGAGAGATAGAAACATTGAGGAGAGAGAAACATCCATTGCCTGCACGCCTCCTGCTGGGGATGGAGCCCGAAACAGAAACATCATCCTGCACACCCCCTACTGGGGATCAAGCCCGCAACCCAGGCATGTGCCCTGACTGGGAATGGAAAGGTGACCTCCTGGTTCATGGGTTGACCCTCAAACCCTGAGCTACACTGGCCAGGCCAGATATGCTTTTTAAACTCCCCTCCCCCCAACCCTTTTTTTTTTTTTTGTAATCTGACAACAATGATGAAATTGCCAGGGATGGCACTGGTGCTGAAAAGACTTTGTTGTGTTATAGCAAAATACCTTGTTTTTTAATTAAAATGAAAATACTTGGTTGTGTTTTACTTAAAGTTGGGACATTTGTTAACATTTTAAGCACATGGCAGTGTTTTCCCTCAGATGATGATGAGGAGGAGGCAGCCAGCAGCTTCTGGTAACACTGAGGTCTTTGAACAGAGGATCAAGAGACTTGTGAAGCTGGTGCGGCTCCTGCCTGTCTGGGAGCTCAGGTCACTCAGCATGTGGGCCATCTCTGCTCCCAGCTTCCCTGCTTGTCACCTTTTGTTGGTTATTTTTTCCTCATTAACTCGTCTGCCAAAGATCTCTAAGGAAATGGAATGGTAATAAAGTTCAGATTAGCTTACTCTTCTACTTACTACTTCGCACAAAGGATAGATTTGGTCAGAAATAGTGTGGAGAACTTCTAAGTGGGCTTACTGATCCATGAGCCTATCTTCAGAGAACTTTTTTTTCTTTTTTAATCCTCACCTGAGGATATTTTTCACATTGATTTTTAGAAAGAGTGGAATGGAGGGAAGGAAGGCAGGGGAGAGAGAGACAGAAACACTGATGTGAGAGACACACATTGATTGGTTGCCTCCCATATATACCCCATCCAGGGCTCTGATTGAACCTCCAACCCAGGTATGTGCCCTTGACCAGGAATCAGACCCATGACCTTGGGTGCGTAGGCTGACACTGAGCACATGGGCGAAGGCAGATTATATATATATATAAATTGATTTCAGACAGAAAGGGAGAGAGAAAGAGATATAAAAACTTCAATGACGAGAATCATTGATTAGCTGCCTTCTGCACGCCCCCTACTGGGGATCAAGCCCGCAATCCAGGCATATGCCCTTGACCGGAATCGAATCCGAGACCCTTCAGTCTGCAGGCCAATGCTCTATCCACTGAGCCAAACCAGCTAGGGCCAGGTAACTTTTTAATTTTAAGTTTGTTGACTTCTGACAAACATATACAGTCATGTAACTGTCCACACAGTCAGATAGAGAATGTGTCCATCACCCAAGCAGCACCTCTGCCTCTTAGTCATCAATGCCCCAGCCCAGCCTCAGCCCCAGGCAATCACTCCTGTTTTCTTTCCCAATACTTTTGCCTTTTCCAGAATGTCTTATATATCAGATCATACAGTATGTGGCCTTGTGAGTCAAGCTTTCACTCAGCCTAATGCTTCCAAGGTTCATCCATGCCGATGCACATATTAGAAGTTTGTTCTTTTTCATTCTAAACAGTACAGGCACACCTTGGGGATACTGTGAGCTCGGTCTTTATGTCTAGGAAACAATATATATACCTTAATTTAAAGTAGGCACCTGGCTGGTGTGGCTCAGTTGGGTGGGTGTCATCCCATGCACCAAAAGGTTGCTGGTTCAATTCCCATTCAGGGCACATTGCCTGGGTTTCAGGCTTGATCCTTGTCAGCAGGAGGCATGCAGGAGGCAGCCAATCGATGTTCTGTTCTCACACCAATGTTTCTCTTTCTCTCTCCCTTTCCCTTCCTCTCTCTCTAAAAATCAATAAAAATATTAATTTAAAAATGCTTACCATTATATGAGTCTGTTAGAAAAGTGGCCAATATAATTTCTCAGTGCAGGGTTGCCACAAATCTTCAATTTTTGTAAAAAATTCAGTATCTGCGATGCACAATAAAGTGAGGTGGGCCTGTGTTCCATTGGCAGGATACACCATAGAGTGTTTATCCATACATTAGTTGATGGACATCTGGGTTGTTTCTAAGTTTGGGCAATTATGGATAAAACTGTGCTGAGTAGTTGTGTACGAGTTTTTTTTTTTTTTTAAGTTGGACATATGTTTGTATTTCTCATGGGTATAGACACCTGGGAGTGGGATTGCTGGGGCATCTGGTGTTTGTTTTTACGAAGTTACCAAACTGTTTTCCAAAATGACCGCACTATTTTACACGCTCACCAGTAGTGTATGAGCGTTCCAGTTATTCTTGACAACACTTGGGATTCTCTGGGGTTTTGGTGTTTGATTTGCATTTTCTGCAGGGAGCCTTTATACTAGAAGAATCCAGGTCTATCCATTTATAACTCAGGAACCTCTTGGACAAGTGAAACCACTGCCTCCCTTGGGGTCTCAATGTCTATATCTTTAAAACAGGCACAGCAGAAATATAACCCCATCAGCTATAATGAGCTTTAATGAGAAAATACACATACGGTACTTAGTTACTATTTATAGTGCATGGCACACATTAACACACTGAAAGTGTGAGCTCTAAGTATTGACTGCTGTTGTAATTATATCCTATATAATAAAGAGCTATTACGCTAATTGGAACTAACAGCAGAACAACCGTCCGGACAAACTTCCAGATAAAGCCAGGGCAGAAAGGGCCAGCCGAGGCTATGAGGGGCTGCGAGGGCCAAGCCCCTTGCACAAATTTCATGCATCGGGTCTCTAGTGTGTAAAAAAATGCAAATGTAATGACAGGTAGCTGGTGCAGTATGTCATAGCATTCATCTAAGGCAGCGGTTTTCAACCTGTGGGTCGCGACCCCTTTGAGAGTCGAACAACCCTTTCACAGGGGTCACCTAAATACATCCTGCATATCAGATATTTACGTTATGATTCATAACAGTAGCAAAATTACAGTTATGAAGTAGCAATAAAGATAATTTTATGGTTGGGGATCACCACAACATGAGGAACTGTATTAAAGGGTCACGGCATTAGGAAGGTTGAGAACCACTGATCTAAGTGAAGATGTGTGAGGTAGCTTGTAAGACAAGGGGCATTTGAAATGGGATTTGAAGGATTGGAGATGTGCCCTGTGAAGACGTCAGGAAAGGGCCTTTTTACAGAGGTGCACAGTGGACGGGTAGAGGGGGCACACAGCACGGGACATGACTGGGACACACCCTGACTGTCCAGCAGGACATGCTCACTGTGGCAGATTGTCCAGAAGTAGGAAGCCCTGGCCGGTGTGGCTCAGTTGGTTGAACGTGATCCTGTGTACCAAAATGTCACCAATTTGATTTCGGTCAGGGCGCATGCCCGGGTTGCAGACTCCATCCCCAGTAGGGGGAGGGCTTGCACATCCATCAATGTTTCTCTCTCTCTATCTCTCTCTTCCTCTCCCCTCCTCTCTCTCTAAAATCAATAAAAACATATATTTTTTTAAAGTTACAATTTAAAAAAGAAGCAGAGTAATAATGAATGAGAACTTGGCCTACCTCTCTGAGTGGTTGTTTTTGTCATTCTAGAGTCTAGACCATGCTCTGAGTGGAACTTGACCTTGTTCTTAATATCCAATACTGAAATGTGTCTTGTAATTATAGTATTAACAGTTAAATCTTTCAGTCAGTGCAGGTGTTACAGAAGAGTGGAGAAAAACCAAGCAATGCTTAGAGAGATGGAGTTACATTTATTATTGCACGCAGGCCCAGAGAAAAATGACTCTAGAATTCTGGGCGAAGTCACAAAGAAAGTTTCCTGTATTTGTATCTTTTTACCCTCTTTGTCTCCCAAATATGGGGTTTTCTGGTCCCCTTTGTGAGTTCTTAGAAAGCCCCTATGTGCTGGGTCTTTGAGACCTCAACCAAAGGCTTGGCCTGGTGCCAGCACTGAAAACTTTGTCTGGGGAAGATGGATACTTCATTCCCCACTGGTTTTCTATACAGGAGTCAAATCATTGACTCTTTTGGGTCATTGTTGGGGAGGGAGTTATATTGACACCTGAGGACTATAAGCTTAATAGAATTAATTCTCTGCCAAAAAAGTCAGTGGGCTTGCTTATAAGGGCCTGGAATGAGGGCCAGGAATAATCTCTAGAGGGTCCGAAGAGTCCTGGACTCTCTATTTTCCATGGCTGTCTTAAGCTGGGTGTGATGAAGACACTTCAGGATCCCGTCGACCTTGATTGCCGTGGGGGTGGTCCTTTTCATGTAGGAGTCAGTCCTTGGGTGGCAGATTTCTTTATCTAAACGGAGTCACCAGGTTGGAAGGGATGGACCAGATCAGAATTTGGTACAGGCAGAGCGTCTTGAACGTGCTTCTGGACTGCTTTCTGGATGGACTGTAATGCCTGCAAGAACTCGAGAAAAGATTGGTTATGGATTTCGGCTTTTCTAGATTGGGAAGGTCAGCGTCTGAAAGAGTCACTAGAATCTGTAGAGGCCCCAGTGGTTTTAGGGCAGCCTCCCAGGCCACTTTGTCTGTGGCCCAGTTCCCTCTTGCTTCTGTGGAGTCTCCTTTCCTTGTAAATAGCATTATGTACATGAGCCATTGCAAATGAGTACCTGCTATCATTATAAATTGTTACTGATTTTTCTTTTGCCCACTGGAGAACCTGAAAGTGGGTGACTCGAGCGTTTGACATCTAGCGCTCCAGTGTGTTCTGGAGTAAAGCCTTGACTGCATGTGGGCCATTAGTTTCTGCCCTCTGGTTAACTTATTTGCTTTTTTGATAAGCATAGCTGTGGCTGCTACTGCCCAGAGGCAAGTAGGTCACCCAAATGTAAAGGGGTCAAGTCTTTTGGACAAATAGGTTACTGGCCTTTTCTAGGGGCTGAGACTTTGGTTGAGTACCACTTTGGCTATGCCCCTTGTCTTAAATACCCATAATGAAGTATAACATTGGCACTGCGGACACTTCTGACAGCTAAATCTTTTGCTACTAAACATGACACATGGTAGAGCTATACAAACATCTTAGGGAGGTGACCTTCTATTTTTGACCTTCTCACACAAAGCAAAACTGTCCTTGTCTCTCTGGAGTCATGTCCATGAAGACGCAGGCATTATCGAAGTCTATTATACAGTTTTCTGGAGGCTACTGTCAGGGATGTGTATGGTGGCCAGTTCCTTTTTTTTCTAGCCACAAACACAGTCTGTTCAATTTCCCTAAAATGTATTCTGAGTTGTTTTGCTATACACAGGCAGCTTAACCACTATACAACTGGGCTTGGACCTCTGTCTAGAAAACTGTAGTTTATAAGTTCAATATGCAAACTCCGGTTCTCCTAACCCAATGGGGTCTCAGCCAGTCCCTCGGTCAGACTCCTCCTCTCTTGGAGAATCTCAAAGTCCTGAAGGCTCCCCAGTCCAGGGAGAGTGTCTTTCCTTTGCCCTTTGACTTTAAGCTGCCAGTCCAAAACAGCCAGAGTTGAAGTTACAAACAGCTTTGCATATTGCAAAACACTCCTGTGGCAGTGACTTGGGTATTAGGCCCCTTGTCTTCCTACCAGTCCCCTTTGTGGCATAGCAGCAAACAGGCCTCTCCCAAGGGAGTGCACTGTAAGGGGATATCAGCCCCTCTTCTTCCAGCAGCAACAGGTACTGAACCCTTTCAGTACATTTGCAAACAGGGAGCTTTCACTAGCTCTATCTGCTGCTTTCACAGATCCTGAGCTCACTGCTCTATTCCTGGGGCTGCAGGAAGGCTAGTAACAGTCACTGGCTTCTGGTTTAACTGCTGTAGCCAGCAATCCAAAGGCCTAAGTCTTGTATTGCTTGTTGCAAAAACACTCATTACTCACTAGGCGGCAGTGGGGCAGCTCTAATATCAGGTAAATGTCTGCTGTCCTCCACTTTTCTGAAGGCAGCTCACGAATCCAGCCCCTACCCCCGCTTCTTTCACCTGGCTTTCTGGGGCTGAGTCTGCCTAGCAACCAGTTCTAAATCACCAGGGCAGCTGCGGACTTCAGCTCCATTTCTCCTCCACTTGGCTCTTGGGAATTTAGTGTGTGTGTGTGTGTGTGTGTGTGTGTGTGTGTGTGTGTGTGTGTGTTTAATGTATTAGAATTCTTTATTTTTAGAAATGTCAATCCTTTAATGATTACCAAAAGTGAATTGTCAGCATTTTTATTTATTTATTTTATTTATTTTTTTAATTCTTTAAATTCTTTATTAGTTAAGGAATTACAAATGTGTCATCATCCTAGTCAGCATTTTTAGATTAATATTTATGAACTTAAAGTATATTGTATCGGTCTAATTTAGTATTCGGTTAAAAAGAATAAACTGGGACAGAGAAAGATTAATTGTACTTGCAGAAAACTTGCGACCTTGAATCTAGTGAAGTTCTGATAAGACACCTAGTAGGCTATGGACCAGACCCCTACACCAGCAGAGTGGTCTGCAGCCAGTAAAAATCAACAAAAACCTACCTTTCCCTGCTTCATAATTAACAGCCGACACCCCCCTGGCCCCCAGCCCAGGGCCCGTTGCTTGTCTCCCTCTCCTATTGTGAGTCAGAGGAAGACAATTCCTACAGAGGGGGGAAATAGAAACAGTGGGAGTTGTGGAGAAAACCACAGACTGCCACTGTAGTAGTCCTCCCTCCTGGAGGCTGGGGTCCACCCTGTGGAGAAAAATGACTTTTAGTCAGCCTGGAAAGATAGCAGATGAGGATAAGGTTGTGTAGGGAGATCTTGCAACTGAAAGCCTGGAGGGTCTCCTGAAAGAAAAGATCTTTAATCCAGTTACAGATGTTGTCAGAATCAGGATGAAGGAGGAAGGGAAAGACCAGGTTATGTCCTCTATGAGGAGCCTAATAAGTAACTGAAAACAGCAAGTCAAACAAAAAACACAGCCACGAAGACAACAGACTGCACAAGACACACAAACAAGGTTAATGGGGTCCATAGACAGTTAATAATAACTTCAGACTTAGTTCCGCCTCAGGTGGCTCATGTTGGACTATGATGTCACAGGCAGGGGCAGGGCCCGTAAATCTCTCTGCCCTGCGGAGCTGTAAGCCCTGCCCCTGGAAGTCTCTGTCCACCAAAAGAGATAAGAAAAGCCATAAATAACAAGTTTTTGTTTTTTGAAGTTTACTTCTTTGTTGCAAATAGTTAACTTGAAAACACTTCTCTCTTGCTTTTCTTACAAGCAATCTCAAAACCAAGCAATCTTGGAACCTAGCTGGCCTTTGTTTAAGCCTTTAAATTTACCCCAGAACTTCAAAAATTCCTATTTAATACAGCAAATTCACAACTCAGGGAAGAGCAACCACTAGACAGAAATTTTTATTAGCTAAGTGGGCTGATTCCCTCTGTGATAGAGAGCAAACGTCTCTGAGAAAAATAACTCAGCAGCACTGCTTAAGACTTTTGCAGATTATCATGGGTTCATCCTTTAATAAATCAAACGTTTAGCCAGAGGAATCAACAGAAATGTAGAATAAATCAAAGTAGCTTTCTCTTTTACACAGGCTTTCACACTTATATTTATACACCAGACAATCCGAGTTTTTTTACTTTACCAGATATTTACTCAGAGTTTAAATAGTCCATCTGATTCCTGATTAATTGCCTAAGGAAGCTGTAGGCAATTAATGGCTTCCGGGGAGGTGATCAAGCTCCCCCTTCCACTCACTTGGAGTGGGCCTGACTGATAGGGGCCCCTACCTTACCAATTCTGTCGACAGGTCCAGAGGTGTCTGTCCACTCTCTCCAGATGCAGGCCAGGTCCTGGGCTGAGGTGCGGGAGTGCTCAGAGTCCCCAGGTTTAATTCTGCTAAGATCAGCAGTGTGCATGCCTCTCAGAGGCCTGTCCGACACCCCTGGGTCCCCAACCTAGTCCAATCAGCGGAGGCCAAAAGGCCAAGCATGGGTTGGTTTTCTTGGTCAGGGAACCAATAATGTTACAGAAGACTGGAGAAGAACCAAGCAATGCTTAGAGAGATGGAGTTACATTTATTATTACGTGCGGGCCCTGAATTCTAGAGACATTTTTCTCTGGGCCCACGCATAATAAAAAATGTAACTCCATCTCTCTCAGCATTGCTTGGTTCTTCTCCGGTCTTCTGTAACAGGTATCTCCTAGGTGGAGGCCACCAGGAGAAGAGGAGAGAGAAGGAGGGCATGTGAAAGGTGAGTCAGGGTTAATACCCAGGCCACCAGACTGTGTCAGGCAGAATCAGTCTGCGGGATAGCTCAGCATCCTAGGAGACACCTCCACCTACCAACTCCCTGGCCCATGAAGACATCTGGATGCTCAACTGGCCAGAGACACAGCCTGCTGTTTCACGTGCCAGTTAGGAGTCATATACCCTGGGAGTTTGTCCAGGAAGACCTGCGGTCACTAATACAATAGGTACCGTGTATCACCTGCTTCCCATGTGCCAGGCACCATGCTAGAAACTATAGGTGCAATTACAAAAGAACAAAACAAAAACAACATCCCCTCCCCCACTCATTCAATTATCAGAGCAATCTTGCAAGGTTGTATTAAGGTAACCTTCAACAGTGAGGCCACAGTCCAGCAGGTCTCACATCTAGAGAGTGGCAGGTGGGGGTTGAACCCACAGCTGCCCGGCTCTGCAGCCGTCTTTCACACCACCCGGCCCCTCTCTGCACAGTTCTACATCTTTGACACCCATCTTCATGAGTGCACCCTCCCTGGCCACCCAGAGGACCCATCTGTGACACCCTCACCCAGCACCAAGACTCAGGGAGCGGAGGCAGGGGCACGGTTGTGAATTCCACTTCTTCAGGCCTGCTCAGGGGTGTCAGGTTAGTGGGGTGAGCACGCTGGGAAGTGGGAGCGAGATGGCTCTCAGGAGGGAGTATCAGCTTCCACAACCAGCTCCTACAGCGAGGCTGCTTTGGTCTCACTGAGGCTGAAAAGGACCAGGTGACCTCTGGGCACTTGGTGGTGATGCAGATTCTCAGGGAGCCCCACCCCCGGCCCCTGAGCCAGAAACCGAGGGTCCGTCCTGTGTCAAGGCAGCCCAGGTGAGCGTGAGGCAAGCCGCAGTCTGAGAAGCACGCATCAGACCATGGACTTGAGGGCAGGGCTTTGGTTTCTCTCCAGCCCCGGCGCACAGTGCTCTGTAGACAGAAACAGAAATGATGGGAGGCAGAGACCATGTACATATTGCCTTCAGGACTGCCCACCTGACTAGGCACCTGGTTTACTTTGTTTTTTGGGGGGAGCAGGCATCATGCGTGCTGCCTAACACAGAGTACACGCTCAGTACATATCTACTGAACAAATAGTCTGTATTCCGTGTCACCAGGCTCCACTAATGCAGGCCAGAGAATTCACTATGTGGCCGGAGAGAGTTCCACTGTGTATGCTTAAGGGGAGGGAGACAATTACTAAAATCCTCCAAGGGTCTCAACTGTCAGGCAGTGACCTTCATCTGTGCATGGAGGCAACAGCTCAGTAACAGGTGCATGTGCAGGTTCAGGAAAGCTACATGGAGACTCGAGGGTTTCCTAAATCCGCTGACGACCAGGGGTCAGAGCTGCAGAGCAGCGCTCAGCAAACTGGTGGTGCAGGCCGACTCCAGCTCGCCACCCTTCTTTTGTTTGTGTTAATCCTGACCCAAGGATATTTCTTTCATTGATTTTTATAGACAGTGGAAGGGGTTAAGGGAGGGGCAGAGAGAGAGAAACATCAATGTGAGAGAGACACAATGACTGGCTGCCTCCTGCACATGCCCTGACCAAGACTGGTGGATCAAGCTTGCAACTGAGGGACATGCCCTTGACTGGAATCGAACTTGATACCCTACCGTCCACAGGCTGATGCTCTAACCACTGATCCAAGCCGGCTAGGACTTGCCACTTGTTTTTGTATGGCCTGTGAGCTAAGCAGTCTTTAAATTTTTTAATGATTAAAACAAAATATTTTTAAAGAACAGACTTTTGTAAAAACTCTATAGAATTCAAAGGACAGTGTCGATAACGAAAGTGTCATTGGAGCACAGCCTTCCCGTTTATTGACAGATGGTCTAGGACCGCCTCCTGCCCAGCGGCAGCGTAGAGTAACTGCACACAGACTGCATGGCTCAGGCCCTCCATGCTGGCCTTTCTGCCCGCTCCCTGCACAGATGGAGAGAACAGCCTCCCAGGTCTGGGTGGGCTGCCAGCACAGTCACTTTCTGGCTAGTGGTTATGTTCCCCATCCAAGCCAGCTCTGCAGCCAGGTGGCGCCAGCCCCACCCCATCCCTCTCTGTGACTTTGCTGTCCAGGTCTCCCCTCTGGTCCAGGTCCATCTGAGGGGAGAGAGGAAAGAGCACTCCCAGGCCTCACACAGCATAGGGGGAGCGCGGTCAGGCTCCTCCAGGAACTCCTCCAGGGTGACCATCCTCTGCTCTGGGGGACCCAGGGCTGCCCCAAGGCCTGGGGCTGGGCCCCACCCCTCTACTGGATGCCTCCTGGTGGAGAGGCCCATCCTGGGTGGCGGGTACTCCTGGAGGCTGAGGGTAGTGTGGCCTGGGGTGCTGGCATCGCGGGGCGGGGCAAAGTGCTGTGTCCCTGCTGGGCATCAGGTCCTCACTGCTCTTGGGTTTGTGGTGGAGCCGGCCGAGTCGGAGGAACCTGGTGTCAGGGCGAGGGGACACAGAGGGACACACGTCAGTCTCTCACTCTCGCTCACCTACCTCCAGTTGGTTCTGTGCTGCCTCCGGCTCACGGAACACAGGGAGCCCCGCTGGGGAACCCAGAGCACACTTTTCCCAGGCTGGCACTGGGATGTCAAGGACATGCTGGGATTCTCTAGAAGTTCACAGTGGGGTTTAAAAACAAAATAACGTGGGAGGGAAGCACAGAGCTCCTGCTAAAGCTGAAATTAGCAACAGCTGTGAGGCACCATTCTCCTTAGCCCTTGGGACAGCGTAGACAGACCATCTTCTGCACCATTAACAAACTTAAACGCTGTAAAGGAATCACACTCACCCGTGTCCTCTGACCACGATGGACCGGAACTCCCAGCCCTGTCCCCATCTGGAAGCTGCAGGAACCCACACTTGGAGGATGGGTGGCTCGCCCAGGTGCCCAGAGCTGGTCAGTGAGGAGAAGGGATCTGGATCCAAATCTGTGAAAACTCTCAGGTCTGAGCCTGAAACTGCATGATGTGCCCTATGGAGGCAAACCCATCATGCTGTGAAGAACTTGCGAATTGTCTTCTTTAAATCACACAAATAACATAAAGCCCAGAGCCCAGATCCAAGGGCACTGGAAAGTGCCCAGAAGGAAAGCCGACTTACCCTTCAGGCCACAAGGTGAGCTGTCACTGGACGGATCACTAGGGCTCTCCAAGATGCCTGATCGATACCCTGAGAGGAAAGGACAATTCTTTTATTTATTTATTTATTTATTTATTTATTTATTTATTTATTTATTGCTTACAGTATTACAAAGGGTATTACATATGTGTCCCTTTTTTTCCCCCCGCCCTTGACAATCCCCTGGCCTCCCCTACCCCCCAGTGTCTTATTCCATTGGTTATGCTTATATGCATGCATACAAGTCCTTTGGTTTATCTCTTACCCCCCTCCCTCCTGCCCCCCAACCCTCCCCGGCCTTCCCACTGCAGTTTGACAATCTGTTTAAGGCTTCTCTGCCTCTGTATCTATTATTGTTCAAAAGTTTATAATGTTCTCTATTATCCATGACTGAGTGATATCATGTGGTATTTTTCCTTCACTGACTGGCTTATTTCACTTAGCATAATGCTCTCCAGTTCCATCCATGCCGTTGCAAATGGTAAGAGTTCCTTCTTTTTTACAGCAGCATAGTATTCCATCCTGTAGATGTACCACAGTTTTCTAATCCATTCATCTACTGATGGGCACTTAGGCTGTTTCCAGATCCTAGCTATGGTGAATTGTGCTGCTATGAACAGAGCGGTGCATATATCCTTTCTGATTGGTGTTTCAGGTTTCTTGGGATATATTCCTAGAAGTGGGATCACAGGGACAAATGGGAGTTCCATTTTTAGTTTTTTGAGGAAACTCCATACTGTCTTCCATAGTGGCTGCACCAGTCTGCATTCCCACCAGCAGTGCACGAGTGTTCCTTTTTCTCCACATCGTCTCCAGCACTTGTCGTTTGTTGATTTGTTGATGATAGCCAGTCTGACAGGTGTGAGATGGTACCTCATTGTTGTTTTGATTTCCATCTCTCGGATGATTAGTGACTTTGAGCATGTTTTCATATGTCTCTTGGCATTCTGAATGTCCTCTTTTGAAAGGAGTCTATTTAGGTCCTTTGCCCATTTTTTGATTGGATTATCTTCCTTTTGTTAAGTTGTATGAGTTCCCTATAAATTTTGGAGATTAGGCCCTTATCAGGTATGACATTGGCAAATATGTTTTCCCACGCAGT
Source organism: Myotis daubentonii (assembly GCF_963259705.1). Taxonomy (NCBI): domain Eukaryota; kingdom Metazoa; phylum Chordata; class Mammalia; order Chiroptera; family Vespertilionidae; genus Myotis; species Myotis daubentonii. Next base: position 14,423,694 of record NC_081851.1, on the reverse strand, counting down.
GGGTTTTCTTGTTGTTTTGTTGATGGTTTCTTTTGCTGTGCAGAAGCTCTTTGTTTTGATGTAGTCCCATTTGTTCATTTTCTCTTTAGTTTCAAGTGCCCTAGGAGCTGTATCAGTGAAGAAATTGCTTCGGCATATGTCTGAGATTTTGTTGCCTTTGGATTCTTCTAGAATTTTTATGGTTTCCTGTCGTACATTTAAGTCCTTTATCCATTTTGAGTTTATTTTTGTGTATGGTGTAAGTTGGTGGTCTAGTTTCATTTTCTTGCATATATCTGTCCAATTTTCCCAACACCATGTATTGAAGAAACCATCTTGGCTCCATTGTATGTTCTTGCATCTTTTGTCAAATATTAATTGAGCATATTGGTTTGGGCCGATTTCTGGGCTCTCTATTCTATTCCATTGATCTATATGCCTGTTCTTGTGCCAGTACCAGGCAGTTTTGAGAACAGTGGCTTTGTAATACATCTTGATGTCTGGTATTGAGATCCCACCTACTTGTTCTTTTTCAGGATTGCTGCAGCTATTCACGGTCTTTCTTTGTTCCAGGTGAATTTTTGGAGAGTTCGATCTAGATCTATGAAGTATGCCGTTGGTATTTTAATGGGAACTGCGTTGAATTTATAGATTGCTTTGGGTAGTATGGACATTTTAATGATGTTGATTCTACCAATCCATGAACACGGTATGTTCTTCCATCTGTTTATGTCTTCCTCTATATCTTTTTTCAACGTCCTGTAGTTTTCTGAGTAGAGGTCTTTTACCTCTTTAGTTAAGTTTATTCCTAAGTAGCTTAATTTTTTTTGGTGCGATTGTAAACGGGATTGTTTTTATAATCTCTCTTTCTGAAAGTTCACTATTGGTGTATAGAAATGCCTCATATTTCTTGGGGTTAATTTTGTATCCTGCTACATTGCCAAATTCATGTATTAAGTCTAGTAGCTTTTTGATGGAGTCTCTAGGGTTTTGTATGTATAATATCATGTCATCTGCAAATAAGGACAGTTTTACTTCCTCTTTTCCAATTTGGATGCCTTTTATTTCTTCTTCTTGCCTAATTGTGATGGCTAATACTTCCAGTACTATGTTGAACAGGAGTGGTGAGAGTGGGCATCCCTGTCTTGTTCTTGTTCTTAGGGGAAATGCTGTTAGTTTTTGTCCATTGAGTATGATGTTGGCTGTGGGTTTGTCATATATGGCTTTTATTATGTTGAGGTATGATCCTTCAATTCCCACTGTGCTGAGAGTTTTTATCAAAAATGGGTGTTGGATATTGTCAAATGCTTTTTCTGCATCAATTGATATGACCATGTGATTTTTTTCTTTCAGTTTGTTTATGTGATGTATCACGTTTATTGATTTGCGGATATTGTACCATCCTTGCATCCCTGGGGTAAATCCTACTTGGTCATGGTGTATGATCTTTCTGATATACTGCTGGATCCGATTTGCTAAGATTTTGTTGAGGATTTTGGCATCTATGTTCATGAGGTATATTGGCCTGTAATTCTCTTTCATTGTGTTGTCTTTACCTGGTTTTGGTATTAGGGTGATGCTGGCTTCATAGAATGAGCTTGGAAGTGTTCCTTCCTTTTGAATTTTTTGTAGTGGTCTGAGGAGGATAGGTTTTAGTTCTTCCTTGAATGTTTGGTAAAACTCCCCTGTGAAGCCGTCTGGTCCTGGGCTTTTGTTTGATGGAAGCTTTTTGATGACTACTTCAATTTCTTCCATAGTTATTGGCCTATTGAGATTTCTGGATTCTTCCTGATTGAGTTTTGGAATGTTGTATTTTTCTAGGAATTTGTGCATTTCTTCCATGTTGTCTAGTTTGTTGGAGTAGAGCTGTCCATAGTATTTTTTAACAACCATTTGTATTTCTGTGGGGTCTGTTGTCCAATCAGCGGAGGCCAAAAGGCCAAGCATGGGTTGGTTTTCTTGGTCAGGGAACCAATAATGTTACAGAAGACTGGAGAAGAACCAAGCAATGCTTAGAGAGATGGAGTTACATTTATTATTACGTGCGGGCCCTGAATTCTAGAGACATTTTTCTCTGGGCCCACGCATAATAAAAAATGTAACTCCATCTCTCTCAGCATTGCTTGGTTCTTCTCCGGTCTTCTGTAACAGGTATCTCCTAGGTGGAGGCCACCAGGAGAAGAGGAGAGAGAAGGAGGGCATGTGAAAGGTGAGTCAGGGTTAATACCCAGGCCACCAGACTGTGTCAGGCAGAATCAGTCTGCGGGATAGCTCAGCATCCTAGGAGACACCTCCACCTACCAACTCCCTGGCCCATGAAGACATCTGGATGCTCAACTGGCCAGAGACACAGCCTGCTGTTTCACGTGCCAGTTAGGAGTCATATACCCTGGGAGTTTGTCCAGGAAGACCTGCGGTCACTAATACAATAGGTACCGTGTATCACCTGCTTCCCATGTGCCAGGCACCATGCTAGAAACTATAGGTGCAATTACAAAAGAACAAAACAAAAACAACATCCCCTCCCCCACTCATTCAATTATCAGAGCAATCTTGCAAGGTTGTATTAAGGTAACCTTCAACAGTGAGGCCACAGTCCAGCAGGTCTCACATCTAGAGAGTGGCAGGTGGGGGTTGAACCCACAGCTGCCCGGCTCTGCAGCCGTCTTTCACACCACCCGGCCCCTCTCTGCACAGTTCTACATCTTTGACACCCATCTTCATGAGTGCACCCTCCCTGGCCACCCAGAGGACCCATCTGTGACACCCTCACCCAGCACCAAGACTCAGGGAGCGGAGGCAGGGGCACGGTTGTGAATTCCACTTCTTCAGGCCTGCTCAGGGGTGTCAGGTTAGTGGGGTGAGCACGCTGGGAAGTGGGAGCGAGATGGCTCTCAGGAGGGAGTATCAGCTTCCACAACCAGCTCCTACAGCGAGGCTGCTTTGGTCTCACTGAGGCTGAAAAGGACCAGGTGACCTCTGGGCACTTGGTGGTGATGCAGATTCTCAGGGAGCCCCACCCCCGGCCCCTGAGCCAGAAACCGAGGGTCCGTCCTGTGTCAAGGCAGCCCAGGTGAGCGTGAGGCAAGCCGCAGTCTGAGAAGCACGCATCAGACCATGGACTTGAGGGCAGGGCTTTGGTTTCTCTCCAGCCCCGGCGCACAGTGCTCTGTAGACAGAAACAGAAATGATGGGAGGCAGAGACCATGTACATATTGCCTTCAGGACTGCCCACCTGACTAGGCACCTGGTTTACTTTGTTTTTTGGGGGGAGCAGGCATCATGCGTGCTGCCTAACACAGAGTACACGCTCAGTACATATCTACTGAACAAATAGTCTGTATTCCGTGTCACCAGGCTCCACTAATGCAGGCCAGAGAATTCACTATGTGGCCGGAGAGAGTTCCACTGTGTATGCTTAAGGGGAGGGAGACAATTACTAAAATCCTCCAAGGGTCTCAACTGTCAGGCAGTGACCTTCATCTGTGCATGGAGGCAACAGCTCAGTAACAGGTGCATGTGCAGGTTCAGGAAAGCTACATGGAGACTCGAGGGTTTCCTAAATCCGCTGACGACCAGGGGTCAGAGCTGCAGAGCAGCGCTCAGCAAACTGGTGGTGCAGGCCGACTCCAGCTCGCCACCCTTCTTTTGTTTGTGTTAATCCTGACCCAAGGATATTTCTTTCATTGATTTTTATAGACAGTGGAAGGGGTTAAGGGAGGGGCAGAGAGAGAGAAACATCAATGTGAGAGAGACACAATGACTGGCTGCCTCCTGCACATGCCCTGACCAAGACTGGTGGATCAAGCTTGCAACTGAGGGACATGCCCTTGACTGGAATCGAACTTGATACCCTACCGTCCACAGGCTGATGCTCTAACCACTGATCCAAGCCGGCTAGGACTTGCCACTTGTTTTTGTATGGCCTGTGAGCTAAGCAGTCTTTAAATTTTTTAATGATTAAAACAAAATATTTTTAAAGAACAGACTTTTGTAAAAACTCTATAGAATTCAAAGGACAGTGTCGATAACGAAAGTGTCATTGGAGCACAGCCTTCCCGTTTATTGACAGATGGTCTAGGACCGCCTCCTGCCCAGCGGCAGCGTAGAGTAACTGCACACAGACTGCATGGCTCAGGCCCTCCATGCTGGCCTTTCTGCCCGCTCCCTGCACAGATGGAGAGAACAGCCTCCCAGGTCTGGGTGGGCTGCCAGCACAGTCACTTTCTGGCTAGTGGTTATGTTCCCCATCCAAGCCAGCTCTGCAGCCAGGTGGCGCCAGCCCCACCCCATCCCTCTCTGTGACTTTGCTGTCCAGGTCTCCCCTCTGGTCCAGGTCCATCTGAGGGGAGAGAGGAAAGAGCACTCCCAGGCCTCACACAGCATAGGGGGAGCGCGGTCAGGCTCCTCCAGGAACTCCTCCAGGGTGACCATCCTCTGCTCTGGGGGACCCAGGGCTGCCCCAAGGCCTGGGGCTGGGCCCCACCCCTCTACTGGATGCCTCCTGGTGGAGAGGCCCATCCTGGGTGGCGGGTACTCCTGGAGGCTGAGGGTAGTGTGGCCTGGGGTGCTGGCATCGCGGGGCGGGGCAAAGTGCTGTGTCCCTGCTGGGCATCAGGTCCTCACTGCTCTTGGGTTTGTGGTGGAGCCGGCCGAGTCGGAGGAACCTGGTGTCAGGGCGAGGGGACACAGAGGGACACACGTCAGTCTCTCACTCTCGCTCACCTACCTCCAGTTGGTTCTGTGCTGCCTCCGGCTCACGGAACACAGGGAGCCCCGCTGGGGAACCCAGAGCACACTTTTCCCAGGCTGGCACTGGGATGTCAAGGACATGCTGGGATTCTCTAGAAGTTCACAGTGGGGTTTAAAAACAAAATAACGTGGGAGGGAAGCACAGAGCTCCTGCTAAAGCTGAAATTAGCAACAGCTGTGAGGCACCATTCTCCTTAGCCCTTGGGACAGCGTAGACAGACCATCTTCTGCACCATTAACAAACTTAAACGCTGTAAAGGAATCACACTCACCCGTGTCCTCTGACCACGATGGACCGGAACTCCCAGCCCTGTCCCCATCTGGAAGCTGCAGGAACCCACACTTGGAGGATGGGTGGCTCGCCCAGGTGCCCAGAGCTGGTCAGTGAGGAGAAGGGATCTGGATCCAAATCTGTGAAAACTCTCAGGTCTGAGCCTGAAACTGCATGATGTGCCCTATGGAGGCAAACCCATCATGCTGTGAAGAACTTGCGAATTGTCTTCTTTAAATCACACAAATAACATAAAGCCCAGAGCCCAGATCCAAGGGCACTGGAAAGTGCCCAGAAGGAAAGCCGACTTACCCTTCAGGCCACAAGGTGAGCTGTCACTGGACGGATCACTAGGGCTCTCCAAGATGCCTGATCGATACCCTGAGAGGAAAGGACAATTCTTTTATTTATTTATTTATTTATTTATTTATTTATTTATTTATTTATTGCTTACAGTATTACAAAGGGTATTACATATGTGTCCCTTTTTTTCCCCCCGCCCTTGACAATCCCCTGGCCTCCCCTACCCCCCAGTGTCTTATTCCATTGGTTATGCTTATATGCATGCATACAAGTCCTTTGGTTTATCTCTTACCCCCCTCCCTCCTGCCCCCCAACCCTCCCCGGCCTTCCCACTGCAGTTTGACAATCTGTTTAAGGCTTCTCTGCCTCTGTATCTATTATTGTTCAAAAGTTTATAATGTTCTCTATTATCCATGACTGAGTGATATCATGTGGTATTTTTCCTTCACTGACTGGCTTATTTCACTTAGCATAATGCTCTCCAGTTCCATCCATGCCGTTGCAAATGGTAAGAGTTCCTTCTTTTTTACAGCAGCATAGTATTCCATCCTGTAGATGTACCACAGTTTTCTAATCCATTCATCTACTGATGGGCACTTAGGCTGTTTCCAGATCCTAGCTATGGTGAATTGTGCTGCTATGAACAGAGCGGTGCATATATCCTTTCTGATTGGTGTTTCAGGTTTCTTGGGATATATTCCTAGAAGTGGGATCACAGGGACAAATGGGAGTTCCATTTTTAGTTTTTTGAGGAAACTCCATACTGTCTTCCATAGTGGCTGCACCAGTCTGCATTCCCACCAGCAGTGCACGAGTGTTCCTTTTTCTCCACATCGTCTCCAGCACTTGTCGTTTGTTGATTTGTTGATGATAGCCAGTCTGACAGGTGTGAGATGGTACCTCATTGTTGTTTTGATTTCCATCTCTCGGATGATTAGTGACTTTGAGCATGTTTTCATATGTCTCTTGGCATTCTGAATGTCCTCTTTTGAAAGGAGTCTATTTAGGTCCTTTGCCCATTTTTTGATTGGATTATCTTCCTTTTGTTAAGTTGTATGAGTTCCCTATAAATTTTGGAGATTAGGCCCTTATCAGGTATGACATTGGCAAATATGTTTTCCCACGCAGTGGGTTTTCTTGTTGTTTTGTTGATGGTTTCTTTTGCTGTGCAGAAGCTCTTTGTTTTGATGTAGTCCCATTTGTTCATTTTCTCTTTAGTTTCAAGTGCCCTAGGAGCTGTATCAGTGAAGAAATTGCTTCGGCATATGTCTGAGATTTTGTTGCCTTTGGATTCTTCTAGAATTTTTATGGTTTCCTGTCGTACATTTAAGTCCTTTATCCATTTTGAGTTTATTTTTGTGTATGGTGTAAGTTGGTGGTCTAGTTTCATTTTCTTGCATATATCTGTCCAATTTTCCCAACACCATGTATTGAAGAAACCATCTTGGCTCCATTGTATGTTCTTGCATCTTTTGTCAAATATTAATTGAGCATATTGGTTTGGGCCGATTTCTGGGCTCTCTATTCTATTCCATTGATCTATATGCCTGTTCTTGTGCCAGTACCAGGCAGTTTTGAGAACAGTGGCTTTGTAATACATCTTGATGTCTGGTATTGAGATCCCACCTACTTGTTCTTTTTCAGGATTGCTGCAGCTATTCACGGTCTTTCTTTGTTCCAGGTGAATTTTTGGAGAGTTCGATCTAGATCTATGAAGTATGCCGTTGGTATTTTAATGGGAACTGCGTTGAATTTATAGATTGCTTTGGGTAGTATGGACATTTTAATGATGTTGATTCTACCAATCCATGAACACGGTATGTTCTTCCATCTGTTTATGTCTTCCTCTATATCTTTTTTCAACGTCCTGTAGTTTTCTGAGTAGAGGTCTTTTACCTCTTTAGTTAAGTTTATTCCTAAGTAGCTTAATTTTTTTTGGTGCGATTGTAAACGGGATTGTTTTTATAATCTCTCTTTCTGAAAGTTCACTATTGGTGTATAGAAATGCCTCATATTTCTTGGGGTTAATTTTGTATCCTGCTACATTGCCAAATTCATGTATTAAGTCTAGTAGCTTTTTGATGGAGTCTCTAGGGTTTTGTATGTATAATATCATGTCATCTGCAAATAAGGACAGTTTTACTTCCTCTTTTCCAATTTGGATGCCTTTTATTTCTTCTTCTTGCCTAATTGTGATGGCTAATACTTCCAGTACTATGTTGAACAGGAGTGGTGAGAGTGGGCATCCCTGTCTTGTTCTTGTTCTTAGGGGAAATGCTGTTAGTTTTTGTCCATTGAGTATGATGTTGGCTGTGGGTTTGTCATATATGGCTTTTATTATGTTGAGGTATGATCCTTCAATTCCCACTGTGCTGAGAGTTTTTATCAAAAATGGGTGTTGGATATTGTCAAATGCTTTTTCTGCATCAATTGATATGACCATGTGATTTTTTTCTTTCAGTTTGTTTATGTGATGTATCACGTTTATTGATTTGCGGATATTGTACCATCCTTGCATCCCTGGGGTAAATCCTACTTGGTCATGGTGTATGATCTTTCTGATATACTGCTGGATCCGATTTGCTAAGATTTTGTTGAGGATTTTGGCATCTATGTTCATGAGGTATATTGGCCTGTAATTCTCTTTCATTGTGTTGTCTTTACCTGGTTTTGGTATTAGGGTGATGCTGGCTTCATAGAATGAGCTTGGAAGTGTTCCTTCCTTTTGAATTTTTTGTAGTGGTCTGAGGAGGATAGGTTTTAGTTCTTCCTTGAATGTTTGGTAAAACTCCCCTGTGAAGCCGTCTGGTCCTGGGCTTTTGTTTGATGGAAGCTTTTTGATGACTACTTCAATTTCTTCCATAGTTATTGGCCTATTGAGATTTCTGGATTCTTCCTGATTGAGTTTTGGAATGTTGTATTTTTCTAGGAATTTGTGCATTTCTTCCATGTTGTCTAGTTTGTTGGAGTAGAGCTGTCCATAGTATTTTTTAACAACCATTTGTATTTCTGTGGGGTCTGTTGTTATTTCGCCTCTATCGTTTCTGATTTTGTTTATTTGGGTCCTCTCTCTTTGCTTCTTGGTGAGTCTGGCTAGAGGTTTGTCAATCTTGTTGATCCTTTCAAAGAACCAGCTCTTGGTTTCATTGATTTTCTGTATTGTTTTTTTGGTCTCTATGTCATTTATTTCTGCTCTAGTCTTTATTATCTCCTTCCTTCTGCTCACTCTGGGGTTTTCTTGTTGCTGTCTTTCTAATTCTTTGAGTTGTAGAGTTAGATGATTTACTACCATTTTTTCTTGTTTTTTGAGATAGGCCTGTAGAGCTATAAACTTCCCTCTCAGGACTGCTTTCATTGTGTCCCATAGGTTTTGGTTGTTGTGTTTTCATTGTCATTAGTTTCCAGGATATTTTTGATTTCTTCTTTGATCTCATTGGTAACCCAATCAATATTTAATAACATGCTATTCAGCTTCCAAGTGTTTGAGTATTTGGGGTTGTTTTTATTGTAGTTTATTTCTAATATTATGCCATCATGATCTGAGAAGATGCTTTTTATGATTTCAATCTTCTTGAATTTGGGGAGACGTTGCTTGTGACCCAATATGTGCTCTATGTTTGAATATGTCCCATGAGCATCAGAGTGGAATGTATATTCTGTGGCTTTGGGGTGAAGTTTTCTGAAGATGTCTATTAAGTCCATCTGATCTAGTGAGTCATTTAGGATTCCTGTTTCTTTGCTGATTGTTTGTCTAGCGGACTTATCCAGTGATGTCAGTGGTGTATTTAAGTCCCCTACTATGATTGTATTGTTGTCGATCTCTCCTTTGATATCTTCCAGGAGTTTTTTTTATGAATTTGGGTGCTCCTGCATTGGGTGCATATATGTTTACCAGAGTTGTATCTTCTTGTTGTATTGATCCCTTTAGTATGATGAATTGGCCTTCCTTATCTTTTGTTATGGCCTTCACTTTGAGGTCTATTTTGTCTGATATAAGTATTGCTACCCCAGCTTTCTTTTCCTTTCCATTTGCCTGAAAGACATTTTTTCAACCCTTACTTTCAGTCCGTGTGAGTCCCTTCTAATGAGGTGTGTCTCTTGTAGACAGCAGATGTATTGGTCATGTTTTTGTATCCATTCAGCCACTCGATGTCTTTTGGTTGGAGCATTTAGTCCGTTTACATTTAAAGTTATTATTGAAAGGTACTTGTTTGTAGCCATTTCTTTTTTAGTGTGGCTGTTTTCTTTCTGAGCTTTTTATTTCTTTTTTTACACCAGTCCCTTTAGCATTTCTTGCATTGCTGGCTTGGTGGTGATAAACTCCCTTAGCCTTTTTTTGTCTGTGAAACTTCTCATTTCCCCTTCAATTTTGAATGATAGCCTTGCTGGATAGAGTATTCTTGGATTCAGTCCTTTGCTTTGCATCACTTTGTAAATTTCAGTCCATAATTTTCTGGCCTGATGTGTTTCTGTTGAGAAGTCATTTGATAATCTAATGGGAGATCCCTTGTATGTAACTTTCCGTCTCTCTCTTGCAGCTTGTAAGATTCTTTCTTTGTCCTAAACATTTGCCATGGTAATTATGATGTGTTTTGGTGTGGGTCTTTTCGCGTTCACCTTGTTTGGGACTCTCTGGGTTTGTGTGACTTTTTTCTTCCCCACCTCAGGGAAGTTTTCTGATATTATTTCTTCGAGTAGTTTTTCTAATCCTTGTTCCTCTTTCTGTTGTTCTGGCACCCCTATTATTCGTATGTTGTTTCGTTTTATGTTGTCCCAGAGCTCCCTTGGGCTCTCCTCCTGTCTTTTAATTTTTTTCTCCAATTGCAGTACAGTTTGGGTGTGTTTTGCTTCCTTGTCTTCTAATTCACTAATTCGGTCCTCCGCTTCTCCTAGTCTACTGTTGATACTTTCAATGGTGTTTTTTATTGCTGCTATATCGCTCTTCATTTCTTCTTGGGTCTTACTTAAGCTGTTGATTTTTTCATCTGTTTCTTCTAGCTTCTTGCATATGTTATTGATTTTTTCCTCCGTCCAGTTTATGAACTCTAGGACCCTTATTCTGAATTCTTTTTCGGTCATGTTGCATGACTCTGTATCACTTAGCTGCTTTTCTGGCGAGACCTCTTTTTCTTTCCTTTGGGGGTTTCTTTGTCTACCCATGTTTGATCTCACTGACATATCTAGAAGTTGAGTCGTTCAGTGGCTGCTCCCTGGGTGGCAGTGACTCCTTGGTCTGTGGTTGCTCTTCAGGCGGTTGCGGTAGCAGCTGCTCTTCAGTTGGCAGCAGCTCCTCTGGTGGGTGCTGTTCACAGCTGTGGTAGTTCTTCTGGCTGGTGGGGGTAGGTTTCAGGTACAGCTGCTGTTCCTCAGACAGAGGGTGTGGTGCTCAGGAGGCTGCTGTTGTTTGGATCTGCTGCATTGATTTAAAGGCACAAAATACAACACAACAAGGCACCATGTACCAGGCACCACTCTGTGTTGTTGCTGGGATTGAAAATCCCTCTATAGTCCAGACCCTGTTAACTCCCAGGGACTGATCAGATTATTTTAATCCTTGATCTCGTTCAGGGTGGAATCTGGGTGTGGTTGTGCTCCTTGCCTGGGGGCTAGGTAGGGGAGTCCCACCCTCTGGAAAGGATGGCTGCCCTGATCCTGGGCCCAGGGGTGTCTCAGGACTCAATCCGCTGCCACCTCTCCCGGCCCCCCCTCTCTCCTCAGTCTCTCCCCAGATTGCACTCGTCTCCACCTTCTCCCTCTCTTCAGCACAGGTGAGTGTCTGTATCCGGAATGTCTTACGAACAGGATTCAGTGAAAATAAACAAGTAAACGCCAGCCGCGGAAACAGGGAAGGCTGACTTTCTACAAGCTCTTCTATTACTGGCACTGCATGCTCTGGTCAGCTCTTCAGGCTGCTCCCCTGTAGGCTCAGTCCTCCGTGATCACAGAACCCAGCTCTCAAATCCCCCGGCGGCGCCAGGAATCCTGCGGATCTCCTTTCCCCAGTCAGGGGCTGTGCCTGTCCCAAGGGACGTTGCTATCTGCCACGCGGTCTCCCTCTAACCCTCTGGGCTCAGAGGTCTGGCAAACTTTCCTGCCCAGATCCCTGGTTTTTTACCTTTCCAGGGGAGCTCTGCCCTTCCCGGCTGCAAACCGTCTCACCAGCTGAGTAGTTTCGGCAATCTGGCGTGGGTGTTATTAGTTTCAGCTGCTCACTCCATTTGCTCCAGGAGACGACCTGGGACCCCTCTGCCTATATCGCTGCCATCTTGTTGAATCTCTCAGAAAGGACAATTCTTAACTGAAAGGGCCGATGACCCAGTCTAGCCCACACTAAGCCCTCCAGACTGACAACAAGGACATAACAGAGCGATTCTGTCACAGCTCAGGGGAGCACCCCCAGGAGCACAGCTCGGATTCTGGAGACGCCCCAGGAGGGGTCCTGCCTCCCCTGAGTGCCTGGCCCCGTGCACAGTGGGCATGAGCTGTACGGGATGACAGCCTGTGTTTCTGTGTCTGTGAGGTCTGGGGCTGGGCTCAAACAATTTTGTTAACAAAGGAAATTTCACGCAGAACTCCGGTACAGGCCAAACAGGGCGGCTCTGGGAAAGCGAAGGGTTGGAGGGGTGTGGAGCCCACCCTTACTACACATGGAGCTTTCTAGAACACATGGAAACACCCTGCCTAGACCAGGACAGTGGCACCTGGTGAGGGCGGGAGGCAGCACAGGGCAGAGTGTGTGCGCCACGTGTGCACAATGTAGCCTGTGCCTGCTCCAGGGCCCGCTTCCCCTCGGTGGTCTGAGGGGCGGGTGCTGGGGTCTCAGGAGGAAAGAACGTGCTGGCTTTCCATGGCTGTTTGCTGTCCTTCAGCTCCTTCTCTTTTTTGTTTCAAATTGACATCTGCTCCGAAGGGAAAAGAATCAGACCTCCCCTGTGACAAGTGTGGGGCAGCTGCCCTCCTGTCTGTGGTGTGTGCCCGCCTAAGCGTGCCTAGGGCAGCCCTCCCTGCCTCCCTAGGATCACAGGGGGAGCACCTGCTGCAGGGAGGGCGGAACCTCCCGGTCAGGGCAGGTGGTCCCTTGCAGGCCTGCAGACCTCCCCTCCTGGTCCACGCCTCCAGCACACGCAGTCCCACGGCGCAGCCCCTCCCCCCCCCTCCAGTATCATCAGACTGGTCCTACTGCACAGTCACAGCTGGGGACAGGGACTCTGTGCTCGTCGTCCCTGCACACAGCTGGTGTTGAGCTGAACTGCACTGATAACCAGGGACATACTAGGAGCGGATCTGCTTCCTGCCCCACCAAGCAGTCTGCTCTGGACTCACTGGGGCACAGGGCTCCCAGGTCCCCAGCCCTGGCACGCTCCCCAAATAGCAGGCACCAGAAAAAGCCTCTTAGCAGCGGGGTTTGGGGGTGAGTCAACAAGTATTTGGTTTCCGTGAAGAGCACAGAAGCAGAATGAGCCCCCTCTTTCAGAAGGAAAAACTTGAACAAAAAAACCCACCTTCCACTTGGAAAAGGATGTGTCATTGAAAGGCAACTGTGATACAGATCAGCGGCTCCCAAAGCCTCCGTCCATTCCAGTCCTGCTCTGCCCACCCCTTTGCCTCTGTCTCTTGATGAGAGAAGCTCGAGGAATCAGAACACTTAGGAAGACAATCCCTTTCCTCAGCGGATTCAGCATAAATCTGGCCCCTCGGTGACACTTCCAAGAACAGTGGCCAACTCCTCCTGTCGTGTTACCCTCCACCCAGTGTGAAGAGGGTGGGCTCCGCAGTGTCACACTGCCCCCCACAGAGCCTGTCTCTGCCCATAAGTTGCAGGAGCCCATGCCAGCACCATGGAGCTTTCTAGGCAATGGGAGGGTGGGAGATAGGGCTCCTCCTGCACTTATTGTTGATACTTCAGAAGCCGAAGCCAATGTAAATGCTCTCAGTTTTTGTTTTAATTAAAAAGTTAGCTCCCCACCCTCCTAGGATTTTGTTCTTTGGAAATTATAAAGACCCGAAGCGACTGTTAATGGTCGAGAAGGCTGGTCTCATTCCCTGATTCCCTTCTGCCTCCATGAGATGGCAAGAGTTTCCACCAGTTTCTAAGATGAAATTTACCACTGGGAGCTGCTCTGGGCAACTCCAATCCAGGTGAGGAAAGTGAGACCTTCCTGCAATCAGTGCTGTCTGCCTGGGCCACTAGGCCTTCCTTCAGGAAAGGGCAGTCCAAGCCTCCAGAAGAGTGACTCCCCATCACGGAGGGATGGAAGCAGGAGCTGCATGCTTAGGCCCCTCGGGGAGACAGGGAAGGGGTGTTGAGGAACTGCGGGTCCCCATTCCCGCTTCAGCATAACACCTCCACTTTCACCTCCTTTGTGTGTGGGACTTGCACACAGGCCTTAGCTTGAAGGAAAAGCACTGCTGATGGAAACAGGTCTGAGAACACAGGCTGAAGGGCACCACGCACTGCCCACTCCCCGTGCTGCCTGTGGTGGGGAACTGGAGCTCCAGGAACTGCTCACAGGGGCTGTCATCTGAATTCTAGCCCGTGGAGAACATAATGCTGGTGAGTCAGCGGACCTGGAACATCCACGGGGAACCTGGGCCTTTTGCCAGACGGCCACCTCTGACTCTGGCCCAGCCCTGAGTCGTGGTCGTGTCCAGCTCCTGGAGGAGGGAGGGATGGGTGGACCCTGCCCTTAGGGAGTACGTGCCCTGCATGTCCTATATCTCCCCATTTCTCCTGCTGGGACAGCCTCACACTCAGGACTCTCTCTGACTTAACTTTAAATCACTCTTCCGCCTGCGCAATGACTGGGACTCCAAAGGACAGAAGTGTCCTGGCCTAAGGGCCATGCAGCAAAGGCAGCTGATACTTAGTATCCTGGGAGCACCTCCACCTCCAGGGCCAGCTGCACCCAAAGCAGGGCCCTGAGAGCAATCCCCTCCCAGGGGCCTGGGCTCTCCGGCGGGGGGCGGGGGGGTGTTGGAGGAAGGTAAAGGAAAGAACCACCACCTGAGGGAGGAGGTGGGTTCCCTAGAGAATGAGCCTGCACCAGCAGCTCCTCATCAACAACATCAGGAATCCATGGGCCACCAGTCACTGCTCTTCCCTGAGAAGGACTAGGATGCCCTGTGCCTCAGGCCTGCCAGCTGCTCTCTGACAGCAGCCCTGGGTCCCCTCCAAAGGGACACCAGGGTCTCCATTTTGCAGACAGTTCTAGGTCCCCCTGAGCGTGAGCACTGGGCTGCCAGGAATCGCCGTGGGCAGTGCTGGGCGTGCAGTATGGGGGGCCCTGGGGCAGGCTCCGCAGGCATCTGAACAGGCCTGGGCTCTGGCTCAGGGGGGATCCAGGCTGAGGCAGCCAGAGGGTTCGCCTGGAGGGCCGGGCCTAGAGCCACACAGCCTGCTGGCAGGCCCAGGGGAGGGGGTGCTCCCGGCTCCTGCTGGAGCCCAGGCAGGGCTTCCGCTCTGCAGAGCCTGGGAGACTGGGCCGACTGCTGAGTGGCCACAAGGAACACAGAGCGAGCCCGTCCCAGCTGCACAGGGCACAGCACCCTGACACCCAACAGTCACTGGCTGCCGTTTCAGTGTCTGTCCAGGAGCACAGAGGGACTGCCTCCTGCCCTGTGCTCACTCACCTCACCTTCTCCCAGGGGTGCTCCTGATTTGTAAACCAGGGGCCAGGTCCTGAAGCTGAGCCAGGGAGTGTTGAGAGCCGGGGCCCTGTCTGTCTTTGCTGGGCTTGTGAAATTACAGTTATGCTTGTCATAGCTCCCAGGGTCCAGTGGGAGGTAAGATGATGAAAAATCATAACCCCTTCTCTTCTTGTCAGTTTCTAACACCTCCGGGGCGGTCATTTCCAGCTCTTCTGCTGTCCTCAGATGCTGTCATCTCTAGGTCATAAGCAGAATGTCTTTTTAAGTTTTAAGCTGTATTTCTCCCATCTGTTGCACATTTTAAATTTCCCAGTGCTCATCCCCAGATGCTCCTTTTCATAGCATCCTGCCCTGGTTGCACCGTGCAAAGTGGTTTACTCTGCTGTCATGATGAGCATTTTAAAGCTTTTGTCTCTGCCCAATGCCTGCTGACCCTGTTGCTCTCACATTGGTTTGTCTCTGGTGTTGCAGACGCTCCTCAGGTGTCCGGGAACCCTGACCTCTCATGGGCTCCCCCTGGAACATATGACCCGACTACCCTGCTGGGAGAGTCTCCCGCTAATCAGATGCCTTGAAGAGGACCATAATTTCCCATGTAAGGTGCGAGCACGCAAGGCTACTGGCATCTGGGAGGCATCCAACCTGTCAATCCTCCCTGAATCCCCTTGTTTTTCAGTCTAGGACACCTGCCCTCCTCGCCATGGACTGGCCTCCAGTGCAGGGACCCTGTCAAGTCTCCTCCCGGAGAATAAACCTCCAATGTTGCCTGAAGTTAGCCCAAACTCTGGTTCACCTCTGTTCAGGAGCCACTTGTTGCTACCAATTTCTGAGCAGTGGTGTGGGTCCCAGGGCTCAGGCCCAGCCGTCCAGATGGCTGAGTTACCCTCCCAAAGTCGCACAGCTGTAGGCGGAGCTGAGTTCTGAACCTGTGACTGTGGGATGCCAAACCTGTCCACAGCGTCACCCACCTGCTGATCACCTCTCAGTCTGGGAGGCGCCTCCTGCCCCTGTGAGCCGGGGTCTTTGGGAAGGACCTCAGGCCGAGATGCTCATCCCTCTTGGTTCTGGAGCAACCCGTGACTCACCGTGGGTGCGGCCTGGGTGCCGGGAGGTGGAGGTGGAGCTGGAAGGAGCTGTAGTGATGGCTGAGGATGAACAGGCCCCGGAGCCCAGCTCTGATGGCCAGGGCTTGGTGGCTGGGTCAGCAGAGGCATCTCCTCGAGTGAGGTCAAGGCTGCCTCTGTGTGGGGCCACTCCCTTTGGTATTGGGTCCCCAGGGCCTGGGGCAGAGAAGGACAGTGAGAAATGAGGCTGCAAAATCCCATGCCAAGTTGGGGCGATCACCTGAGGCCTAAAAGCAGAGGCAGCAGGGCCAGGGAGCCCAGGGACAAAAGCGGGGCTGTGTGCCTCACTGTCTGTGGTGTAAGGGGGGGCCCTGGCGGCAGCCTGAGTTGGAGGCCCCAGGATGCCGGCCCTGGCTCTAACCATGGCTCACAGTGTGAATCCCCAGCAGCCGGGAGGAAATAAAGGGTGAGCTCAGGAAGCTCAAAAAAATGTTGGTAAAAGTCCAACACATTCACTACTGGCCCCCCTGCCGTGTCCCTCAATCCCTGATCACTAGTGAGTAGACCTGGCCTGTGGCTGCTCAGGACCACTCCCGACCTGGGGCCAGGCCCTCAAGGTCCGGGATGTGCACCCTGCAAACGGGCTTCCCTTCTGATTTGAGAAAGAAGTTCACTGCCACCCTAATAATCATCTGTTTAAGAAGTTTTCATCTCTCATGGTGACTGCAAGAATGAGTTTTACCTTGTATGTTTGGCAATCTCTGAGTTTTCTACTGTGAACATATACTCTTGTCCATGTTAAATAAAACCCCAATGAAAACAGCAACATTGGGAGCAAAAACAAACCTAAAAGACCTTGGACTACCTCGTAGTAGGAAAGGGGATGGCTCTCCAAATACAAATGAAAAACGAATGTGGTTGGAGTTCCTCAGAGCATCAGGACAAGGCTGTTTTGCACAGTGTCCTGCTCCAGGCAGCCGGAGGGCTATGGTCCCGGAGCCACGCCCACTGTGGGGATTCTGGGCTCTCCACTCTCCGAGGACCTGCTGCCCTTGCCCTTCAGCCACCCAGTGTCTGGACTCACGGGGAAGTTTTAAGCACCCAAGCCTTGCAATTGAAACCAAGGGGAGATTTGGATTCTGAAAGATAACCTTGATGAGAAGCAAGATTCAAGTCTGGTGGGATGAATCTGACAGGCGTCCACTGCGTGAAGTCAGAGTGAGCAGTAGCCGGAGGCGGATGCGCCAGACAGCAGCCAGGGCAGAGAGCGCGCGTTTCCAACAGCATGCTGGGCAGGCAGGCAGGGGACCAGCACACGGCAGCCCAGGAATCAGAGGGATGCATGTGACAAAGTCAGTGCCACATCAACTGACAGGAGCAGTGTGAGAATCACCCGTTTACTTTTACGGTGACCTTGTGTTTATATGATAGTGGTTTTCCATTTACGGTACGGATAACAATCTTTTAAAATAAAGTGGAAACTGCAAGTCGATTCAAGGGGAAGTATGTAAGTATCACTCAGGTGAAATAGACTTTGCAAAATCATGGAGATGGTATGAGGATGGCTGAAGACAGAAAACAATGCAGTAGCTAAAGGCTTCTGTGGACCAGCGCTCCCAGCTGACGCTGACTTTGAGCTGATGTCCTGTCTGTCCACTGCTGCCCTCACAGCAGCATCCAAGACGTCAGAGGACCTCAGCACAGTCCTAAAACGTCACTTTGGGCTGAACCCCGGCTGAGCAACATCGATCCGATTATTTGAGATGCTGAGTGGAGTAGTAAATTCTTCAAAACACAGAACACATCTAAAAATGGACTGCTCTGCAAAAGCCAAGATTCTGTGCTCTGTCTCAGAAGGTGGAGACAAGGGCAGCAGATTTAAAGTTAGCGGCCCAAAAATGAGTCTGAAAAATCTCACTTGACAGGAGGTGCGCAGTTTCGGAAGCATAGCGACCGCTGATGAGTTCTGCACTGCACAGGGGCATGGTCTACAAGCCTGCAGGTGCGAGAGAGGGGGCGGTACTGGGCCCGGGGCCTCACTTAGCACAGACACCCTGGCCATGGATACCCCAAACCTCCCCTAACACTGCGCTGCGCTGGAGTCAGGTCCAGAGTCTGAGACAACTGGTCTCCTTTAAAGTCAGAATCCAGGTTGGCTACTTTAAGCTTGGCTTGGAATTTGGGTCAGGAGGAGGGGTCCACTATGGGTCATCTGGCCTTTAGCTACTGTTTTTCTGTTTGTTTTTTGAATTTCAGACATGAAGGCAGGTACATTGTGAAGACACTGATGGATCTGAAATCCCCACTGTCTGCGAAATGGAGGGGCTAGTGAGAAGCAGGTTTGATGTCAGAGGAGGTCCAGAACCTCAGGCGTTTACAGAAAGCCAGCCGGGCTGATGAAGACTTGGCCTTGTCCTCACTTCCGCTTCTGCAAAAGCGACTCTTTATGTGCCGAGTTGCTAAATTGTGATCCCCCGATAACCCAAGAGAGGAAGGAAAAACAAAACAAAACAGCAAATAAATGAAATGAATAACAAATGACTGCGTTAGCTAAATGTTCTTGGGAAATCAGAGTCCTGTCCTGCCCAGGAGAGTTGGAAACAATACCCACAGCACAATCAGAATCAGGACTCGATGAACCATTACGCTTTGACCCCACTTAATTAATTTAGTGGCATCCTTGTGCCCAGACTTTACTTAGCACGTGAGGAGGATTCTATATTGCTCTAGGAGCCAATGCCTTAGACTATTTTTCAATTTCAACGTGTTAAATTATTAAATAAGAATGTTTATTGGTTTAGGACCCAGTTTTCCTTAGTCCTCCACCCTAGTGACAAGATCCCTGGCAACTTGGCTCTCACACAACTAATTCCTGCTCCTTTTCGAACACCTTGGGACACTTCCTGGTGTGCTTCAGGCTGCTGCAATGGGACAGGCCACCTGAACTGCTCACTAATAGTCCTTGTGCATCTCAAACAGCCTCTTATGGAAGGATGAGTTTGAAATTCATCTTTTTCAGACCAAAATACTGTCAACGTCAAGAATTATTCCCATTTAGATCCCTATGCATCTTCTACTGCAAACCTACACTTCATGACCTTTAAATTATGGAGTCTCATCAGAGCAGACAATTGGCCTAACTTCCTGAACATGTCATGTACATGAGCGTAACTGACTTATCTGATTTCTGACTTAGGATTCAAGTTCATAGCAGGTCCACCATTATTTCTCTCTCCACAGCACCACCTGGTGGCCACAGCTCACACCACAGGAGAAGGAACCCACTACCAGTGATGGTGAACCTTTTGGGCTCTGCCTGTCAGCATTTTGAAAAACCCTAACTTTGGTGCCGTGTCACATATAGACATTTTTTTGATATTTGCAACCATAGTAAAACAAAGACTTATATTTTTGATATTTATTTTATATATTTAAATGCCACTTAACACAGAAAAATCAACCAAAAAAATGAGTTCGCGTGTCATGGTTTCGCCATCACTGCACTATGCAATGCTGGTGCCCCAGGCTTGGTCAGCACCTTCAGGGACCAAAGCAGCCTCAACTGCAGGCAGTGCTCACAGTGTTTAAGAGTTCAGGCTCTGTAATCTGTCAGGCACAGGTTCAGATGCCAGCACCACCCCTTATTCTCTGGGCAAGTGCTTAACCTTGTCAAGCCTCACTTTCCCAGCCCTGGAAAGGGGATAGGAATCGTACCTGCCTCACATGGCAGTTGGAACTAAAGGAGAGATGTAAAGTGTGAAACTAGCTAAAGGGTGCTGAGCTCAGAAAGAGCCCCCATTACATGGCTGCCGTTACTAATATCTACCACTGACCTGCTCATTCATGGATCCAAACAGTTGTTTCTTTATCTTTTTTTTAAAAAAATTTTATTTTATTGCTTAAAGCCATGGTCGGCAAACCGAGGCACAGGCAGCTCCCTGCCCTTCCCCTCCAGCCCCCGAGTGTGCCTCCTCCACAAAACACCACGTGCGGGCATGCACATACAGTGCGATTGAGACTTTGTGGCCCATGCACAGAAGTCGGTTATTTTGTGAAAGAGCCGGTATTTTGTGTAAGAGCCACACCCAAGGGGCCAAAGAGCAACATGTGGCTCGTGAGCTGCGGCCCGCAGATCCGCAGTTTGCCGACCACTGGCTTAAAGTATTACAAAGAGTACTACATGTTTCCTTTTTTCCCCATTGACCTTCCCCTGGCCTACCCTACCCCCCAGTATCTTGAGTCCATTGTTTATGCTTATATGCATGCATACAAGTCCTTCCGTTGATCCCTTACCTCCCCCACCAACCCTCCCCAGCCTTCCTGCTGTAGTTTGACAGTCTGTTCCATGCTGCTCTGCCTCTGTATCTATTTTTGTTCACCAGTTTATAATGCTCTTTATTATCCATAAATGAGTGAGATCATGTGGTATTTTTCTTTCATTGACTGGCTTATTTCACTTAGCATAATGCTCTCCAGGTCCATCCACACTGTTGCAAATGGTAAGAACTCCTCTTTTTTTTTTTTTTACAGCAGCATAGTATTCCATTGTGCAGATGTACCACAGTTTTCTAATCCATTCATCTGCTGATGGGAATTTAGGCTGTTTCTAAATCTTAGCTATGGTAAATTGTGCTGCTATGAACATAGGGGTACATGTATCCTTTCTGGTTGGTGGTTTTGGTTTCTTGGGATATATTCCTAGAAGTGGGATCACTGGGTCAAATGGGAGTTCCCTTTTTAACGTTTTGAGGAAACTCCATACTGTTATCCACAGTGGCTGCACCAGTCTGCATTCCCACCAGCAGTGCACGAGTGTTCCTTTTTCTCCACATCCTCGCCAGCATTTGTCCTTTGTTGAACTGTTGATGATAGCCATTCTGACAGGTGTGAGATGATACCTCATTGTCGTTTGAATTTGCATCTCTCTGATGATTAGTGACTTGGAGCATGTTTTCATATGTCTCTTGGTTTCTGAATGTCCCCTTCTGAAAAGTGTCTATTCAGGTACTTTGTCCACTTTTTATTGGATTGTTTATCTTCCTTTTGTTAAGCTGTATGAGTTCCCTGTAGATGTTGGAGATTAAACCATTATCGGTGATAACATTGGCAAATACTTTCTCCCATGCAGTGGGCTTTCATGTTGTTCTATTGATAGTTTTGTGTGTGTGTGTGTGTGTGTGTGTGTGTGTGTGTGTGTGTGTGTTTGCTATGCAGAAGCTTTTTATTTTGATGTAGTCCCATTTGTTTATTTTCTCTTTAGTTTCTATTGCCCTAGGTGCTGTATCGGTAAAGATATTGCTACCACAAATGTCTGCTATTTTGCTGCCTATTGCTTCTTCTAAGATTTTTATGGTTTCCTATCTTAAAGTCCTTTATCCATTTTGAGTTTACTTTTGTGTATGGTGGAAGTTGGTGGTCTATTTTCATTTTTTTTGCAAGTATCTGTCCAGTTTTCCCAACACCATTTATTGAAGGGATTCTCTTGTCTCCATTGTATGCTCTTGCCTCCTTTGTCAAACATTAATTGAGCATGCTGGCTTGTGTTGATTTCTGGGTTCTCTGTTCTGTTCCACTGGTCTTTATGTTTGTTCTGGTGCCAGTACCAGGCAGTTTTGAGAACAGTGGATTTGTAGTATAGCTTGCTATCTGGTATTGTGATCCCTCCTACATTGTTCTCTCTCAAGATCGCTGCAGCTATTTGGGGTCTTTTTTTATTCCAGATGAATTTATGGAGAGTTTGTTCTAGATCTCTGAAGTGTGCCATTGGTATTTTAATGGTGATTGCATTGAATTTATAGATTGCTTTGGGTAGTAGGGGCATTTTAATGATGTTGATTCTACCAATGCATGAACATGGTATATTCTTCCATTTGTTCATATCTTCCTCTATCTCTTTTTTTCAATGTTGTGTTGTTTTCTGAGTACAGGTCTTTTATGTCCTCAGTTAAGTTTATTCCTAAGTATCTTAATTTTTTTTTTTTTTGGTGAAATGGTAAATGGGATTGTTTTTTTTTTTTTTTTTTCGCTTCTCTTTCTGTGAGTTCATTATTAGTGTATAAAAAGGCCATAGATTTCTGGGTGTTAACTTTATATCCTGCTACTTTATCAACTTCACTTATTAGGTCCAGTAGTTTTTTAATGGAGTCTTTGGGGTTTTTTATATATAGTAACATGTCATCTGCTAATAAGGACAGTTTTACTTCTTCTTTTCCAATTGGATGCCTTTTATTTCCTTTTCTTGTCTGATCACTATGGCTAGCACTTCCAGTACTATTTCAAACAGGAGTGGTGAGAGTGGGCATCCCTGTCCTCTTCCCATTTGTAGGGGAAATGAGTTTAGTTTTTGCCCATTGAGTTTGATGTTGGCTGCAGGTTTGTCATTTAAGGCTTTTATTATGTTGAGGTATGGTCCCTTTATTCCCACTTTGCTGAGAGCTTTTATCAAGAAAGGGTGTTGGATTTTGGCAAATGCTTTTTCTGCATTGATTGATATGATTATGTGATTTTTGTCTCTCAGTTTGTTTATGTGATGTATCACATTTATTTATTTGTGGATATTGTACCATCCTTGCATCCTCGGAATAAATCCAACTTCGTCATGGTGTATGATCTTTATAATGTAATGCTCAATTCGATTTGCTAGAATTTTGTTGAGGATTTTTGCATCTATGTTCATCAAGGATATTGGCCTGTAGTTCTCTTTTTTGTGGTGTCTTTATCAGGTTTTGGAATTAGGGTAATGCTTGCTTCATAGGAAGAGCTTGGAAGTGTGCCTTCCTCTTGAATTTTTTGAAATAGTCTGTGGAAGACAGGTTGAAGTTCTTTGAATGCTTGGTAGAACACACCTGTAAAGCCATCCTGACCAGGGCTTTTGTTTGCTGGAAGATTTTTGCTCACTGCTTCAATTTCTTCGGGAGTCATTGGCCTATTCAGGTTTTTTTATTCTTCTTGATTGAGTTTTGGGAGCTTGTATTTTTCAAAGAATATGTCTATTTCATCTAGGTAGTCCACTTTGTTGGAATAGAGTTGTTCAAAGTACTTTTTCATAATCATTTGTATTTCTGTGGGATTGGTTGTTACTTCATTTCTTTCATTTCTAATTTTATTTGGGCTCTCTCTCTTATCTTCTTGGTGAGCCCGGCTAGAGGTTCATCAATCTTGTTTATCCTTTCAAAGAACTAGCTTTTGGTTTTGTTGAACTTTATTATTGTTTTTTTGGTCTCTATGTCACTTATCTCCATGCTGATCTTTATTATTAGCTTCTTTCTGCTTACACTGGGATTTTCTTATTGCTCTCCATCTAATTCTTTGAGTTGTAGGGTTAGATAATTTATTACCATTTTTTCTTGTTTTTTTGAGATAGGCCTGCAAAGCTATGAAAGTCCCCCTCAAGACTGCTTTCACTGTGTCCTATAGATTTTGGATGTTGTGTTTTCATTGTCATTTGTTGCCATGATGCTTTTTACTTCTTCTTTGATCTCTTTGGTAACCCAATCATTACTAAAAAGCATTCTATTTAGCCTCCAGGTTTTGATTTTTTAATGGTTTTTATTGAGTTGATTTCTACTTTTTTTGCCATTGTGATCTGAGAAGATGCTTGATATGAATTCTATCTTCTTGAATTTGAAAAAAAACTTTACCTGTGCCCCAATATGTGGTCTATCTTTGAAAATGACCCATGTGCACTTGAGAAGAATGTATATTCTGTGGCTTTGGGGTGTAATGTTCTGAAGATGTCAATTCCATCTGATCTAGTGAGTCATTTAGGATTGCTGTTTCTTTGCTGACTTTTTGTTTAGGGGATTTGTCCAGTGGTGTTAGTGGGGTACTAAAGTCCCCTACTATGACTGTATTCCTGTCAATCTCTCCCTTGATATCCTCCAGAAGTTTTGTTATGTATTTGGGTGCTCCTCTATTCAGAGCCTCTATGATTAAGATTGTTATGTCTTCTTGTTGAATTGCTCCCTTTAGTATTATGAAGTGGCCTTCCTTATCTCTTGTTATGGCCTTCACTTTGAGATCTAATTTGTCTGATATAAGTATTGCTACCCCAGCTTTTTTTTTTTTCATTCGTCTGAAAAAACCTTTTCCAACCTTTCACCATCAGTCTGTGTGAGTTCTTTGTTCTAAGATGAGTTTCCTGTAGACAGGAGATATATGGGTCATGTTTTCTTATCCACTCAGCTACCCTATGTCTTTTGATTGGGGCATTTGATCCATTTACATTTAAAGGTACTTGTTTGTCACCATTTTTATTCTTTATGCCTGTGTTCCTTCTTCCCTTCCTATTTCTTCTTTTTATAGCACACCCTTTAGCATTTCTTGCATTGTTGGTTTGGGGGTAATAAGCACCCTTAGTCCTTTTTTTGTCTGTAAAGATCCTGATTTCACCCTCAATTTTAATTGATAGCCTTGCTGGATACAGTATTCTTGGATTCAGACCCTTTCTTTGCATGACTTTGTATATTTCATTCCATTCCCTTCTGGCCGATGTGTTTCTGTTGGGAAATTAGTCAATAGTCTGATGGCAGATCCTTTGTAGGTAACTTTCTGTCTCTCTCTGGCAGCCTTTAAGATTCTTACTTTGTAGTTGGTGTTTGCCAATTTAATTATAATGTGTCTTGTTATCAATCTTTTGGGGTTCATCTTGTTTGGGACTGTGTGAGCTTTTTCTTACTGATATCAGGGAAGTTTTCTGTCATTATTTCTTCAAACAGATTTTCTATTCCTTGTTCAGTTTCCTCTTCTCCTGGCACCCCTATTACGCGAATGTTGTTTCTTTTTGTGTTGTCCCAAAGTTTCCTTAGGCTCTCATCCTGTTTTTTAAGTTTCTTGTATAGATGCTGCTCTGCTTGGGTATTTTTCCTATCTTGTCTTCTAGCACACTGATGTGGCCCTCCGCTTCTTCTAGTGTACTGTTGATGCTTTCTATTGAGTTCTTTATTGCAGCGATGTCATTTTTTCATTTCTTCTTGCTTCTTCTTCATTTCTTCTTGGTTCCTACACATATTGTTGAATGTGTCTTCCATCCTTTTAAGTGACCTCATGACCACTTCTCTGAATTCTTTCTCTGTCATACTGCTTGCCTTCATTTCATTTCCTTCCTTTTCTGGTTAGTCCGCCATTCTTTTGTATGTGGGCTGTTTCTTTGTCTCCCCATGATCTCTCCTCTCAGTGCTTCTGGTTATGTAGCTCTCTGTCTCCTGCACTGACTTTCTTCAGGCAATGCCAGCTGTGTTTACTTTGCCAGTTCCAGGTGAGTGCT
Source organism: Myotis daubentonii (assembly GCF_963259705.1). NCBI lineage: Eukaryota > Metazoa > Chordata > Mammalia > Chiroptera > Vespertilionidae > Myotis > Myotis daubentonii. The sequence goes on along the minus strand of NC_081851.1, from coordinate 14,398,412 downwards.
CTTTGATTCAGCTGTTCCTTCTGCTCTGTGACAAGGCACAGGGCTTGTCCATGAGTTCGCACATTTGTCTCCCTCAGAGAAAACCTGCCAGGTGCCCGTGGTTGGGGAGGTTGGAGTTCTGGCATTCCTAGATTCGCAGCTGAGATAACTGGTCCCTGGAAGTCTTGGTTTTAAAGTCCCAGGAAGCATCCGAAATCTCCCCAGTTGAAGGTAAGACTGGGGTTCTGATCACAGTCTGTCTCTAATCACAGCCATCTCCCCTACAAGATGGCTTGGTCTCTACAGCAGAGCTGGCCACTCCAGAAGAGATTTCAGCTGCTGTAGAGTCTGCCCAATCATGGGCGGCCAGTCCTCCAGTCCCAACAGTCCCTTGGAGTATAGCTGTCCCTCACTCACAAATACTGATACTCCATGCACTCTCCTTTCGTTCTCTCACTCTCACACTATCTAGAAGCCTGCAGTCCTGTCAACAGCCATCTTACTTCTCCTATTTTTTTGTTTTGTTAAATGTTAATAAGTTTGTTATCATTTCCCTGCATGTGAGGATTTTACCTAATGCACCTCCTGTAAAGACTTGGAATGGAGAGAGAACCAAGATGGCGGCATAGGTTAACGCCGGAGTTTGCTGCTTTGAACAACTACTTCAAAAGTGAAACTAAAACACGGAACGGACATCACCCAGAACCACAGGAACGCTGGCTGAGTGGAAGTCCTACAACTAGGAGGAAAGAGAAACGCATACGGACACTCAGAGGAGGCGCAGTGCTGAAGTCAAATTCTGAGGTGCGGAGTGCGCGGAGCGGGCTGGCGGCGGAGGGGGTTGGCGTTTTCAATCGGGAGGGAGTCGCAGACTCTGAGCTCCAGATCCAGGCGAGTCTTTAGGGACCCAGACTCAAACGGGAGAAGTGGGACTGTCTGGCTTCGGTCAGAGCGAGTGCAGCTTTCTCTCCCAGCTTTGCAGTGGGTGCTGGGACTCAGAGAGGCAGAGCCCCTGGGGACAGGACTGAGAGCCGCCATAATTGCTCTCTCTGGCCCACCCTGTTGATCCTGTGCGACCCGCCCTGCCCAAGCCCTGCACAGAGGCATTTGCCGGATAGCCTCAGGCAAAGGCTAGATTAGCACCTCCCTAGAGGACAGAAGTTCTCTCACTGCTGACACAGCTGATTCTCATAGCCACTTGGCCTGGAGGTCAAACCCTCCCTGGAATTAGCTAAAAAAATCAAGATTTATCTATAAGACTGTGAACAAAGACCACTAGGGGGTGCACCAAGGAAGCATAACAAAATGCGGAGACAAAGAAACAGGACAAAATTGTCAATGGAAGAAATAGAGTTCAGAACCACACTTTTAAGGTCTCTCAAGAACTGTTTAGAAGCTGCCGATAAACTTAATGAGATCTACACGAAAACTAATAAGACCCTCGATCTTATATTGGGGAACCAACTAGAAATTAAGCACACACGGACTGAAATAACGAATATTATACAGACGCCCGACAGAAGACCAGAGGAGTGCAAGAATCAAGTCAATGATTTGAAATGCGAGGAAGCAAAAAACATCCAACCGGAAAAGCAAAATGAAAAAAGAATCCAAAAATGCGAGGATAGTGTAAGGAGCCTCTGGGACAGCTTCAAGCGTACCAACATCAGAATTATAGGGGTGCCAGAAGATGAGAGAGAGCAAGATATTGAAAACCTATTTGAAGAAATAATGACAGAAAACTTCCCCCACCTGGTGAAAGAAATGGACTTACAGGTCCAAGAAGCGCGGAGAACCCCAAACAAAAGGAATCCAAAGAGGACCACACCAAGATACATCATAATTAAAATGCCAAGAGCAAAAGATAAAGAGAGAATCTTAAAAACAGCAAGAGAAAGAAACTCAGTTACCTACAAGGGAATACCCATACGACTGTCAGCTGATTTCTCAACAGAAACTTTGCAGGCCAGAAGGGAGTGGCAAGAATATTCAAAGTGATGAATACCAAGAACCTACAACCAAGATTACTTTATCCAGCAAAGCTATCATTCAGAATTGAAGGTCAGATAAAGAGCTTCACAGATAAGGAAAAGCTAAAGGAGTTCATCACCACCAAACCAGGATTATATGAAATGCTGAAAGGTATCCTTTAAGAAGAGGAAGAGGAAGAAAAAGGTAAAGATACAAATTATGAACAACAAATATGCATCTATCAACAAGTGAATCTAAGAATCAAGTGAATAAATAATCTGATGAACAGAATGAACTGTTGATTGTAATAGAATCAGGGACATAGAAAGGGAATGGACTGACTATTCTTGGGGGGGAAAGGGGTGTGGGAGATGTGGGAAGAGACTGGACAAAAATCGTGCACCTATGGATGAGGACAGTGGGTGGGGAGTGAGGGCGGAGGGTGGGGCGGGAACTGGGAGGAGGGGAGTTATGGGGGGGAAAAAAGGGATCAAATGTAATAATCTGAACAATAAAGATTTAATTAAAAAAAAAGACTTGGAATGCAAGCATTAGTCCTCAAACACTAGTATGGATGCATGTACACATTGTGTTTTTTGAGTTTCGAGGGACACACCAGGTCCCGAAGTGGTGAATGTCACCCAGAAAGGCGTGTGCACAGGTCACACTCAAGAGGCCGCTTGTCATGGGCCCTGGTGCTGTCACAGCTGCCCCTGAAAGGGCATGAGTCTCAGGCCTGGGTTGGTCTTCAGGAATTCCTGGTGTCCTTCATAAAATTTAAATGCTCAGGGTGCACGTTTCGCAGGTTCATAGGTAAGTCATGTAGAACACGGTATTTAAAAGTAAATCGAAAACTAAGCCATGTTTAAGGCAAGTAAGATGCACTTTCCCCCTCTCCCAAACCTTAACATCTCTGAAATCAGGATGCAGCTTCGAGCCTGTCTCACAGTCACTGTCGACCAGGTGGCAACTGTGACAAAATCGTCACTGCCACAACCCATTTATCTTCTTCTTATGTGAGCACCCTTGTCTGACAGCCTCTTAGATTCGATGAAATACATACAGCACATGCAAGTAGGAATCCACTTCAAAAGCTCTGGAAATTCCACATGACAACCCTGAATGATGAGGTACAGTGCACACCGTGGTGGCAGGACTCAAGGCCAGATCAAGTCAGAGAAGAAAACTGGACCCGCTTGTCACAGTGACAGGAAGATCAGAGCCACAGGAGGCCTCGCTGAAGACCTTGCAGCTGTCCATCACGTGTTAAATGCACCGGGGATCTCCCTACAGAAGTGGCCTGGAGGAAACATCCGCTGTGGAGCTATCTCTGCAGGAACTGTGTGGAGATCAGTTCTGGATATTCGAGTCCCTACCACAGTGTCCATGATTTGTGAGGCTCCTCATGCTGAAGGACCTGAATTGTTCTGGGAGAACATGCAGCCACACTGACGGGGGTTTATATTTCCTACTTGGGTGTTCACATACCAAAGGAGACAGATGTGGTGTGTGTAGCATGCCCCCTTCAGGCTCCTACACACACACACACACACACACACATGCATGTACACACCTAGCACGCAGTCTCCTTGGTTCTCCCATCCCTGAGGGAGACCTGAGATCCTCCCCCCTTCACTTCCCGCCTGCAGCCAGGTAAGCCCTTCCTACCTTTTCCCCTGGGCCCCCTGCAGGTGTCTTGCTCTTCTGTCACCTTTGAGCAGCATGGGGTGGCCTCGAGGGGTTCCAGCTGCGATTGAAGAGGCTGAGAAGTACTGGGCGAGGCCTGGTCTGAGGACCCCAGCGGCCAGGGAGGCCTCTGTGGGGTTGACTTTGGTCTTTCTCTGGATCCCCCTTTCTTTAGTTTGATGAGTTTGAGTAAGAATTTTGCTCCAATCCAGTGCTTTTTCCTGTAAGAAGTAGGTTTTTAGGACACAACCAAGCCTCACTGCCCCTCCAGCAGGTGTCTGGGTGCCCTACTCAAGCTGGGATTTCCATCACCAGCCTGAGAAGGTGGCGCTTAATTTGGTTCAGAATGAGGGTGCTTGTTTCCATCACCATGCTCATCCCCCCTGGGGCTCAGGAGGTGGCACAAAATGTGCAGTTAATCTGCACAGACCCAGGGGTGGTGGAGGCCTTCAAATGGCAGGAACCCACACTAGCCCCTCGGGAAAACAGAACTTCACACCTAGCTCTCAGCTCTTGATTACTGTGCCAAGGGCAGGAAGTGGTGCCGTGCTGACCTAATCATGCTGGTTGGCAAAATTCCACCAAAACACCATTTTCAGAAAGAGTCAGGGACCTCCTCATTTTCTGCTAGGTGTAATAATACAAGAAATTGGCTGGCATACTCTGCCCATTCTCGTCATTGAGGAATCTGGGTGAGGGGAAGAGGGCAGGAGAGTGGGCCGTTTGAATTAAAAACAGTGAGCCCTGGGTGGTGTTGCCTGGTGGTTGAGCGTCGGCCTGAGCACTGATGAGTGGTGGGTTTGATCCCCCAACAAGGGCACATACCTGGGTTGCAGGTTTGATCCCCAGCCCCGGTCAAGGTGTATGAAGATGGACACCAATTGATGTGTCTCTCTCACATAGATGTCTCTCTCTCTCTCCTTCTCTCTCTCTCTATCTCTCTCTCTCTCCCTCCCTCCCTCCTACCCTGCCTCCCTCTCTCATTTCCCCTTTCCCTTCCTCCCACCCCTACTCTCTCTAAATCTCAATGGGAAAAATATCCTCGGGTGAGGATTGGAAAAATAACTAAATAAATGAAAATAGTGAATGTAAAAGGTAATTCATTGCAGCTAACAGGAAATGAAGCATTCTAATGTAACAAGGACCACAGCTGGGTTCTGGTCCTGGCTCTGCCATGAAACAGCACTGTGCTTACACAAGCCACTCAATTTCCTCATCGGCGCCTCAATTTCCCTGTCGACAGAAGGGTCAGGCGGAGGTTCTGAAATTTTGTGATTTCTACAGAGAGGCCATGCGGGACTCATGGTGATTTGACCTCAAGCCTGGGCTGGGACAGGACAATGGGAAGGCCCTGCTCCTGGGCTCAGGCCCGGGCCCAGGGGGAGCCCTGCTGGACGGAGGCCGGCAGTCCTGGGGGTCAAATTGGCCCACCACCGGGCTGCTGCTCTCTGGGGAAGGGAATGTGTTTGTGAACCTGCCCTGGGGGGGTCCAGTGAACCCAGAGGAATGGAGGGCAGAACAAAAGGTTCCTGTGCTTGAAGACAGGGGTGCTGGTCCAGGCATCTGCCCCAAGCTTCCTTCCCAAAACAGAAGCATGATTTTCTAGGTCCGGCAATCTTGAGACAAAAGCTGATACGCCTGCTTTAGTGGCTCTAAAAGCACAGACTCTGCCCTTAAACAGGCTCCTGGCCAGCAGCATTCACCATCCCTCATAGGATAACCCTGAGAACTGAGGGCGGGACTGAAAGAAACTCTAAATTCTTTCCATGCTGGGATGGACCTGCACACAGGGACCTGCCATACAGCGGAAGGTACGGGCCCAACAAACTGGCCGCTGCTCTAGGTGCTACAGCTTCCCCCACTCGTGAAAAAGCAAGCTTTCTGTCCTGGGTGTAAGCTACTGACGCTTCAATCAACTCACTTCTTTGGCGCTGGATCATGGAACTTGTGCTGAGCCATGCTTTTTTCTTCCAGTTTTTCATTTTGTCTCTGTAAGCCATTGAATTTGTCTCTAACAGAGGAGAGAGAAAAACAGTCTGTTTTTTAAAATAAAACACATAAATTGACGCATCACCCTGCCTGGGACCTGGCCCAGAGAAGCCAGTGTGTTTCTGGGACTCAGACATCACGGTGCTCATGACCACCATGACCCCTGAGTTGGGAATACGGGGATGGAAGCATGTGACATGGGTCCAGGAGCCTAACATGTCGAGGAGACAGCTGAACACCTAGGGTCAGGCTGGACATCACCTCAGGAGAGAGCCCCCGAACCATCTGACACTCAAGCTGGGAAACCCCGAGGGTTCGGGCCACGTCAGCTCAGGACGTTGGGCACTCGGGTCAGACCCAGGGCTAGGCTAGCTCCTGCGGGTGCAGCCCAATGATACCTTTAGTGGTGGGGAGGGGTCTGCCGTCGGTGACTTAGACGGGCATGGGCATCAGATTAAAAAGGTCAGTTTAGCAAAGTCAGACCTCCGACCAGGGCCCACTCCAATGTTGGGCTTCTGCTAACACTTCTAGTGAAACAAACTCAAAGCCTTTTGGGAGCCAAACAGATAAGATCAGGAGCAAAGCGGCCTGGGAGGACCTGAGGGAGGAGTGGGGGCTACGGCGAGGCTGAGCCCTTGGTGCCACCTGGGACCTAACGCGGGGCCTGCAAACGAAGCGCTGCTCTCCATGTGGCGGAGCTTCTGACAGCTTTTCCCAAAGGATCCAGAAGCCCCGGCTCTGAAGCACAATCTCTTAATTCCTAAACGTGGGAAGTCAGTTCACATTTTTAAAAACACAGAAAGGACCAGAGAGACACCTCTTAAACCTTGGGCTGCCAGAGGGCACCCCTGCTCCTGGGAGAGGGAGCCTGGCCTTCCTGAAGCAGAGGGCATGGCATGCTTTCCTGTTGTCTGTCTAGGACAGTGATGGCGAACCTATGACACGTGTGTCAGAGGTGACACGCGAACTCATTTTTTTGGATGATTTTTCTTTGTTAAATGGCATTCAAATATATGAAATAAATATCAACAATATAAGTCTTTGTTTTACTATGGTTGTAAATATCAAAAAATTTCTACATGTGGGAGAACCAAGATGGCGGCATAGGTTAATGCCGGAGTTTGCTGCTTTGAACAACTACTTCAAAAGTGAAACTAAAAGACGGAACTGACATCACCCAGAACCACAGGAACGCTGGCTGAGTGGAAGTCCTACAACTAGGAGGAAAGAGAAACGCATACGGACACTCAGAGGAGGCGCAGTGCTGAAGTCAAATTCTGAGGTGCGGAGTGCGTGGAGCCCTCTGGTGGTGGAGGGCACGGTTGGCGTTTTCAATCGGGAGGGAGTCGCAGACTCTGAGCTCCAGATACGGGCGAGTCTTTAGGGACCCAGACTCAAACGGGAGAAGTGGGACTGTCTGGCTTCAGTCAGAGCGAGTGCAGCTTTCTCTCCCAGCTTTGCAGCGGGTGCTGGGACTCAGAGAGGCAGAGCCCCTGGGGACAGGACTGAGAGCTGCCATAATTGCTCTCTCCGGCCCACCCTGTTGATCCTGTGCGACCCGCCCTGCCCAAGCCCTGCACAGAGGCATTTGCCGGATAGCCTCAGGCAAAGGCTAGATTAGCACCTCCCTAGAGGACAGAAGTTCTCTCACTGTTGACACAGCTGATTCTCATAGCCACTTGGCCTGGAGGTCAAACTCTCCCTGGTATTAGCTACAACAATCAAGGTTTAACTATAAGACTGCGAACAAAGTCCACTAGGGGGTGCACCAAGGAAGCATAACAAAATGCGGAGACAAAGAAACAGGACAAAATTGTCAATGGAAGATATAGAGTTCAGAACCACACTTTTAAGGTCTCTCAAGAACTGTTTAGAAGCCGCCGATAAACTTAATGAGATCTACAAGAAAACTAATGAGACCCTCGATGTTATATTGGGGAACCAACTAGAAATTAAACATACATGGACTGAAATAACGAATATTATACAGACTCCCGACAGCAGACCAGAGGAGCGCAAGAATCAAGTCAATGATTTGAAATGAGAGGAAGCAAAAAACACCCAACCGGAAAAGAAAAATGAAAAAAGAATCCAAAAATGCAAGGATAGTGTAAGGAGCCTCTGGGACAGCTTCAAGCGTACCAACATCAGAATTATAGGGGTGCCAGAAGATGAGAGAGACCAAGATATTGAAAACCTATTTGAAGAAATAATGACAGAAAACTTCCCCTACCTGGTGAAAGAAATAGACTTACAGGTCCAAGAAGCGCAGAGAACCCCAAACAAAAGGAATCCAAAGAGGACCACACCAAGACACATCATAATTAAAATGCCAAGAGCAAAAGATAAAGAGAGAATCTTAAAAACAGCAAGAGAAAGAAACTCAGTTACCTACACGGGAATACCCATACGACTGTCAGCTGATTTCTCAACAGAAACTTTGCAGGCCAGAAGGGACTGGCAAGAAATATTCAAAGTGATGAATACCAAGAACCTACAACCAAGATTACTTTATCCAGCAAAGCTATCATTCAGAACGGAAGGTCAGATAAAGAGCTTCACAGATAAGGAAAAGCTAAAGGAGTTCATCACCACCAAACCAGGATTATATGAAATGCTGAAAGGTATCCTTTAAGAAGAGGAAGAGGAAGAAAAAGGTAAAGATACAAATTATGAACAACAAATATGCATCTTTCAACAAGTGAATCTAAGAATCAAGTGAATAAATAATCTGATGAACAGAATGACCTGGTGATTATAATAGAATCAGGGACATAGAAAGGGAATGGACTGACTATTCTTGGGGGGGAAAGGGGTGTGGGAGATGCAGGAAGAGACTGGACAAAAATCGTGCACCTATGGATGAGGACAGTGGGTGGGGAGTGAGGGCGGAGGGTGGGGCGGGAACTGGGAGGAGGGGAGTTATGGGGGGGGGGAAAGAGGAACAAATATAATAATCTGAACAATAAAGATTTAATTTAAAAAAAAATTTCTACATGTGACACAGCACCAGAGTAAAGTTAGGGTTTTTCAAAATGCTGACACGCCGAGCTCTAAAGGTACGCCATCACTGGTCCAGGAGCCATGCACACAGTGCTCGCTATACAGCGCCCCCCACTGGGCCGCCGGCTCCTGTCCAGTTCCTGCCTCTCCTCACCCATGTGGCCTTGACATCTCAGACCCCAGCTTTCCCTGCTTGAAAATGAGTCCTCGGCATCCAGGCAGCTGCTCGGGCTCCTTCAGTCAAGAAGGTGCCCAGGCCCCCTAATCCAAGGGCTTTCCCGCGAGTTCACCACAAAGTGAGCACCCGCGAGAAGTGATCGCTTGCAAACCACTGGGTCCCTGGCCACGAACCTGCTCTGCTCCCAGCACCCTCATTTCGGACTCTGTTCTTCTAGTCTGTGTTATTCTGTTCCCACAGCCGTCCCCTAGCCCCACAAACTCATGGTTCAGCTATCCCAGGGCTGGGGAAGACTCCGCTTGGAGCAGGCTCAGGAAGCCTGCCCACTCTCTGACCTGCTACAGACACTTTCTAATGCAAAACCGTCATCAGATCATCCCCCAGGGTACCAGGTCCCTACTCTTCTAGTTTGCACCTGCCCAAGCTCTGCTGGTAATTTTTAGCAGCTGCGTTATAGAGAGCCCACTTCAGGGTACAAACTCTCACTTCTACCCCAAAAGTACAGTGAGGTTTTCCATGTCAACCATCCTTGGTAGGTGTTGAGCGCCCTGTAGATGAGCAGACAAATCCGGGAGAACAGTGAGCAGAATCGTCACCCTGGGGAGCTGGGACAGTGCCCCAGTGGTCACTGTGGCCATGTCCCTCTGTCCCACACTGGCCAGCCATTCCCGATCGCAAGGAAGGACAGTCCCAGCAGCACAGCACCGAGGGGTGAAGAACACCCTGGACCCACAAGATGCATCTCAGATGACTTGACTTCCAAACCACAAGGTTTCCAGCACCAAGGCTCTTCCTCCTGCCCTCATTTCTGGCAGCTTCCTAGGCCCTGTACACCAGCATCCCTTAATCACCCACTTCCCAGTGAATCCGACTCATTAGCCAGGCATGGAAGCCTTCCACAGCTGAGCACTGCCTCCCCCAGCCTTCCTTCTTGCCCCACCTTCTTGCCCCTATCCCCCCCCCACACACACTGGCCAGCCTTCTTCCCATCCATGTCAGCAGCAGAACCCCAACTCCTACCACTATGCTTCCTTCTACCTCCATGGTGCTCCTCAACGTCTGTGTGCACATAGCTCTGCTCACATCCCATCACTCCTACTGGTTCATGGAGACCAGGTAACTGGTTCTGTGCACTTTGCAGGGCCAGGCCTGTTGGCAAACACAATGTCCGCAGAGGGAGGACAGCCACTGCACACCAACAACCCACTCTGCAGCCCATTAAGGGAAAAACCGACGCAGAAAGGACTCAGCCTGCGATCTGAAGTCCTTCCCTAGGAGCCTCTCTTTATCACTGTTGTATTTTTCAAAGTGAACTTGATCCCAAAAGAAGATTAAGAAGCGTCTGGCAGGGGGCAGTGTCTCTGAAAAGCCAACAAAGCCAACCACCCCTATGTGCAGAAATCTAGAACCATTCCCGGGAAAACGAGAGAAGGATGTGCTGGTAGGATGGTCCGTCCCCTTGCCTGGGACACCAATGCACCCAGGGGTTCTCTGCTGCCCAGAATGGTGCAGTCTAGTCGTGGAGCTAGAAGCCACGGCCCCTCTGTTGACGGGCGTCCGTCAGCCCACACCCCTCACACGTACAGCTGCTGCTCCTCCTGGTGCTGGTCCTTGTCCTCCACGTCCTCCTGGAGAAGCCTCTGGTTCTGCTCTTTCAGCCTTTGGATTTGGCTCTGCAGGTCACGTTTTTCTCCCTCTAAGTTGCCCTTGAGGCGGGAGACCAGCTAAAACACAGATGGACAATGTCTCAAACACCACACGCTCCCGTGATTCCACTGCTGGGAGTCGACATCCAAAAGGAGAAAAAGGCCACGTGCACAAAGATGGTCATTTTGGTATGATCTACGTCAGCTGGCATGACCAATACGGCCAATGCCATGGGGATGGCCAAGCCTTCTGCCGCTGCACCGTCCAATCAGGCAGCCACTGGCCACGTGTGGCTGCTGAGCACTGAAAACGCAGCCAGTCTGAGCTGAGCCATAAGTGCAAAATATATAATAGGTTCTGAGGACTTAATAACAATTAAAAATAATGTAAAGTATCTCATTAATAAGCTGCCCGGTGTGTGTGTTTCTCAGTAGATTGAGTGTCCCATTCACTAAGAAATCACCAGTGTAATTTCTGATTTGTGGTGAGCCGGCACGGCCATGGCATACTCAGCCCCAGGCTGCCTTATGTGCCAGGCCAGCTCAGCCTGGTTCAGTGACCCTGAGAGGGGTCAGTGAAGGATTAAGAAAAGACAGCAAGAGAATGAAAGCTGGGTCTCAGTGGGATGCTGCTCCTCTGACATAGAGACAGCGCCAGCGCCCACAAGCCGTGTCTTTATTTTATAGCAGATGCCACGAGGCAAAGGAAGGGCGTGATCAAGATGTTGACAACATTCTCGTGGGTTTCAGTCCTACTCAACTACATGCACATGAACTCTATCACTCAGGCATGTGGGGCCACGTGTTCGGACCACAGGTTCAAGCTTACCACTGTAGCTGTTGGCTATAATTGTGCTGGGAAGGCTCTGCCCTCCAAGCTGGGCCTTGCACGTCGCAATGAGAGGACTGTGCCCTTTCATCAGTCCAAGGCTTGAACCTGTCCAAACACTGTAGCTGCGCCCCACACTGATCAAGGCACATGCCTGGGTTACTGGCTCCACTCCCCAGTAGAGGGCATGCAGGAGGCAGCTGATGGATGTTTCTCTCAAAAAATCAATAAAAAATCATATTATTTTAAAAAATCTCATTAATAAGCTTTTGGGGTTACATGTGATATTTTAGATATAAGGGTTAAATAAAACAGACCCCTACATTAATCCCACCTGATTCCTCTTACTTTTTGAATATGGCTACTAGAAAGTTGTCTGTACACAAACAGGCGTGAAGCTGGACCTGAATTTTGGGCTGAGGCTGGCCAGCTCCTGCTCTAGAATATCATCGTGGTTGGTGTAGCAGGAAAGTCCCAAGCTTTGGCTTCAGACAAACGGGGTTCCAACCCGCTACTTCAGAGGGACAAGGATGGGAACCCCAGCTCACAAGATCATTGTGAGAATTAAATGAGATGACACAGAGGGCAGAGTGCTCAGTCGAGAGGATGGAGATGAAATGGTACTTGGATGCTTCCATGCACCTCCCCGACAAAAAGCAAATATCAGGTGAAAGGTGTTCTGTAGCACACCCCTTCCAGTCATGGTGTTCATCCCAGTCAACTGCCTCTGGCTTCCTCTCTGCCTCTGAGTGACATTCACACACACCCTTTGAGCAGAGATGCCAATGAGGACCCATTCCCACCTGGCTGAGCCCAAGGCGTCAGCCCAGGGAACAGGCCCACCCAGGGTCCTGAGGCCCTCCAGCCCCAGGCCTCACCTGGCAGCGGTTGTCCAGCTCGGTCAGCGAGATGTCCGTGCTCTGAAGCTCCTCCCTCAGCCAGTTGCACTGGTTCTGCCAGCAGTTCACCTGCAGCTGCGTGTCGTTCAGGGAGGTTCGCAGCTTCTTGTTGTCTGTGAGCAGCTCGTCCTGCTCCCCCTTCAGCTCCTCATACCGGCCCTGCCAGCTGTTCACTTCCTGCTGCGTGTCATTCAGGGACAGTTGCAGCTCCTTGTTGTCTGTGAGCAGCTCCTTGGTGAGGGCATACAGCTCCTTGGTGAGGGTGTACAGCTCCTTGTTGAGGGCGTATAGCTCCTCTTGCTCTGCCTTCATCCCCTCGTACTGGGCCTGCCAGTGGTTCACCTCCAGCTGCGTGTTGTCCAGGGAGGTTTGCAGCTTCTTGCTGTGAGTCTGCAGCTCCTCCTGCTGCCCCTTCAGCTCCTCGTACCGGGCCTGCCAGCTGTTCACTTCCCGCTGCGTGTCATTCAGGGACAGTTGCAGCTCCTTGTTGTCTGTGAGCAGCTCCTTGTATTCTGTGAGCAGCTCATTGGCGTCGGCCTGCAGCTCCTTGTTGAGAGCGTACAGCTCCTCTAGCTCCGCCTTCAGCCACTCACACTGGGCCTGCCAGTGGTTCACCTCCAGCTCCCTTTCATGAAGGGAGGTTTGCAGCTCACTGGCATGGGTCTGCAGCTCCTTGGTGAGTGTGTGCATCTCCTCTTGCTCCCCCTTCAGCCCATCGTACCTGGCCTGCCAGTGGTTTACCTCCAGCTCCCTTTCATGAAGGGAGGTTTGCAGCTCACTGGCGTGGGTCTGCAGCTCCTTGGTGAGTGTGTGCATCTCCTCTTGCTCCCCCTTGAGCCTCTCGTACTGGGCCTGCCAGTGGTTCACCTCCAGCTCCCTTTCATGAAGGGAGGTTTGCAGCTCACTGGCGTGGGTCTGCAGCTCCTTGGTGAGTGTGTGAATCTCCTCTTGCTCCCCCTTCAGCCCATTATACCGGGCCTGCCAGTGGTTTACCTCCAGCTGCCTTTCATGAAGGGAGGTTTGCAGCTCCTTGTTGTCTGTGAGCAGCTCTTCCTGCTCCTTCCTCAGGCAGTTGCACTGGGCCTGCCAGCAGTTCACCTGCAGCTGGGTGTTGTTCAGGGAGGTCTGCAGCTTCTTAGTGTGGGTCTGCAGCTCCTTGGTGAGTGTGTGCATCTCCTCTTGCTCCCCCTTCAGCCCATCGTACCGGGCCTGCCAGTGGTTCACCTCCAGCTCCCTTTCATGAAGGGAGGTTTGCAGCTCACTGGCGTGGGTCTGCAGCTCCTTGGTGAGTGTGTGCATCTCCTCTTGCTCCCCCTTGAGCCTCTTGTACTGGGCCTGCCAGTGGTTCACCTCCAGCTCCCTTTCATGAAGGGAGGTTTGCAGCTCACTGGCGTGGGTCTGCAGCTCCTTGGTGAGTGTGTGCATCTCCTCTTGCTCCCTGTTCAGCCCATCATACCGGGCCTGCCAGTGGTTTACCTCCAGCTGCCTTTCATGAAGGGAGGTTTGCAGCTCCTTGTTGTCTGTGAGCAGCTCTTCCTGCTCCTTCCTCAGGCAGTTGCACTGGGCCTGCCAGCAGTTCACCTGCAGCTGGGTGTCGTTCAGGGAGGTCTGCAGCTTCTTAGTGTGGGTCTGCAGCTCCTCCTGCTCCCCTTTCAGCTGCTGGTGCAGGGAATTGGCCCTAGGGGTAGAGAGACACAAGGCCAAGGGCTGAGGCACACTCCCAGGCACTGTCCCAGTTGTGCAACCTTAATCAAAACTGCAACCTCTCTGGGCCTCAGTTTTTTTCATGTGTTAATGAAGGGTTGAACAAAATCAGCGGTTTTCAAACTCTGTTCATTGGGGTTCGAGGAGGCTACCCCAGGTACCCCACTGCCAGCTGGGGTAGAACAACAGGCAGGCTCGGACACCACGGCAACAGAGCATCCCTGTTAAAGTCCTTTCTATCTGAGGTTTGGCACATCTGCCTACTTGGAAAAAGGGTTCTTTGATTCAAACATTTAAACACTGAATCAGAACATTACTGCTCTAAGACTCTATGTCTATATCCAGCTCTTCTCCCCAATTCCAAGCCCCTTTCTAATTTCAACTACTGAGATAAATAAAATAGAAGATTCTGGAGTGTTACCTATATCCACTTAAATCATCATCATCATCATCATCATCATCATCATTACCTGGGATTCCTTGGGGTAGATTATACCAAAAAAGATCATATGACCAGAGGCTCATGGACTCAATGTGAACACAGGTGTGCGAAGTTTGGCCCACACAGCTTTTTAATTTTTTTTAACATTTATTTATTTTATTCTATTTTATTTCATTTTAAAGTGTGTATGATTTTATTAATTGATGTCTCTCCAATAAAGACAACTAAAAAAAATAAAATAACATAAAAAAGAAACAGAACAAGATAAAAAGATTCGCCATTGTGGTCCTGTGAATACTCGCGGGTTAGGTTTAAGGGTCCCTGGCCTCAAATATGTCTCCAGGTCCTCCCATTCCTCTGTCCTGCCCAAAAAAGCAGATTTAATAAAAAACACAAACAAAACAAAAAAATAATTACTGTATCAGCATTCCAAACTTTTAAGATACCCATCAACATTCAGATATCTTTTAAGGTACCCATCAACATTCAGATATCTTCTTCTCAGGGAAAAAAAACAACAAAAAAACAAACAAAAACAAAAACAAAAAAACAACAACAAACATACAGAAGGAAGACCTGGCAGCCCCGCCTGCCTCCCAGCTGACAGCCTCTATAGCTGGGCTGTATTCTCCACCAGGGCCTGGTCTATTGCTGACTCTCCTTCCCCACCTGCTGGACCTGCCCGGCCACTGCAGGCAGCTGAGTTTACTCAGGGCTGTAGGAAGGAAGGGTTCATATGGTCACGCCTCTGGGTTGAGGCAAGACTTGGATTCGAATCCTGCCTGTGTCACTAACTAGGAGCATTGACCTTGAACAAGTTGTTTAATCTCCCTGAGCCAGTTTCCTCCTCTGTTGCTGTGGATTTTTTAAAGGATAACAATAGCTCAGTCAATTCTTGTGATTCACAGTATAATGTTCTGCCCAACCACGTGAACCCTGAATTAGTGAGTACTGAAACTATTCCCACCGGTTCCTGGGAGTCTCTGGTCACGTTTTGTCAGCTCATCAAGACATAAAGACGCCTCGTGTAATACACTCAGAGCCAACAGCACCATACCTGGGCCCAGATGACCCTTGTGTGCCACTCGAATATTCCCCGTGAGGCCCACCGCAGCCTTGCACTTGGGAACACTAGACAGCACTTCAGCACTCCATTTGGGGGCCATTTCAAACAGCGAAATCGCCTCCAAAGCACACAAAATAGAACACCATGGCACTCAGTGGCCCATGAAGAGGACGCTGGTAGGTGAGAGCTGAAACAAGTCTGGGGTCAAAGGCCTTGTTCAACCTCAGCTGCAAATGTGCACATCAGGCAACTCCAGTATCTCCCACTCTGGGCACGTCCATGACAGGCCACGGGCACTGATTTGGGGGTCACCAGTGCATTTCAGCCAGGATGTGAATTCACAAATGGGAATGCGTGAATGCTGAGGACCACGCCCCCTCCCTCATGGGATCGCTGGTGTGAGAGGATGCAGGTACCCCTGCCCGACAGTCATCAGCATCATAACTGTGGGAGGGGAGACTGTCCAAACCGAGACAATGCCCCATCCCAGCTGCTGAGTCCTTCCTTCCAGCCACCAGCTGGAGGCCCCTTTACCTTGTTCCCACCAGGGGCTTCCAGGGAAGGGTTGGTAAAAATGCACCATCACCAGGGGTCTCACTTGAGCTCAGCTCAGCGGGTGCTGAGTGAGTGGGTCTGAATGACATCCTGGCAGAGGCGCTGCAGGGGGACTGGTGGTTACCTGTCCAGCTCTCGCTGCAGCCTCTGGTTCTCCTCGGCGGCCATGGCACTCGTCTTCTGCTCCTGCTGCAGAGCCTCCCGCTCGGTGGTCAAGAGCGTCCCCAGCTGCTCCAGCGCCGCCTTATGTTGGAGCTGGTCCTTGTATCTGTTGAAGGGAAACACACCCGCTAGGAATGGAAACCCAGGGAGACCTCAAAGCCTGGGTGAGCGGCTTCTCTCTGCAGAGCTGAGGGAGAGGGGGATCCGCATGGTACAGGGCTGGACAGAGAGAGGGGACAGTCACTGGGCCACCTCCGGGGGTCTCCTCCAGCCCAGGAGGCAAGTCCTCCCTCCTCCCACCCGACGTGTCTCCATGGTCCCTTCCAGTCCCTGTCAAAGCAGCCTCCCTCCTTCATCCCACTGGGAACAAAACCACTGTTTTATGAACTCCACGCCCTTCTCAAAGAAACCACTGCAAACACAACAGAATTCCACCGCCCATAACAGCTGATCCCCCTCAATGGGCCCTGGGTGAGCCCTCCACCCCAGCTCAGGAACACGACTCTTCTTGCTCTGATCCAGGCAGCTTGGGGGCCAGAGTCTTGCCTGGTGGGGCCCAAGCAGCCATCATGGGCAACTGCACACCCTCATGGCTCCTCAAGGCACCCCCAGTCCAGCCCTTGCCCTTGCTCTCCCACAGCCTCCCCCTCAGCTCGGGCTTTTATTTCCTTCCTGTCTCAGTCTGCAGAGGGTCCCACACAGCCTCTCCGGAGGGCAGCAGAGCACAAGAGGGAGCCCCTGACCAGCCCCAGGCTGTTCCTCCTCCTGCAGGAACCTTCCCTGTTCAGGAGACTCAGGGGCCTCCCCAGGTCCAAGGTGGAGACTGAGTCATCACCTTTCAATCTTCCCCAGGCAGGCAAAACCCTTTCCAGACCCCCTTCCTGAGGTGTCCACACCCAGAGACAGGCTGACAGAGTCCACCCAAGTTCCAGGGTTTCAGCCCCTGCCTGCAGCCCTCCATCCAAGCCCACCCCATATCAGCTGTACTTGTACCATCTGCCTGGAGCCAAGACTTGTGCGGACTCAGACACACACACACCTGCTTGGTCGGCTGTTGGAAGACAAACATTCCTTCCTGTGGCCTTTAGCCACAAGTGGAGGCTGCCCAGACATGGGAAATGGAAGGTGGGGGTGATGGCTCTGCTGGGCTTTCAGGGCGGCGATCTTTCTCATCCAGGTTTGACAAACAGGGCTATGGACCATTAGGGTCCCCACCTCCTGCTTCCCTGTTGTGTCTTGGAAAAGCACAGGATCAAGCATATCGCAACCATCAGTGACCACCCTCCTGCAGGGCAGAAACTGCGAGTGCTTCTCCCCACTGAATCCCGGGTACGAGGCTTGACACCCAGTGCATGTGCACCAGGGGAAGGAAGGAGCGAGTGTCTCAGTCAAGTGTCAGGTGAAATGAATACAGAGCCCCCGGCCTGTGTTCCAGGCACCTCCACCTCTAACCTGCAGCCCTGCTGCAGTCACACCAAGGGCCTCCAGCTATCTGTCCAACCAGCAAAAACCACTGAATCACACAGTAGGTCCACCAAGCAAGGAGTCATAGGCAGAGCAATGAACTCCTCCCTCAGACCAGTCAAATGCCACCTGTACAAACCTTCCCATGTTAACAGCCATAAGAATATATCCACACGGTTATCATTGAGGGTAGGGCCCGCAGCACCTGGTGAGGGATGGGCACCACAGGAGGCGCCCATCAGTAGTCAGCTGGGTGCATTCAAACCATGTTAGACAGCACCAGGCGCCCAGTGGGTGCTCACTAAGCATCTCGTGAACACAGGATGTGTGCGGAGGAGGCAGAGATGGAGATGCCAAGAGGCAGAAGATGCTCATTCTGGCTGGAAGAAACGAGAGTCTGATAGGAGCAGACATCTCGGCACCCCCGAAGGATGGGCATCTGGGTGGAGAAAGGGGTGGAAGGCTCTGGGGAGAGTCCACAGGAAGCACTGGGTGAGTGTGTAAATGTATGTCATCTCCCCCAAGTTCATGCAGCAGCAGGCGCCCTCTGCAGGCTCTGCAGGCTCAGTGCCCTCCTGGTCCCTGTGATGCCAAATCCCTGCACCTCAGCTGCTCCCAGGGAGCCCCAGCCTTTGCCTAGCATCTTGCTGAGGCAGAGGCCTGGGAAGAACTCAGCAGGGACAACTCACAAGCACAGGAAGTGGACAGCTCCCTCCTGGGCTGCTCCAAGTGTGGGAGAGCCTCTCTTTAGCGCATCTCTCCCTCTCTCCCCCACCACATTGGAGTCCTCTGTACATCTCACTTCCCCTAGGCTCTGGTTCCCAGTGCACCTGCTGGGGTCATTGCAATCAGGGATCTGCCTGGCAGGAGCTCAGACGAAGTTGGCTGACAACATGCACACAAAGCCCTGATTTTGAAAAAGTGCAAAGTTAAGATTTATGCATTTAAGGTACATCAATTTTACCTTAAAAAGGTATATGGAGAGTCAGAGGTAAAGATGACATGAGAATGGCAGAGTATTGGTAATGCTGCTGCAGGTGAGGGGAACACGGGGTTTTCACTATACTAGTCTGTACACGTCCATATATTCAAAACTTTCCAAAATTAAAAGTAAAAAAAAGAAAATCAGAAGTGCAGACTTTGAGACTTGGACAGGGAAAAGGCCTGGGAGCTAGATAAGGCACGCCCCTGAAAATTGGCAGCTGTGGTTACTTCTCCTCCTGGTCCTTGGTTTGGAGAGGAAAGGAAGAGGGGGTAGGAATCCCCCAGGAGCTGGGACCCCAATGCTGACACCTGGTTTCCCTGAACCGGGATTAGTGGGCACACCCTTCTCCCCTGGGGGACCCTCCTGCCCCTCAGTCTCCAGCCACATCAACTCCACATCGCTGAGGGTGAAGGTGGATTTACTTCTCTTCACTGTGAAGCAGCGGGACCAGAGGAAACATGAGGGGCCAGAGTGAAGGGGGGACAGGAGCCCGGGGAGCCTGTCCCTCACCCCCAGCCTCAGGCACCCACCTGTCACTGAAAGCCTTGCTCTCCAGCTTCAGGGTCCGACTCAGCAGTGTCTTCTGGCGGCGGTACTTGTCCAGAAGGGCCTCGTGCTCCCTAGCCAGGCGCTCATGGAGCGCGCCCAGGCACGCGTGTTCCTGCTGCAGGGCCTTGTGGGCTGCCGCCAGCTGCTGGTGCTGGAGCTGCGTGTTCTGCTCTGTGAGCGCAGTGAGCGAGGAGCTCTGGGAGCTCAGAGTGGAATTTTCCACCTGCCGGGAGGGAGAAGGGGATGATGCCTCACCAGGTGCAGGCCCAGGGGGACCACAGACTCCGGATCCCCACATCCCCACACGGAGTGAGCAGGTCAAGTGTCGACACCAAAATAGCAGGACCCTCAGGAGAGGCAGCACCCAGCCGTGCTGAGGACAGTTCTCCCTGCACTCAAGGAGCTGCTCTGGGAAGGCCCACGGCAGAAACAGACAGCCCCATGGGCCTAAGCTTATTCCTGGGCCCCTCTCTGCACATGTGACCTTTCTTGGCAATTTGTGCCCTTTCTCTGGATAAGCTCCTTGGGTACCCTCTCTGATCACTTTGAAAAGTGCATGGAAAATCAGTGAGGACATAGAGAACCTGAACAGCACTACCAACCCATTTCTCCGATATTTACACAACACCCATCCAACCGAATTCAAGCCACCAGAAAGTTGACCGGGGAGGAATCCGTCCTAACTCATTCTGAGGCAAGAATTACCCTGGTGTCCAGCTGCTTGTCCTGCTCCAGGCCCTCGGGCTGCAGGGTGTCCAGAGACGTCTGCAGCCTCTGGTTCTCCAGCAACAGGTCCGGGCTCTCCCGCTCGAGGGCGTGGACCCTCTCGGGGGCTGTCGTCAGGGCGCTGACCTCCATGGCCAGCTTCTCGATCTCCTCCTGCAGGCGATGCAGCTCCTGCTCCAGCTTCTGTGTCCGCACCACGTGCTCCTTCACCCGCACCTTCCTGTGCTCCAGCTCCTGTGCCTGCGCCGCCTGCGCCTTCACCTGCTCCAGGTCCCGGCACAGCTGCCGCCGCTCCCACTCCATCATGGTCACTTTCCTTTTGGTGTCCGTCACCGTCTGGAGGAGCACTTTTTTCTCAGTCTTCTGGCCCTTCATGCGGGCCTTGCTGCTGGTCTGTGAACTATCCCGCAGTGAACGCACCAGTTGTTTAAGATCCTTGAACTGCAGGAAAACACAATGGAAATGACACAGGCGTGATTTCGGTCCAAATTGGAGACCTAAAGTGTAGGCCTGAAATGCCCATTTCATCGTGGACCCAAAGGACGTCTTAACGTTTCCCAAAGGCCTGATGTGGACAGAAGGTGAAGGCACGGAGATCCCCACCCAGACAGTTCCAGTCTAAACACTTTCAGAGAAGCCAAATGACTTAGAAACAAAAACCACATCTTCTTTTAAACAATGAAAGTGATTTCCTTGGTGCTTTTTACCCTGGTTCACAGTGGCTCGAGAGCTGACCGCCCACCTCTGTGGCCGCCCCTCACGCCACTCTCCCCTGCAGACATTGCACATGATCTTCCCTCTGCTGTGAATGCTCACCTGCCTCCACCCGCGGCCTCCAGCATCACTGGCTCCTTCTCATCCTCCAGGGCTCAGTGTGATTGACAGCTCCTCAGGGAAGCCCTGCACCATGATTCTAAATGTCCTCCACCTAATAAGACTCTCCCTGGACCCACGTATATTCCCTCAATAGCACACGTCTCAAGTCACCTGTCGTTCCACCTCCTAGACTGGAAGCCATATTGGGGGAGGGTAGATGCATGCCTCTTAAGTCTACAGAGCACCTCCCCAAGCCCCTTTTCTGCAATACTAGAGAGGCTGAAGAACTCAAGTACCTGATACCCAGCCTCCCTTGCAGCTAGGGTTAGTCATGTGTCAGGTGTGGCCAATGAGATGTCCACAGAGGATCCCGGGAGGCCTTCCCTCTATCTCTTCACACTCCACATTCTTCCTGCCCACTTCTTGGTGAGGTACAACAGCCACTGCCAAGACTGGCAGAGCAGGAAGAGAAAAGCCTGGTTTCTGGGTGGCGTCCCTGAGCCGCTGCCCCAGCACTGGGCTGCCTACCCTAGGACTTCCTGTGGGGTGAGGCAGGTCAACCCTGGAGGTTATCCAAGGCTCTGAGTGTGAAGCTGGACATTTGAAGGGGGATCTTTGTCCTACGGGCTGTCCCATGAGCTGCAGGACATTTAGCAATTTAGCAGCATTCTGGCCTCTCCCACCACAGCCTGGAGCACAGCCAGGAGCACCTCCCCTCTCCTCCCCCAAGTCATGACAATCATGAACAAGATGGCCAGTGATCTCCAGCCAGTGTGGGTCAATGCTTGAGCATCAACCTATGAACCAGGAGGTCACGGTTCGATTACCGGTCAGGGCACATGTTCAGGTTGCTGGTTCAATCCCAGTAGGTGGCATGCAGGAGGCAGCCGATCAATGATTCTCTCTCATCATTGATGTTTTTATCCCTCTCTCCTTCTCCCTTCCCCTCTGAAATAAATAAAAAATAGATTGAAAAAACAAAAAGATTGCCAGTGTCCCTGGGAAGCAATATCTGTCCCCGCGCCCCTGCTGTGGCTGGAATTGCTGGTGTGAGCTGCAGCTGAGGGAAGAGACTGGTAACCCGGGAATCACTGCTGGACTCCCAGGACAGCCTATGGTCCTGGACTCTCCCTCTTGCAGGCAGGGGCGCCAGGGGAGGCATGGCGCTGGAGGGCCTACCTCCTGGGCTTCCTCAGCCTTCAGGGTCTCGATGTCACGGAGCAGCTGTTCTCTCTCCTCCACCAGCTCCTCACAGAGAGTCGCCAGATCCCGGCTGGTCTGCTTTTCTCTTTCCATCTGGACTTGCCAGTCTTCAATCTGCGGAGCCAAAGACCCAGCCCATGCAAAAGTCCGTTTCAGGGAGTGAACTGTGTTTTAAAGCAAACCCGAAACCTGTCAGCCCCACGGAACACTTTATCAGGCCTTTTCTTAAGGGAAACCTTCTTGCCCACTTCCTGGGGAGGTACATCAGCCACTGCCAAGGCTGCAGAGCAGGAAGGGAGAAGCCTGGCTCCTGGGTGGCGTCCCTGAGCCGCTGCCCAGGTCAGGCCTAGTTGTGCAGTGAGCTCCCCATACCCTGGACCATCACCTCTCAGCCCATGGTATACACTTCCAGCTCATGGTAGAGTAAAAGGCCATGGACACCCATCGGTCAGCTTCCCTCCCAGCTTTCCACTGCTCACTCTCAATGCTTCCGTCTTAGGCCGTGTCCACTACTGTCCTGAGGGTCAGGCCACATTCCTGGGGCCAGCAGCCACCACTGGATGTCCTATAGGGACTTCACCCAGTTGGTGACATTCCTATTCATCCAGATGCTCTGAGGGGTCCTCTGCTATCTCTCTCCCTCCTCTCCCCTCCAAGTAAATTGACCACCAAGGCCTGTCCTCATTCCCCATGTGGCTCCCCCTCGACACCCCACTGCTGCCCAGGCCAGACCAGCTCCGTCCTGCCTGGACGACTGCCCAATCAGCAGCCTGACACGGAGCTCTTCTGTGGGAACCACCAGTGCCCACTCCCTGAACATGAAGTGCCTGGACCCGCACGTCTCACACTCTGTGCCTGACACCTGAACACCGTGATGGATGCAGATTCAGACTCAGGGTGGGCCCTGAGGTGCGACTCCCAGGCGAGGCCCGTGCTGCTGTCCCTTCCCACTGACAACAAACTCATGACCACAGGGGACGGGAAGAGGGTCATTCCCTGCTAACGATGTGACTGTGAGCAGGTGTCCTTAACTGACAGTGCCAGCAAGCAGCAGGCATGGGTGCCAGCTTCTGTCAGGGTGACATGCTCAGCTCACACCTGGCAGGGGGCAGGTACAACAAGAGCTGACCCCTCCTGAGAGCGCCAGGCCCCTCCCACCCTCAGAGCTTCTGACATGGTCATTCTGGGCTGGGGCCCAAGAGCCTGCATTTGACTTTTGACCCTGATGCTGGTTTGGGATGATGGCTCTAAAGCTAAAACAGAGGAGCCCCACGATCCAGATCAGGTGGCTCTCAGAGCTTTTAGACACCTGAGACCTCAGGCCACTGACTAGAACCTCTGGGGGCAGGACCTTCAGACACCCTGCAACCCAGTGAGCAGCAGGACCGAGAGCCGGCTCCATTCACCAGGCTGGGGGTGGCCTGGTACAGGCAGGTTGACAAACTCCTGGAAGGATCGCTGCTCTGATGCCAGCTCTGCCTACTTTTCCTGGGCCGAGGCCGCCCTGCCTTTATCTCACAGGTCTGGGCAATGTCTCCAGACTCCTAGGAAGTATCAGGCAGGGAGCTTCTTCCCCATGAGGGGGAGGGCCAGGCACAGTGGGGCTCATATCCGTGCCCTCACAGCACCCTGTGGGCACACCCAGCCCCCTGCCCCAACATGGGGACCCGAGGACGGGGCAGCCCCACCCAGCCAGGGTCAACAGCAAAAGGCGCTGCAAGGAGCTATGTGTCTGAGTCTTTCTCACAAGTGAGAACACCTTTCTTCTCCTTCCTGATCGCTGCCTCACTTCCTAGCACCAGGTCTGGGCTCAGCAGGAAGCAGGCATCTGCCCTGATGGCAGCGCCTGCTCTGGAGCTGGCCCTGAGGGGGAAGGCCCTGCACAGCTGTCAATCCCCCTCATTCAGAGAAGGACACCAGCCCAGGGAGTCCAGTGATCTGCCCAGAGCCCCACAGTGAGGATGCGGCAGAGCCGAACGCACCGCAGTGGGCCGACCCCAGGCCTGCTCTCTCAGACGGGGCCTGGGGTGTGTGCCCCCCAACCTCCTGCCTTGTTCACCCACCTCCCTGTCTTACTGTTAATCCTTCTCCCCGCTGCCCCCCATCTGTCCCAGTGAAAGGAATGTTATGTCCAACCTTTGCATATCTGGCATGGCTGCTTCTTGTCTGAAGCTGTGATTGCCCCATGCCCCCCCAGCACCCCCCACCCGCTGGACATCCCCATCTTTCTCTGCTTCTGTTTGCCGTGGAACTGGAACTCTCACTCCTGTCCTTCCCTGAAGGCCCTCCCTTCCCCTAGGGCAGCGGTTCTCAACCTGTGGGTCGCGCACAATGAAAATACATCCTGCATATCAGATATTTACATTATGATTCATAACAGTAGAGGAACTACAGTTATGAAGTAGCAATGAACATGATTTTATGGTTGGGGGTCACCACAACATGAGGAGCTGTATTAAAGGGTCGCGGCATTAGGAAGTTTGAGAACCACTCTGAGAGCTCACTGGGCTGAGATGGTTTCCTGTCTTCCTCAAAGCACCAGGCTTGGGCCGCGGGCTCCTGTGTGGAGGCTCCAGGTCCCCGGAGCACGCGGGTGCCAGGGGCCTGCCATCAGCCTCTGTGCTGCGCTTGTGTTCCCACGATAGGCCCCAAAGGGCTGCCCTCTTCCTAAGAGGAATGCAGTCTGAGGATGTCAGTGCCAAGTGAGGGTGGAGGGCGCACCCTCTCTAAGGTCCACAGAAAGGTCATGAGTTACAGGGAAGGACGTGAACTTCGGGAACTAAGGTTTACACAGACCGAAGGGAGCCTACATCCTGGGCGACACTGGGTGGTGGGAGAGCCGAGCTGGCACCGGGGGCCTGGGACTCCAAGCCGCCTGTCCTGGCTGACCCTGGTCCCTTCTTCTCAGACACCTCCCAGAGGGCCACGTTGTCTGGACGTGTCCAAGATGGGCCTGTCCTGGCTCCAGGGAGGTCAATGTCAGGCCACGTCCCCTGTGGTTTTTAGCTGATGGCCCAGATGCACCATCGATCCAACATTAGGGAGGACCCATGATGCAGCCAGGCCCCAGCGGGCTGAGCAGGACAGGGAGGAGAGCAGAAGGGCCGCCTTCGCAGGGATCCTGGCAGCAAACAAGGGACAGTGCTAGTCTGGGAACTGTGGCCCCTCCCTCCCACCAGGGGCTCAGAGCCAAGACAGGTCTCTGAGGGCTGTGGCAGGACTGCCCTGGGGTCCTACAGGGAACTGATCAGGAGAGGAAGTGGGGATGGGACCCGAGAGACAGGGCTAAGGAGTCATGTGGGGAGGCGGCAGCCACCACCTGTCCTGTGTGTGCGGAGGAGGGACCGGAGTGGATGCTGAGGGCAGGAGAAGCATCAGAGATCATTTCTCAGCCCTGCCGGGAGCTGGGCCAGAGGCTACAGCGCAGGCCTCTGCAGCTCACCCCTGAGGACCCGCCCCGTTGGAGGTTCTCATCTTTCTAAAGGTCAAGCCTTTCTATGTCGGCAGAGGTTGAGCTGCCATTTACAGAGGCATTCACTGTGCCCGCCCACATGAATCTAAAACCCAGGCTGTCTGGTGGCTTTCCCTGAGCTGCGCTGCACAGAGTGACGCGGTACGAGGAGGGCCTTCCTCCGGGCCCCCAGGGAGAGGACACGCTGCTTGGCCGCTGCTCTGCTGCGAGGCGCACGGAGCCTCAAAGGACGAGAAGCCTGAGTCACGGAACCTCGGACGCCCCACGAGAGGCCTGGAGAAACCACTGCACAGGAGGAGGGGCGGTCCCAGCCTCACCCAGAGATGAAGTTCCAGCAGAGCTGTGACCAGCGGCACCCAGGTCTCCGGTCTGCAGCCCACGTCCCTGCCATTGCCGGGGCAGCCTCAGCAAATGACGCTGGCAGGACCACTGGGCCGGTCGGGACAGACACCCAGACACCTGAAAGCACCAGTCCTGACACGTGGTCAGCAAGCAAGAGTGACCTTGCGCCTTCCTCACCCGGAATCCGGGCACCCGTCAAGGTGTGCTCAGAGCCCGTGACGCAGCTGTGTCACCCGTGTTGGCTACATGGACTGAGGCCCTCTGACCCAGAATGACCTGCACAGGGAGGCTGTCACTAGCCTCTCAGGGCCCTTCTTGCCATGTGAATGGGGTCCTGGTAACTGTAGGATGAACCTGGCTGGTAAGCCTGTCTGTCCTCCCAGATGTCTGTTCTACTGTGCTACTGGGAAGACCTGGTTTGTCCAGAAAGGCAATGCAGTCCAGCCATCTCCTCTTCCTCATCCTCTCGACCGAAAGGAGAGAGTGGGCACTGCGCTCCTGTCACCAGCAGCCAAGCCCTGAAACGGCCCATCCATGGTCTCCACACTGGAGCAATTCTTCCATCGCTGCTTCTCTCCCGGGCCCGCCTGATGGTTTCTAACAGGGCGCTGCTCTCCTTCCATGAGGCACTCACCACGGGCTGGACCCTCTGCCTGCACTAACTCACACCATCCTCACCACACCTACTGGTGGGTGCATCGCTAACCCCATTTCACAGATGAGGGCAACGAGGCACACAGAGGTCCATCGTGTGCGGTCTCACTGCTGCAGGGACTCCTCATGCTGCCTCGTGACGCCTCTCCAGGAGGCCTCCTGTCCCCCTACCATAACAGTGGCTGCACTGGACTTTGCCTGTCCCCCAACTGTGCATGCTCACCCACACCTGGGTGCTCCCCCTGGCCACTTTCATGCCTGTATGTTCTGGGCACCACCCACGGGTACCTGCTTTCTGAGCTGCTGGTTCTCCTTCTCCAGCTCCCGGCGCTGGAGGCTGCTCTCCTGCAGGGCCAGGGAGGCGTCGCGCAGCCCCTGGATGGTGTCCTGGAGGCTCTGCTTCTCCTTGTCCAGCTTCAGGAAGCAGCTGGAGGCTGAAGAGCAAAGTGGAGTCAGAGCCCATATTCCAGGAGCCTCAGCTTCTGCTCTCTGCCCCCGGCCCTGAGATGGCCATCACCCTGAGCCCTAGGCTTGAGGGTCTGGGATGGTCAGCTGGGTGCCCTTCCTTTTTCCAAGGGTGCTGTTGCTGTCTGCATCTGAGAGTTCCTCGGGCGGTTATGGCCCCTCTGCTTTCTCAGCTGGGTTTGTTAGGGGAGCAAGCAGAGCTTAAGAAGAAAGCAGGTGATGGTAGAGAGGAGCCAATGCAAACGTTCAAGACAGTGGAATTGCTGGCACCACTTTCTGCCACGTTTTAACCTGACCGTGAAGCCAAGGATTTCAGAGACTAACGGAGATGGCAAAGAGAGTGAGCTCTCTGTGCCAGACTCAGAGTGGTGGGAATCCAGGTGGCTCAGCCGAGGGTGTAGCGGGGACACGATCATTGACCGCATGTCTGTGGGTGGAAGAGGCTATGGGGCGCATATGCCCAGTACTCGCCATCTCTGGGTAAGGTCCTTCAGTCAGAGATTTCATTTTGTACTTTCACAGTTGCATTGAAAGAGAATGAGACAGTGTATCCAAATTGCTTTTAAAATTCTAAGTGAGATGAAAACATAAGGTAGAAAAAGGCAATGTCCTCCTTTGCTTTTAAACAGCTTCAATGCGGAACAGAAAGGGAGCACAGACCTGAGAAGAATGGGAGTTCGCGGCCCCTCCCTGCCGCCAGCAGGCGTGTGACTTTGGGAAAGTCCCGGGGCTTGTTCAGGAGGAAAACATGACTGTCTGAGGGGTCAGGGTTGTTCCCTCGCCTGTCCCTCCAGGCCACACACTCAGCTCTGGGAGCCTTATCACACTGTACTGCTAGTAGGGCTGCTCACGAGCACCCCAAGAAGCAGAGCAATGGGTATCTTTGGATAAGACATGGGCGAGGAGAACAGTGATCCTTTGTTAGGGCCCCGTGGGCCAGGCACAGCCTAATGCTTCACTGCCTCCTCTCACAAGATACCCATAGCAATCCTGTGAGGCAGCTTCATTACCCCCATTTTTCAGATAAGAAAACTGAGGTGCAGAAGAGGTCACCTGGCTAACACGTATAGGAGCCAGGACTTTAAACCAGGCCTTTCTGACTCAAGAAGCCACCACCCCAACCACACAAAGTACGTCCACGCTTTGTTCGTGAGCTGCCAGCTGAGCAGTAGGAGTTGGGAACACGAAGAAGAAGTCAGTCAGTGAAAGGCCTCACAAGCTGCACTGAGCATCTGGATCAGGGAGGCTTTCCAACCCCATCAGCCACCTTGGTCTCTAACAAGCACATCTGGTCTGAGCCAGGCCCTGCCAGCTGGCACCACTTCTGTGTCCCACCAGGGGGCAGTGTGTTCCCCAGGAACCTGAACTCCCAGAGCCTGGGTACCCAGGACTGGGGAGACACCAAACCAAGGAAAGAACTAACTTCTCACACAGACTCGCAGTTCAGTGAACTGATTTTAGGTTTGGAGCGGATGGGACGCCTTGAAGAGAAGGAATACCCAGCTGCTTTCAACAGCCTTTCCATGACGCTGAGGAATGTTGCTCAGAATTGAAAAAGCAGCCCCTCCCCAAACCAGCCTAAGGCCCTCCTGGCTCTGCAGAGCTCTAAGCAAACCCTAACCTGCACTCTCAGGTGCACGTGTGCTATTATTGGACACAGGAACTGGCTTGTTGTTTGCCGGGTGCTGAGGCTCCTGCTGCACTGCCGGCCACCACACCCACGTTTCCTGGCCACCCCCTCACCTCCTCTGGGGGCTGGGAGGGGGCCAACACCAGAGGGAGTGGAAGAGGCCTGGGTCCCTTGAACAACAGCCACTGAGCAGCCCCAGCCCAGGAAGACGGAGAGCAGACCATACCCATCTGTCCGATGATGAAATCAACGGAGGAAACCATGCCCCGGGTACAACTATCATGGAGGCGAGTGACCACTGGGGACGCCTCCTGCATCCCGAGCTTCCACTCCTCCCCCGACAGATCGAAGACCCCCCTGGGCATCAGCGTGCTGTCACCTGGAAGCTCCTGGCACTGGCTGAATGGAAGCTGAGAAAACTGGCAGCACTTCCTTCGCATTTCGCGGCCTGACTCAAGGTGGCCAGGCCCTTCATGTTCTTGGGGAGAATTGCAATGACACAGTTCCAAATGGCCCTTCAATAAAACCCTATTTACTTGGGTAGAGGAAGGGCTGACACATGAGTTTCAGAGCCAAGGGCTCAGCTCCCTGGGTAAGAGAGGATCCACAGCCAGGCTGGCTCTCAGCCACCAGGGGCTGCTGCT
This sequence comes from Myotis daubentonii, assembly GCF_963259705.1. NCBI lineage: Eukaryota > Metazoa > Chordata > Mammalia > Chiroptera > Vespertilionidae > Myotis > Myotis daubentonii. The sequence continues at coordinate 14,369,353 of NC_081851.1, read as the reverse complement.
TACCCTCTGACAGCTGCTCCAGCTCCCAGTGCAGGTGGGCGGACTCCTCCACACTCTGCCCTTGTGCAGTCTTGAGGGCCATGATCTCTTCCCGCAGCTCCTCAAGGCATTTCTGGTCTGTGTCCCGGGCCTAGTGCAGGAAGTGGGGGTGGGGGGTGAGGATGTGGACTGGGGCACGCTCTGGAAAAGCCCTGGCCCCCGTGCATCTGTCCTCATTCCCTCAGGATGAAGGGCCTCCATGCCCCTGCTCAATTCCAAAAACACAGCTGCACAGAAACGACTCCAGTACATGGCCCAGCTGTGAGACTTACAGCCACTAAAAGGTATGCTGACCCAGTGACCTAGGGGATGAAGACACCCGAGGTCTCTGAGGGGTGTCTGAACAAAGTGACATACAGCGCAGGGCTTTAGAGCAAGTGCTATGGTGACGGCTGCTCTGTGGCCCCTTAGCAGGCCTAATGCCTTGGAAAGGCCGTAGGGACTCACATCACAGCTCAACCCACATCATAAACGCCAGGGAGACCCTTTTTTGCAACAGAGGCCCAACCCCTCCATCCTCACAGGAAAGCAACACAGCATCAGGCCTCTCTGTGTTGGAGGCTTCAGTGGTGCCCACTCAAGCCACTGAGCTTAGCAAGCGACTCTCCGCCCTCAGAGCATCACTGTGTTGGCAGCAGCACCGATCCAGTAGCTGAACATCAGAGAAGGGCACAACATGAACCTAAAACTGCCCCCATCTCTGCTACACGTGGTGACCACAGCTTGTCCTACCAATTGTAGGTGGTGCAGCCTCGATTTCAGCTGCACATTCTCCTCCTCCCGCTCGAATAGCTTATCAATCCAATACCAAATCCAATGGTCCTGGAGATGGCCCTCGGTGTCCATGGAAAAATATTCGTCTCCAGTCGGCACCTGGTCAGCAAGAACACACATGAGAGCCATCAGGTTAAGGCCCCTGGTCATGACAACAGCTCTTCCAGTCACTGGGCCCAAACCAACAACCTAGGGATGACCCTGCTGCCACGGGAAGCTCTGTCTCCACTTTTGAGCCCCTGCCCTTCTCCATTAGGCCAGGCCAGATGGAAAAATCCCCGCAGGAAGACACTGTTTAAATTCGGGAAGGGAACACTGTGAGAGTGTCTGACATGTACAGCCTCCATGGTTGGACGCGTGCACCTGCTGACAGGTGTGGGATGTGGCTGAGCCACTTTCTTAAACAAGGAAGGGGTGGGGCTGAGAGTCTGTCCTGGCTTTGAGGGCCGAGTCTAGGCCTCTCTCAGTCACTCCACTGATCTGGGTCATGGAACAAAATTCAGAGGAGCTTTTGTTCAATAGCAGGTCCTATCTGAACATGTCACACACCTACTCTTAGAGAAACAACAGCTCTGGGCAGTTTCCCGGCAATGAGGGTCTGTAAGACACAACAAGCAAACCAGTACTATGGCCTCTGTGTGCCAGGCACATGCTGGGGGTGGAACACAATGGTGGGGCCCCTACAGGCAACCTCATGGGCGGCGTCCACTGCACTCACTCCTGTCCCAGTGCCCAGCACACACAGTTCAGCTCATTCCCCTCATCTCTGGTCCCGCCCCACCCCCACAAGCCTTCCCAGCGCCACTCAGTCTCAGGGGGACTGAGTCTCCCCTGAATGCCCTCAGTCTGCAAGCACGCATCCACGGGGACATGCCCATTTCTCTTGGCGGGCTGTTTTCCAAGGCTTGCCCCACTCACGGGTTCTAACACCTGGGAGCGGGCCAGTAGCTCCTGCTTATCCATCACGTGTTCATTTCCCCGCAAGGGCCAGAACCCCGGATTCTCGGTAGAGGGGAAACCGTGCACCTACCACCAGTGGACACGGTTCTGGTCAAAGCCTGGCAGCTGGAAGGGTTTGGTCAGTGACTCTGGCTTAACCTCGCAGCCCCCTTCCTGCCTGTTCCTGGCCCTGCACTAGGTGCTCTCTGTCTCTGCCACATTCACTCTTCACAACAGCCCCCAGAGGGAGGCAGGGACAGTCCCTTCCTACACACAAAGAGGCTGACTTGGGTCAATTAAGGAATGAGCCCCAAGTCACAAAGCCAGCCAGGGGTGAAGCTGGGCTTGTATTCAGGCAGGAGAGGTCCAGTCCTGTTTCTTCACTGCCCTCAGCAGCCTTGCACCTTATCCTTAAGGAGTCCGCGTGGGTAAGGAGCCCCAACCACTATCAGAGCTGTGAGCCAGAGCTCATGGAGGGGCTTCTACAGGAAGGAGGTCCATCTCTCCCCCCTTGGCCACTGCCCCCAGAATTCTCATCTTGTGTCTACCCACCAGTACTTACCAGTCTCACCATATTCTCAGGCCCTGAAGGATCCCATAGCACAGCCTCTCAGTCATCCTTACAACCAACTCCTACTCAGCCTTCAAAACCCAGCCGGAATTGCCCACTCTGAGGACCTCAACTCCACTCTATCCCACCCACTGAGTCAGATGCTGGGCACCCAGAGTGCCCACTATGAGGCAACACTGAACTGGCCTGTGAGCCCACCCCCCGCAAGGCTATTCCTGCAGGGCAGGACTATGCCACTCCTCTTCGCATGGGGCCCCCAGAAGTGTTCAAAGACACTTGTCAGCTGAATCATACCATGAGGGGGAGTCAGAGGTGCCATGTGAGTTGGGCCCTGAAGGACCTGGGGAAAGGCAGGATGGACAAGTGTCCAGAAGCAGAGTACAGCATGGAACGAAATGATTTACAGCTATTCTTCCAATGGGCCTCAGTTTTCTGGGGGTGTCAGCCTTCCCCATGTATCAGGCAGCAGAAACATCTAAACCTGCTTTGCACACCCCACCACCGCAGAAGTGAGAGACCAGACCCCGAGAAGCTGTGCCCAAGTCCTAAAGTGGCAAAGGCTGGGCCTGGAGGAGGCAGAGAGTGTGAGACCACCTGCCCCGGGGCCCGATCTTAAACCCAGCTCCTACCTGCCTTGCCACCACCCGCCCTGCCCCTCCCTGCACGATCGGATCCAGGGGCCCCATCTGTGGACAGAACGTCACGTTATAAGCTCACTAGAAACGTGTTCCTATCGACGCCACCCGGTGCCAGGGCACGAGGGGCTCAGAGGTGCCTCGACCACCTCTTCTGTGATGGATGGGGACAAGGCTTGCTCCACACCCAGCAAGTGGAGTGAGAGCTGGGACTCCCCTGCGGAGCCTCCGCCGCCTCTGGGAGCAAGCCCTGCCCAGGAAGCTCAGTGCACATCCCTCTCTGAGGGGCAGAGACAGGCCCAGCTGGCCCTCAGCTGCTCAGGACCCTCAAGGCACCCGCACGTCTGCGCTCTGGAAGCGGGAATTTCAGCCAAGGACAAAGCATGGGGACCAGTGGGACCTTCCAGGCACTCTCTCTCTGCCTCTGTCCTCCACCCCGGGCCCTGGCAGCAGAGGTGGGATGAGCATTTGCAGACGGAAGTCAAGGATCCCCTGGTGCACCCCCACTTCCCAGCTGTGCCTAGGGGCGCCCAGGCCTGTCTCCTCAGGTTGTGGCACTGACACCCTCCCCTTTTATGTTTCTCAGTGGCGACACTGGACGGCCACCCGGGCCGTCTGTGGCTCCCCCTATACCCATAGGAGGGCCCCGAGTGGTGGGTGTCCGCGTGACAGTCGTGTTTGGCTCTCTGCTCTGCTGCCCATCACACCCGACACTGTCACCGTCCGAAGGAGACAACACCTCTGATTCCTCCGTCCTTCTCCCCAGGTTGCAAGTCTTTTCATGCTGAGATGTGTTTTTACTTGGCCTGTGAGGTCACTACCAAGTGACTTGTGTGTGCCAGGCCCAGGCATGCAGTCAGACAGGCTCTGCCCCTACCCTCAGGGGCTCCAGCTGCACACAGGAAACCTGGCCCAGCAGGGCTGAAGGGAGGCTGCGCACAGCCAGCAGGGCTGTTGGCACCCCTTTTGTGTAAGCATGTGGGTGCAAGCTCTGTCCTCTCTGCTCCCTGGACCCTGGCACATGGGCCTTGGAGAACAGTGTGACTCATCCTCTATGTGGCCTGGTCTCCATGGACCTCTCTATTTCTCTTGTAATTCATTTACTAATGGAAAGTGTAAGACATTACTAGTTTCACAGCAAAATGATTAATTGACTAGAGGCCCGGGGCATGAAATTCCTGCTGGGTTGGTCCCTAGGCCTGGCCGGAGATTGAAGGGTGAGCGCCTGGTGTGGAAGGGCAGGTCACAGCTGACCTCTGGGCCCCTGGCCTCTATGCACCCCCCTCCCCCCCATACCTGAGTCATGGTGCCCAAGTCTCCATACGGAGATGTGGTGAGCAAGGCCAGACACTGTGGGCCGGAGAGCAGTGTAGGCCTCTGGTCCACCCAGTGGTGTCCCCCGGAAGCACGGCGGGCAGCACGCTCTCTCCTGGCCGGCCTTGCAGACCAGCTCCTGCTCGAACCCACCAGGAGCCCCATATGCCCCTGTGGTCCCGGCTGCTGTGGCCTGGCTCACTTTAAAGAGGTTGTGCGGGTGCAGGGTGGGCTCCTCCTGGGCACCCAGCACCTGAGCTCAGGGGCTTCCCTGGCGGGCGAGCCCTGGCGTCCTGGGGGAGGGTTGCAGGGGGAGTGAGAACGAGCTCGCATTCTTACAGCACTTCCATCCCTGTCACCCTGGCTCCTGGTTAGCCAGCAAGAGGTCACAGCGCATTGCCAATGCCAGCAATGTTCCACGCCGTCCCCTGGTGGTCAGCACATGTCATAGCAAGCAGTCGGACTCCTGGCCTCCCTGTGGAACTCCCATCCAAGGGGACAATTTGCATATTAGGCTCTTATTAAATAGGATATTAAAAATGTTGCTGCTGTTATCCAGAGGCACGCACCTTGAGAATACGGAACAGGGGTTCCCACAGGAAACCCTGCAAAAGCCCAGAAGCTCCCCAGTGCCAGGAGTGAGTCTCGCTTTGTGTTAGATCCCCTGCTCCTGGCGCAGGGCTTGGCGCCACACAGGCCTTCAGTCACTGCGTCTGCATGACTGAGCGAGGCTGCTTGGACAGGCCCGGAAAAGACACGGAGACAGAGGCTGAGCCCTGAAACCCACCCCCATCCACGGGGCAGAGTGTTGGCTGAGATGTGGGCCTGCCTTAGGTTCCCCGTGTGCAGGAGGCTGCGGAGGCGGCAGCCTGGGGAAGCTTGCACATGACCTTCCGCAACCCTCCTACCTGTGAGTGAGGGTGCCCGTGCCCCACACCTGTCTGTGCTGCAGATTGATGCCCTTCATCACCAGTAGGGCCAGGGGACCATTTCCAGGACAAAGCCGAGAGCTGGCCTCCCACCCCCACCCGTCCTGGGCCGGGCTGCTTGGGCACAGCACCCAGGGTGCCTTCTCCCCAGGGGGCAGAGCAGTGAGCCACCAACATTCCTGCGGGAACAACCATTCCCTGAGTAGGTGGGAGGAGCAAACAAGACTGGAAGAGAGGGTCCTGAACCCACTGCTCACATGAGGCAGCTGGGTGCATGGTCAGAGCATCAGTAACCCTGCCTGGGTCTTGGTCTCCATCCCCCCTCAGCCCTGACACCCTCCCCTGAACAGGCCCATAACCTCGGGATCTGAGTAGGCTACACCACGGAGAGCTTCATATGGGACTTGCCCAAATACCAGGTTTTTTACCTCTTTCATTGTATAAACCTCACGGACTAGTACAGTTATCTCTGTTTTATAGATGAGGAAACAGTCCTGGTAAGATTTAGCCATAGAGATTACAAGGAGTCTTAAAGAAAAAGATCAGTGAATAGAAAGTCATCACTATAGCATGAAGGAGGAGAAGGGCAAGTCCTAGAAGAATCAGGGCCTTTCAGCTACAATCCGAATCCTATTCCTTCCACTACCAGAGGGAGCCCAGGGGACTGGCAGACAGTCTGGGGTGCAGGGAGAGGGCCAACTGGGGAGGCATCACGGCCCCTCTCCCCTCTACCAGGAAACAAGTGCCCGCGGGCCGCCTGACCCTGCTGGGGTCACTTCCATATGGCTGCATAGAAGTCTATGTCTTTCTCCTTCTGCCTGAGGCCCATCGCCTCCATCTCCAGCCTCTCCACATGCCTCACCTTCTCCCTCAGGGAGTCCACCTCAGGGAGGGGGCAGGAGCAGCCTGGGCGCTGGCTGCCAACTCCATGTTCGGGGAGGTGGGCAAAGGCAGGGGACCTGGCTCAGGGCACCCTCAGGGCTGGGGAAAGGCCCAAGTCCCTGCACCCCAGGAGAAGCCAGGGGCGGCCAAGCTGGTCCATGTGTAGGCCCCTGTGTGGGGGCCCCACATGCTGTCACTGCAGCATGTCACCCCCCAGAAGCTCCCAGGACAACTGGCTCTCAGGCAGCACTGCTTTGAGCGGGAGGCAGAGGTGTCCCAGGTCACGTTCCTGGACCTGGGGCCCCGGTGACTGGGGCGTCCCAGCCCCCCACCCCCGGCCCACACGATAGGCCTCCTGCTCACATTGCGCCGGGCCTCCTGCAGCACCAGCACCAGCTGGTACAACTGATGCCTGGCGTCCGCCAGCTGCTTCGTCTTCTCCTCCCTGCGGGCGATGAGAACACGTGGTGAGGGCTCCTCAGAAGCACCCGGAAAGCCCACCACCTGGGAGACCACAGCGGGGAAGGAGGGGGTCCTGGCTTCTAGGTGTGAGAAGGGCTTCTGCACGTGGGGCTGCAATAACGCTCTGGAGTCCAAGGTGAGCTTTAAGTTGTCACTGAAGCTCTCAGACTACACCACACACCTGAGCTTTACTCTGGGGGTGCGGACAGGGAAGGAGCCCCCAGAGCCACTGCTCCCTCCACAGTCAGGCAGGCAGGGAGGCCCCCTGGCAGGGAGGTGAAGGGGGCAGCTTCCCAGGAAGTGGGCATGGTGCCATCACCAGCTGCAGGAAAGGGGGAGCAGGCCCACCGGACGGGATGGGAGAACCACATCCTCCCTCCAGCCAAGAGCACCCACACTGGGCCCGAGGCTGAGCAGCAGGCTGCTGCTCTGAGTCTGCCAGGTCTGGACTGGCCGGAACCCTACAGACCCAGCAGAACCCTGCTGTGCAGGCCCCGGGAGGGGAGGGAGCAGGATAGCCCAGGGCCCAACAGGGACCCAGCTCACAGCAGAGCCCCGTCAACCCAGGGCACTGTGAGAGCTGCCCCGTTTGCTGCACCGCATGGCAGTGAACCACATGTGCCAGCAACGGGGGGTGACACAGGGCACAATAGCGGAAAGAACGGGTCACTGGGGGACTCACAGCTCCTGCCTGACTCCGCGTAGCGTGGCCTTGGTGTCCGCCAGCTCCACGGCCAGGGGCTGCGTGTCCTCGCTGGGGCGGCTGCTGGTGTTCCACTCCTGGGTCATGGTCACGACCAGCTACAGGAGGGCAGACAGAGGGGTCTCACCAGCGTGCTCCTGTGCCCGGCACAGTGCCTGCACTAGAACGTGGTGAAGAATGACGAAAAGACAGAAGAAAGTAAAAGAGAAGATGGCAGCCGCGACTGCAAAGCCAGGAGGGAGGCAGGAGAAGGTGGGGAGTTTTTAAGAAGCGAGGATATGTTTAGTGAGACAGAAGGGCCGAGGGCATGGATCAGGCTCCCCAAGCTCAACCTCTGTCCTCACACAGGTGTCTCAGGGGACTGGGCCCTGCAGGGAAAGTGCCCACGCCCTGCCCCCTCAGAAATGGGCCAGGAGGACAGACAGTGTGCAGGCTTGAGAGTAAGTCAGGATGAGGAGCGCAGCCATAACTAGGGCCCCGGACCCAGGCCCCTCCCCACCGTCCCCCAGGCTGTTGAGCCACCAGCAAACACACCTCCCTGTAACTGTCTTGCTCAATTAAGAGCCTCCTGAGGCGACAGGTCATGTTGCTGGAGAGAAACTCCAGCTCCTCCAGGGCCATGTCTGGGACCTCCAACCTCTGCAAGTTAAACAGGGTCTCCTGGTGGCGGGTCACCTGAGGGCACACAAGGGTAAGGTGCTGTGGAGGCCGGGCAGGGAGCAGCGCTGGGGTCCCCGAGAGCACCCACCTCCCAAGGCCACGCCCCCTGGGACCTAGGCCCACTCTCCCACAGCTGACCCACCTCACTGACATTATTAACCCTCAGCCACCAAGTTCCTGTGGGGGCGGGCAGGCTCCTCAGCAAGTGCAGCCACAGTCTGCAGCCCAGCTCTTTCCTCACACACCACTGCTGCTGTCACACTAGCTCAAGGAGGACACTGACTTCCCACCAGACAGCACTCCTCCCAGCGTGGGAGCTCCCTCAACTGTCCCAGGGATTTCAGTCGCACACCATCCATGTGTCACACAAAGAGGGTAAGCCTGGGAGGGGAGGGTCAGGAGGGATGGCATCTTATTCTGCAAATAAAATCTAACCCGAAGATGGCAAAATATCAGAGCGCTTATGTCAGAAGGTTGGGTCCATGACAATCTTATATTTTGAGGAAACCATTCATAACCTGAAATACTTCTCAGGAGAGCCTGTATCTCATCCCCACAGGCCACACAGGACCACCTGGTTCCCCTTTCTGCCGGGTGTGAGCGCAGGCCCATGGCCTCATCCTCACTGGGCAGCCTCTCCTCCACCTGCCGACATCACCTCCTTCAACCCAGGGACATGCCCTTGACGGGGAATCAAACCTGTGACCCTTTGGTCGGCAGCCCAACACTCTAACCACTGAGCGAAAACATCTAGAGCCTGGACCCGCAGCCTAGCCCCCTGGCAGGAGCAGTGAACTCATCTCAGTCCAGGGCTGGAAGCGCCAGGGGGTCCTGCACCTAGTGCATGGGCTCCAGAGTAGGAAACCCCTCAGGTTCCCAGGCCAGGACCCCCGCCCCCAGTTTGGAAACCTGTGAAGAGCCCTGAGTCCCAGGACTGCTAGGGTCCAGGAGGGTGGGGTCTGTGGAGACCCCAGGGGGGCGGGAGAGGAGCCAGGGCACCCGCAATGGGACAGGGAGGCAGGTGCACTCACCCCCGCCACCAGCGTGCTCTGCAGAAAGAGCTCCATGAGCTCTCGTACAGTAACGTCCATCCTGAGGCTGTGTCCACCGTCCATCGCTATGCACACAGGCTCTGGGCCCACCGTCTCTGTGCCCACCAGCTCTGCGCCAAGCAGTGCCAACGGCTACTCACCCCACATTCCAAATGGCTCATCACCCCACATTCTAAACTGCTGTTTGCACCACATTCTAAACTGCTATTTGCTCCACATTCGAAAAAGGCTCTTTGCCCCAAGTTCTAAACGGCTCTTGAGCCTGTATTCCTAACTGCTCTGGGACCCATATTCCAAAGGGCTCTAGCAGGGAACACAGCTGGGTCAGAGGCTGTGGCAGCTCCCGGCCAATGCTAAGTGCTTTGGAATACACAAAAATTATGACACACTCCCTATGAAATTTAAAATCATTCTGGGCACATAAAATATGAGGAAATATAAAAGGTCTATGTCTATATCCTATGTACTTATAAATGTAAATTAACCACTTCAACATAAATTTGCCAATCTCCATTTTTAATTATTTTTTCCATCAGCCAAATTGCAGAAATTTGATCAGTTCCTTTGAAGTAGCCATTCGTTTTATTAAGTCTGACCTAGTAGCTCAGCTTGGGAGTTCTCTTTCCCATCACAGTGAACGGAGACCCTCCAGTTAGTAGTTCATACATTACAACACCTAAACCCACCAGTCAGCTGCCTACAAAACGATTTGATAGAATATTAACTAGTAAGTAATTTAGAGGAAAGAAAAATGAACAAAATAAAGCTGCATATTTGGGAAATATTTTAACAAAAAGAGCCTGCGCATAGCTTTCTGTACAAGGAGCATTAAACTAGCACATGCAAGAAAGACATTTAGAGAACAGATATGCAGGTATGTCAGAACAAATTTAAACATCTAGGTTGTCAATCAATGAACTAGAAGTGTTTTAATTATTTTCTAAACTAGTAATCGTTTTATTTTGGTTAACTAAAAAATTTATTTTGATTTAAAATAAATTTAATTTTTTAAGTAAATGAAATCTTTGGACTTATGATAGAGGGGGGACAAAGTACCAGTTAGCACTTTTAGTAACTATCCAGCTCCAATAAATATTACAAATTCCCTAAAGTCAAAGAACAAAAATGAAAAAAAAAGCCCACCTGCAGGTGTTATTTTTTCATACTCACCTAAATCAATTCCTCTTATAAAACCTACCAAAAGTCTAACAGCCTTCATTTGTGGGAAGCATGATGAGATTTAAAATAATGCAAAACAAAATGTGACCGAAATAGGAAACAAATTTATAAATGTAGTTACCTGAACTGAGAACACAGCAAATTACATATAACTTAGAGATTCTTGATGAATTTCTTTAATAATTATGCAAATCAGGATTTGAATAATGGTTGATTATATGAGCTTATGCCAATGAGATATTAACTGGATACTAAAATTTTAAACTCTCTGCTTCCAAATTTCAGGGCCAAGGTTTCAGAGAAATGCAGCACAATTTATGGGACTAGAACTGTTTTAAAGAAAACACATAACGGTGACATAGAAAACAGGGTCAGGCAGACTGAAACCACAAGAGTGAGTGCAAGCCAGGCACAGTGATGAGCACGTTGCACACATTATAGCTCATTCAATCAACTCAAAGGCCTCCAGGTGTTCCATCAACTCCCACTGACTTAGCTGAACTTTGGACCTCAGGTATGCAGAAATTCTAGGAGTAATATAAGGTGTTCTTTCCTGAAAACCGGTTCCATGCCCTGGCTGCTATGGCTCAGTTGGCTGGAGCATCATTCCATACACTGAAAGGTTGTGGGTTTGATTCCAGTCAGGCCATATACCTAGGTTGTGGGTTCAATCCCCAGTCAGGGTGTATATGGGAGGCAACCGATCAATGTTGCTCTCTTACCTAAATGATTCTCTCTCTCTCTCTCTCTCTCTCTCTCTCTCTCTCTCTCTCTCTCTCTTCTCTCTCTCTCTCTCTCTCTCTCTCTCTCTCTCTCCACCTCTGTCTCTCTATCTCTTCCCCCTCCCCTCTAAAATCAATAAGCATATCCTCGGGTTAGGATGAAAAGAAAATGGTTCTATTAAATCTTAGAAAACTTAGAAAGTAATTTCCAAATTTTAATAGTTATAAATTCCTATCAAAATTCCCAGTAGTTTCAGAGAATACCTTGACTCGAACTAAACCAACAATTCAATTATTTTATTTATACAAGCAGTTTTACTGCCATCTGAGTCAGACCCTCAGAACGTTCTGCCGTTGGATTGGAAATCAATAGATACAGCTCTACAATCAGATTCATAGTTGTGGAAATTTGAATAATAGTCTTTAAACACATGATGAGTCATTAGCAAACATCTCTACACTTAAGATATGTGGACTGTACATGTGGGATTTTGCAAGAGAATGAGGAAGAGGGGAGGTGAGAAACAAAAAAGTCAGAATCCCTTACTTGGAGAAAGTTATTAATAAAGCAAAAGTGTTAACAACTGGACAGCCCTAACTGGTTTGGCTCAGTGGATGGAAGTCGGCCTGCGGACTAAAGCATCCCTCTCTGGTTAGATTCCAGTCAAGGGCATATATCTTGGTCGTAGGCCCGATCCCCAGTAGGGGACGTGCAGGAGGCGGCTGGTTGATGTTTTTCTCTCATCGATGTTTCTAACTCTCTGTCCCTTTCCCTTCCTCTTTGTAATATCCATAAAATATATACTTTTTTAAAAAGATAAAGAACTGGACAGGTGTGTACCCTTTCATTCATGAAATAAAAATATGTGACCTAGATTTTATAACATAATTACTTAGAAAGCCTCTTCCCAGCCTTCATTTTGCAAATACAAAGAAAGTGGGAAGGAAAAAATTGAGCTCTTTAGAGCAGCAGTTGCCAACCTTTTGGACCTCACGGACCACCAGTGGTCTGTGGGCCACTGGTTGGTGACTGTTGCTTTAGAGGGCTTAGGAAAACAGAGACTATCTTGGATTTTCTTTCTCCAAGGAGTGTTACAATGATTATTTCTGTGGGAGAGATAATCAACAAAGTCTCCAGTATGTCTACAAAGTTAAAAGCACAATTGAAAATGAAAAATAGGAAAGATTCCTTTTTCAATGCCCTCTTACAAAGCAAATATCAACCTAAGGTGACACAGCCAACTATATGTCCCGTGTATTTTTCTAACAAAAATCAATAATGCCAAAAAGCGCTGTCCAAAATCATCAAGCGCGACTCAGACAGGAGCAGTGGACAGTCTGCGCATTCAGTGACTCCTCTGCACTGTGCTGTGGCTCAGCTGAGTCCTAAAAGAGCAGGCCCCATGCAACAGAAAATGAATGATTTTGGTTTTATATAGAGTTACCAGTGGTGCTTTGCTCAAGATACAGATTCTTTTCATGGAGATAATGTAAAAATTATTATATGAAGAATTAGTTGCTTTTGAAGTTTCCTTTAACAAAGTGTTACTCTATAAAACAAAAGATGATCCTCAGCAGTAAACCTTGAAAAAAGGGAAATCCAGAATGTCCTAACCTTTCTATCATCTTTTCCCTCACAACCCTAGAGACCATAATGTGTTCATGTATACAAAGCAAAGGAGAGAAAAGGTAAAGACAAGGCAACACCCGAAAGAGGACTCTGTTGAAAACTCTACCTAAGTTATTAAATAGGATTCTTATTTTACAGTTTATAGCGATATATAAAGATGTGTCAAAAACAGAACATAACTTGTCATGTCCTGAATCTCCGCCTCTGACAGTACCTGGTGCCATGTGTTCAGTAGTGCCACAGAACAAACACAACAAATCGAAAAGGTATGACAGGCAACAGTTTCTGGTGGGAGATAGGAAATTTTGTAGGTCATATTTTATGAACTACTAGAGGCCTGAGCCAGGCCTGCACCCTCTAACAGTCTGGGGCTCCCTGTGGGCAGCTGGACATCCTTAGCTTTGCTGCAAAGGCGGGCTCCTGCCACTGCCACTGCCTCTGCACTCGCCAGCTGTGAGCCAGGCTTCTGGCTGAGCTGCTCCACCTGTGGGAGCCCACTGACCACCAGAGGGCAGCTCCTGTGTTGAGCATTTGCCCCCTGGTGGTTAGTGCGTGTCACAGCATCCTAGCTTGGTCTTTCTGTCATTAGGTCAATTTGCATATTAGCCTTTTATTAGATAGGATGATATAAAAAGACTAGGATAACATAGCTAATTCTATTGTGATTGCTATTTATTGTAGCACCTAAAAAGAAATAAATGAAACACAGACCATATTTTATTTTTATTTATATATGTATATATCATAATTAAGTATTTTTAATATATTTATTAGCATCTACCTATGACACCAGGAGGTCTCAGTTTGATTACAGTCAGGGCACATCTAAATATCCTTTTTTTTTTTTAGGAAAATCTTTATTGCTGAGAGCACTACAGATGCCCCCCTTTGCCTTCCAGGGCCCCCATCCACCCAGATCCCACCCCACTCCAGACCTTCACCACCCTATTGTCTGTGTCCTTAGGTAATGCATATATGCATATAAGACTTTTCCTTAATATCTTCCCATACCCCTCTCACTCCTTTCCTCTGAGATTTGTCAGTCTGTTCTGTTTCCATGCCTCTGATTCTATTTTATTCATCAGTTTATTTTGTTCATTAGATTTCTTGTTCATTTATTTTGATTTTTAAATTCAATTTCTTATAGATATGTATTTATTGCCATTTTGTTGTTCATATTTTTTTCTTTTTTTCTTCTGCCTCTTCTTCTTCTTCTTTAAGAATACCCTTCAACATTTCATGTAATACTGGCTTGGTGGGGATGAAGACCTTTAGCTTTTTCTTGTCTGTGAAGCTCTTTATCTGATGTTCAATTCTAAATGATAGCTTTGCTGGGTAGAGTAACCTTGGTTATAGGTTCTTGCTATTCATCACTTTCGTAATTTCTTGCCACTCCCTTCTGGCCTGCAAAGTTTCTGTTGAGAAATCAGCTGACAGTCATATGAGTACTCCCTTGTAGGTAACTAATTGCTTTTCTCTTGCTGCTTTTAAAATCCTCTCTTTTTCTTTAATGGTTGGCATTTTAATTACGATGTGGACCTCTTTGGATTCATCCTGTTTGGGACTTACTGTGTTTCCTGAACTTGTAAGACTATTTCTTTCACCATGTGGGGGACGTTTTCTGTCATTATATATTCAAATAGGTTTTCAAGATATTGCTCTCTCTTTCTTCTCCTTCTAGAACCCCCATAATGGGAATGTTGGTACACTGGAAGTTGTCCCAGAGGCTCCTTACATTATCTTCATACCTTTTTATTCTTTTCCCTTTTGTTCTTCTTATTAGGTGCCCTTTGCTTCCTCATGCTCCAAATCATTTATTTGATTCTCAGAATCCTCTATTCTACTGTTGAATTCCTGTAAATTATTCTTTATTTCAGTTAGTATATGCTTAATTTCTCACTAGTCCTATTTTTATGTCTTTGGCATTCTCACCGAGATCCTTGAAAGTCTTAATAAGTCCCTTGAATCTCTCATTAATTCCCTTAAAGCTCTCATTCATTAAGTCCCTTGAAACTCTCATTAAGATCTTTGAGTGACCTTAGAACTATTTTTTTGAACACTGTCTCCAGGAGTTTGCTTACTTCCATTTTTTTCATTTGTGACATGTTTCATTGTCTCTGTACTTTGGCAGCTTCCCTGTATCTGTGTTTGTTTCTATGTATTAGGTAGAACTACTATGTCTCCTGGAATTGGTAGAGATAACTTGTATATTAGGTTTCCTGTAGGGCCTAGTGGCTCAGACTCCCCAGTCACATGAGAGGGCATTCTAGGTGTGCTCCTGTGTGGGCTGTGTGCACAGTCTTGTTGTAGTTGAGAATTGACTGCTATTGCTATCACTGGGAGGAATTGATTTCCAGGCTGATGGGCTGTGAGGACCAGCTGCATCCCAAATGGAAGAGCTTCTGTGCAGGAGACACCCATATGGAACAGTACTTGTTTCAGTGGGGCTTTGGTGCTCACTGAGCCAGCTCCTTGAGTGTGTTGCTTGTGGGTGTGCAGAGCTGTAATCTGTTATGATATGAAGCTGTCCTCCAGATTCATTAGCTTTGGGGCCTCCAGGAGGTGCAAAGTCAGCCACTGCCTGGGGCCACCTAGCAGCAGCTACAGAGAGATCTGCAGATGGCTGCTATTTGTTTTGGGCTACGAAGTGTCCAGGCAAGACCCAGCTGTAAAGCAAAACAGGCTGGTGCTAGTGCAGTGTCTTCGGCCTTTTATTGATAGGTTCGATGCCAGCTGCTGCTTGTTTGAGATTCTAGCAAAGTCTGAAGCCTGAGCCAGGATAGGCCACTCATATGGAAAATTGGCTACAACCAGCTTGGGTAGGGCTGCAAATTGGATGTGGTGAGGTCTCAGGGAATAACCAGGGTGGAGAAAACAGTGAGAGCCACGCTGATGGAAACTCAGATATGGCTGCCAGTCAGCTTTGTGACTGGGGAGGTCCCAGTACAGGAACAATGAACCTTGCAAGCACACACTTGACAATCATGCTGGCAAGTTACTCTCAGGGATCCTTCTTTTCAACAAAATTAGATGTTTATGTTTAAAGAGTCAGTACTTGAAAAATTAATGCCTAAGTCGGGCCAGTGTCGCTCAGTGGTTGAACATTCCACTATAAACCAGGAGGTCACAGTTCAATTACAGTCAGGGCACATGCCCAGGGTTTCTGGCTCAATTGCCAATAGGGGGCATGTAGGAGGTAACCCATCAGGTATTCTTTCTCATCATTGATGTTTCTATCTCCCTCTCCCTTTCTCTCTGAAGTCAACAAAAATATATTAAAATTAACACATAGATATACATATGATAGGGTGTACACTTCGACAGGGCATAATCTTTGCAAACCAGTCTGAGTGTACAGTATTGATGCACAACAGCATGGACTGGTGAATGAAGCACAGAGCGATCTGCCACAGCTCTCAAATCTCCCCTGTAAGTACACCCCCTCGTCTCCTACAAGGTGGTGTGCTTTGGCCAGCAGCCATCTGGTCCCCTGGCAAAATAGCACTGTTAGAAGTGTTCAAACGCATCTCTGTCTGTAACGCTGCACAACAATGCATATCTAACAGCACTCATTCTGAAATGCAGGCTGAGACTGGAGGAGGAAGAGGTAGAAGTAGGATGACTTGGATGGATGTCAACGGTCCAGTCAGGAAGTGAGACCTAGACCTGGAGGAACACAGCTGTGCCGGACAACTAGCAGGTGTGACCAGCCACTCAGACACTTGATGGGAAAGGTTTGAACATTGGGGAACAAAAGCCGGAAAAAGAAAATGGGGGGAGAGCAGATTAGTGAGGGCTAAAGTGTGGGTGCAGGTGAGCTCAACAGGATATACATGTGTCACTGACAAAATGCAAACACTAAACACCAATGGGCAGGATGGTACGATGACTTCACAGAGGCCAGCTCCTATAGACTTGGAATATTCTTTAGTTAATAAATAAATGTAACCTATAAACTCCCCATTTGAGCCCCTTCACTAAAGATAAACCTGAAGTGCCACTATATTATGTTCAAATATAACTTAAAAAAGAGAAATTAGAATTCTTTAGATATCAAGAAAAAAATTATTCATAAAAGCCACTCAGGTTGGATGTTTTGAACACACGAATGGGATTATTTTATTATATCAAATTTTCTCAAATTTTAAATTCATTTGATGTCTTCAAAATAAAATATAACTTAATATAGCATTTAAAAATAGCAATGCCGTTTATGTTACTTAAGTTATTTAAGCACAGACATTCATTCGATGGGATTTTAACACAAATCAGCAGAGACCTGGTTTTATTTTTAAGTGACTCAAGGGCCACTCAGTGACTGGCGCCAAGGGCTTCGTGCCCCTCTCTTCCCGGGAGGCCCTTCCTGGCCCCACAGAACTGGAGTTCCATGGGCGCAGCGTCGGGAGAGCTCCTCGCTGGGCACAGGCTTCAGGGGCTGCCCTGGGCTGAGGCGCCGCAATGGCTTCCCTGGAACCGTCATTGCTGGTGCCCTTCACGCCATGAGTGAAGGTGAAGTGAGGAGTGGCCATAACTTCCCGTGTTCCCATCAGTGAACTGACCTGCTAGGTGGTCAGGCCCATGGCTGTCCCCGCATCTCCCTGCAATCCTGTCCTGGTCAGAACCGTGTGGCTGTGGGGGGTCCCAGTCTGACACGGGGGGGGGGGGGGGGGCGGGGCTGGGAAACTGGATCCACACGGGCTCGAGGAAGGCCAGGGCTCCATCACACCCTGCAGGGAGCAGTGGGCCTGGCAAGGTGAGGAGGGAGGGAACCCCGACCTTAGAAGGCGCCTCCCTACGCAGCTGGTGCCCCCGCCGGGAGGGCCAAGCCTGGCCTGCCCTGCTCTGCCCAGCCCTGGCCACCTTCT
Source organism: Myotis daubentonii (assembly GCF_963259705.1). Taxonomy (NCBI): domain Eukaryota; kingdom Metazoa; phylum Chordata; class Mammalia; order Chiroptera; family Vespertilionidae; genus Myotis; species Myotis daubentonii. The sequence goes on along the minus strand of NC_081851.1, from coordinate 14,351,997 downwards.
GGGGGAGGGAACGCACCTCCTGCAATGGGCGCTGCTCCGCCACAGGGCTGGCCCCGAAGGCACCAGCACGGACTCCTCACCGCGGGCTTAGCAGCTCCAGGGCTCCAGGACCCGGACCGCCGCCTTCTGTGCTCCAGCCCATGCCTGCCTCGCGCTTCCTGAGGCCATGAGCACTGGAAAGCCACCATCTTCCAGAGACAGGGACTCCACCTTCCTGCAGGGGCGGGACTTCCTGGGGAAAGCTGGGAGCAGGAAGGGGCGGGACTTCCTGGGGAGAGCAGGCAGCAGGGAGGGGCGGAGCTTCCTGGGGAGAGCAGGGATCAGGGAGGGCCGGCGTGGCGCCCCCTGCTGGCCGGAGGGCCGCAGCCCCGGAAACGCGGCCACAGTGTGTCCACTCTCAGAAGCCTGGTCCCCTGATGGCAGTGAATGCAGAGCTAGGCTCTCACTTCAAGTCAGGCGGGTCTGGCTTCTCCTATGGTAACGGGCACTTAGGGAATGTCTATTTCACATCTTAATAAGGTATGACTTGCAAAATACTGTCTTGTTAATTCTGTGTTAGCACTCAAAAGCTGAATTCCAAATGTGTTTCCTTCTTTTCTGCTCTCAGAGTCCTAACCACACACATTCCTCTTGCCCAGGTAAGAAAACCACCCCCTTCCTTGCCATGAGATGGGTGCCTGTGGATGGTGAGGGTCGGTCACATACACAGCAATGAAAAGATAAAGGCACCTGGGCATCAAAAATACCACCCCCCATTCTGGTAATGTCTCCAGGAAAAGGGTTACATTTCACTTTCTCTCTGTACTTTCTCACGCTGCCTAGCACACAGTAGGGGCACTTGGGGGTGACCAACTTGTCCCACAGCCGGGCACTTTGGTCTTTGGCCAGAACAACTATTGGATTTCAGAAGGCTAGAGAAATGCCTGACTGTGGTACAAAGGTGAAAGAAAGATCTGCTCTTTAATAAAATCTTGTATTCATAGTTTCAAACTGTAAGTCATTGCTCCGTGTGAGAAACACCAGGACAGAGGACTGAGGGAAGGTTTATCTTCTAATAATGTGCAATGAAGGACATCTGTGCCATGGTGCTGGGCTCAAAGTGGTGGCGGGCACGCGATGGGGATGTGCCTCAGGATACAAGGGGTTGTGCCCTCGACCTCTGTCTGCGCCACACCACAGTGACTTGCTCAGATGTCCCCACCACTTGGCTGGGGCCCTCAGAGTTGGGGGCTGTGTCACTGGCACCTGCCTCATAACATAACTTCCGTCCTGGCAGTCCTCTGGGAGTGACACCCTTTTCTGTGTCCTTCACAACCAGAGCCAAACTCCTGCCTGGCTCACATAGCTCTGAGGGATCCCGCCCTCTCTGACCTCCTCTCACTCTGCCTGCCCTTGCTCAGGGGACTCCAGACACGCTGACCTTCTGATCCCTTGTGCACCTCAAACAGATGCTCCTTACAGCCAGTCCCCCCTGAGCAGTGGGCCATGCTCCTCTCAGCTCTTGGCCAACTCCTGGTTACATCTCAACCTTTGGGTCCCAGTTTATGCGTGTTCTTCTCAGAGTGACTTTCCTGGTCACACGGTCCAAGCAGCTTCATAGGCACCCTAGGATTTTCTCACAGGATCCCCTGTTTTTATTCTGTGGCCTCATCACAATCTGTTCATATGCTTTACCAGTTTAATACCTGTTCTACCTTGTAGACCTTGAAGGGGGTGTCTGGCTCCGTTTTGTTCGCTGCTGTGCCCTATAATGTAGCATATGTCAGGCATCATTGAATATGGATGGACGGGATGCAGAGCCCATGGGGTGAATTAGTGAATGAATAAACTGATGATTTAAGAATTATGGTATTTTCCACAAGAAAAAAAGTATAACTGTGTGGTAATGGATATTAACTAGACTTATTGTGGTGATCGTTTGCAATATATGCAATATAAAATCATTAAGTTGTATACCCAAAACTAATATAATGCCATATGTCAATTATATCTCAATTTTTTTAAAATGGAAAGAAGTATGATGGTGTTGATAATATTATTTAAGTTATTGATAGTACAGGATCAGAATGTTTTATGTTCAATTACAATATTTTTTACATTATAAAAATAATGTACAATCACTGCAAAAAGTAAAACTTAACAAGAAGATATACAAACAGTTAATTTTCCCTGTCCTCTCTATAATCCCTCTCCTTCATATTCACCAATGTTAATAGTTTTTATGTGTGGGTATTATTCCAGATTTTTACATAAATATATATGTGTTTCTTCTTTCATACATGTGTGTGCATGTATAGATTCTACCAGACTTTTCTAGAGAGGGAATTTACACCCCCTTCAGCAATGTGCGACTGAGTCCATTCTCCTCCATCTCAACTAAGAATGGACATCGTAATTTCTAACAATGTTTTCCAATCTCTGCTTCCTTGTGGATGAGGCTTCAGGGAAGTCATCCTCCTTCTGGAGTCCTGAGGCCTGAGAATGGAGAGCGGACCCCCCCCTTCTGATGGGTTGCACAGTGACCTTGGCTAGAACACGTGGGGAGCAGGTGGTGGAGGGGAGTGGGAGGAGGAAGTAAATGGGCCAAGGAAAGTGAACATGGACATAGAGGCTGTGTTAAGGAGACTGCCTTTGGCAGTGAGGATACACAACTTGCCGGACGGAGGTCTGGGTCAAGGGCGAGTTAGTGTATGCTGACCTACTTAAAGAAAATGCGTCTTAATGACCAAATACCTCCGTGTGTCTTTAAAAAGTGAGGGCAGTTCCTCACCTACCACACATCCTTGTCATACCCGCCAATTTTCAATGAGTCCTCCCTGTCATCTAATAGACCATCCAAATAGATCCAGAGACACAGGAGCATGGAACAGACTGTGGAATGTCAGAAGGGGTGGGAGTGGATGGGTGGGTGGGAAGGGATTAGCCAAAAACTTATATTCATATATGCATAACCCATGGACACAGACAATAGGGTGGTGGAGGCCTGGGGTGGGGGGCAGGGGTGGGCTATAAGGGGTCAATGTGGAAAAAAAGGGATATATGTAATACTTTCAACAATAAGTTTTTAAAAAATAATAGTCAGCCCACCTTTATATTTTGAGACCTTTGTCTTAATTGAGAGAGTAGGTTTTAAGGAGCCACACCCACAGCAGGGAAAGCATTGGAAATTCTGGGAGAGGGACTGACGGTGGACAGATTAGCCTGGGGAGAAAGGAGGTGGTGCTTATCACACACAGAGGCAGGGTTTGAGCTGTGACACAGCAGGCAAATGCATGCTCTTAGGGGGTGGTTGCAGGGGAGGAGAGATGGGAATACAGTGCTGATGTAGCTTCTCTGTGTTGGTACTCACATCCTAAATAATAAAAGCCTAAAATGCAAATCGACCTAACAGCAGAATGACCAGTGGAATGACCAGTCGCTATGACACGCACTGACCACCAGGGAGCAGGCACTCAACACAGGAGCTGCCCTCAGCCCTCAGGCCTAAGGCCAGCCAAGGTGGGTGCCAGTGGGGGCCCCCAATTGCCCCACTGGTCACCCCGCAGATCGGCCCTGATTGCCTTGGGACCCTACCCATGAATGAATTTCATGTACTAGGCCTCTAGTATAAAATAATAAAAAAAAACCCTGTCTTTAAAGACCATCTTGGTATGTTGAATATATTGCATAACCCTGTTACAGGTGTCTGGTCTTCTGCACCACTCCAGGAAGAAATTTTTGGGCATTAGTGGCATGGTTTTAAAATGAGTGAGAAAGTAGAACCTAGTTGAGAGAGAGAGAGAGAGAGAGAGAGAGAGAGAGAGAGAGAGAGAGAGATGTTATGAGCCATCTGAGTCCCTTGACCCTTGTAGGGATAGAATTAAAGTATGCATTACTTTAGCAGTAGGTGACTAGCATAATATGGAAGTAAAAGAAAAAGTCCAGTGATGTTAATTCAATTTATTTGGATTTTCCTTCCCCCAACCCCCAAAAAAGCTGTGGAGTGGACTCAGAATCAAAGTGAAAGTAATCTCAGAGATCATAAAATTCAAATCCTAGAAGTGTTTTGAGGTCTCCAAGGTTATTGTTTGGCCCATGGAGTTGAGTTGTTAGGTTTCTTGCAGAATATTTTCTATGACTTTTAATAGTAGATTTTTGAACCAATGCTGACAGCTATTTCTTTAATGTATCTATGGCAGAGAGAAAAATTCAAGTCCTCAAAAGTGTTCATTACATCTGACTGATGTAGGCAGAAGTTCTTGTGCTTTATAGTAGAGTCCCAGCTGCAGTCATGGTAAGTGTATACTCCATAGATTCTGTGTAAATAAAGGTAGGGCTGCTCCTTCTCTCTCTCTCTCTCTCTCTCTCTCTCTCTCTCTCTCTCTCTCTCTCTCTCTCTCTCCCCTTCCCTCCCTCCCTCCTTCTCTCTCAATCTTTCTTGCTGCTTAATTAGCTGTATTTCAATACCATAATTTGCTTGCATGCAATAAAATTGACATGTTTAAGCATGCAATTAAATGGATTTATGGATTTTAGTAAATGAAGAGAGTTGTGCACCCATCACCACAATCCAGGTTTAAATTCCTCTCATCTTAAGAAGATCCCTCGGATGTGGTTTGCAGTCAGTCTTATTCCGTTCCCAGCCTCGGGCAGCCACTCCGCAGGCTTCTGGCCTTTGTGGGGTTGCCTTTCCTGGACAGATTACAGAAGCGAAATGCAGTTTTTGTGGCCCGCTTCTCTCACCAGCACAATGTTTGCTGGGCCCCGTGTGTGGCGCCTGTGATGCTGTAGTCATCTCTGTGCCATTGTTCATGGTGCAGATGCACTGCGTGTGGTTTATCCCTCAACAGTTGATGGACATCTGCTCTGTTCCCACTTTTTGACATTGTGAGTTACTGCGCTATGAACACTGGAGCTAAGGTCTGTGTGTGGACATATGTGATTTCTTTTTCCTTGGAGAGATTGTTAGGAGTAGAATGGTTGGGTCAAATGATAAATTCACATTTAACTATTTAAGGAATTGCCAGACTGTTTCCATTCCCACCAGCCACGTCTGAGGGATGCAGTTTCCTTCTCCTTGACAAGTTCCGGTATTGTTGGTCTCTGAATGTAGCCATGCCAGTGGGTGTGAAGGGGTTTTAATTTGCATTTTCTTAATGACTTATGATGTTGAGCATCTTCTCTTGTGCTTATTAGCCACTCATTTATCTTCTTAGTGGAGATGTGTATGCATGTCTTTGCCCATTTATTTACCTCTTTACTTTGAAATAATTATAAATCACAGGAAGTTGCAAAATAGTAGAGGGGTCCTGCACTCTTTTTGCTCCAGAGGTAACATCTTACATAACTTTAGTACATAATTCAGTACATGATCAAAACTAAGGAATTGGCATCATATTCAGGCCTTATTCAGGTTTTATCAGTTTACATGGATGTGTGTGTGTGTGTGTGTGTGTGTGTGTGTGTGTGTGTGTGTTCCAGGAAGTTCTCTGTGTGTAGGTTTGTGCAGACACCACAGTGAAGGTACAGAACTTCTGTATTACCTTAAAGCTCTCCCTCATGCTTCTCCTTTATAATCACATACACCACCCCCACTTCCACCCCTACCCCTGATGACCACTAACCTGTTCTCCATCTCTATACTTTTGTCATTTATAAATCTATATATCTAAAAGCCTAATATGGTAAGTGTCCGACCATTCAACCATTCGACCAGTTGCTACAATGCGCACTGACCACCAGGGGGCAGACGCTCCAACTGGTAGGTTAGCTTGCTACTGGGGTCTGGCCAATCAGGACTGGGCAAGACAGGCTGGACATGTCCAGGAGCCAACCTCCCATGGTCCCTCCCAGGCCTCTAATATATTTCTTCTAATTGCTTTCCTTTCAATGTGCACGAATTCATGCACTGGGCCACTTCCATATATATAAAAGCCTAATATACTAAGTGTCCGACCATTCAACTGTTCGACCAGCCGCTATGACATGCACTGACCACCAGGGAAGATGCTCTGACTGGTAGGTTAGCTTGCTGCTGGGGTCTGGCCGATTGGGACTGGGCAAGATGAGCAGTACATGCCCTGGAGCCCTCCTGTGGTCCCTCCCTGGCCAGCCAACCTCCAGCGGTCCCTCCCCAGCCAGACAGCCCTGATCAGCCCTGATCAGGACTGGGCAAGATGGCCCTGATTAACCCTGATTGGCTCCAATAGGTCCCAGTTGAGACTGGGCAAGATGGGCTGGACATATCCTGGAGCCCTCCCACATTCCCTCTCCAGCCAGCCAATCTCCTGTGGTCCCTCCCCAGGCTGTAAAATATTTCTTCCAATTAACTTCTTATCAATGTGCATGAATCCATGCACTGAACCTCTAGTGTTATATAAAGCAAAGGCTACAGTATGAAACCTTTTGAGGTGGGATTTTTGCAGTCAGTATAATACCCTTGAGATCATTACAGGTTATTGGATGAGTCAGTACTTTGTGTTTTTGTAATTTAATCTTTAACTGCATTAAGTTTCAAGAGAGTAATCATAAAACCCAGCTCATCTTTGTCTCCATCACCAACATACAGGCAAAGGACGCTGAGCCAATGGAGATAAATGCAGGCACTCTTCTTGATAACTTGAAAATCATTATGTGTCATAATTTTCAGACTTTAAAATAAAACATGTGTCCTTTTTTCAGAAGATAGACACCATGTTGGTCCCAGAAAGCAGTGGCAACCTCGTGCTGTACACGGAGTAGTTCGGGTGAGTCAGAAGCAGCCTTTGGTGCCTTTGTGGGACTGCCTCCTCAGCTATGACTTGGTAATGTTGCTTCAGTTTTATATTTAATATTTGTTACTTATCTGTAGGATTGGGTAGAAGGTGTTCTAAGAGTTGAAAATGACGTCTCCAATGTAGGTTGGCCCTAAGTTGGAGATCTAAGACTCACCGCCTTGGATGGATTGGCACTGGGAACCTGGCACAGATGGTGAACCAGCAATGGGTACAGGTAGATAGTTTTTAAAAAGTTAAGCTGAAGTTTAACAAGGAAGGTAGTTTTGAAATTGACATATGGGCAGCTTTGCTAAATCTCGGAGGTTTTGTAAGGACTCATTATATGAAATGTATACTACGTTGGCTGGGTCTTTTATCAGTTGTAAAATTTACACACACAGTCATGTAAATTTTACAAATTTAAATGATGAGATTTAAATACATACACACAGTTTAAAGAATAATGCATGAGCATTCATATAAGCTCCACCCAGGTGAAGGTATAGGGGCTGCCAGTATAGTTTGTCTCCTGGGGGTCTTTCCTGACTGTACCCTCATCTTCCCACCTCCCTCATATAGACACCATCCTGACTCAGTCCCTTATTTTCATTACTCGTTGTTTAGTGACCCCTACTAAAGAGTGAATTATTTAGTTTTTCTCGTTTTGAATTTTTATATAAATGATACCGTATCATATGATCTTCTCTGACTTGATTTTTTTGCTCAACACTGTGCTATTTTTAGATTTATCTGTGTCAGGTAGCTTTTGTTTGTTATTCTCTGTTGCATTCTATTCCATTGTATGATACCAAAACCTTTACTCTTTAACTAGTCACTAGGTTGTTTGTGTTGTTTCTTCTAGTAAACAATGCTTTTATTTAATACTAGGGGCCTGGTGCACGAAATTCGTGCACCGGAGGGTGGGTGGGGTCCCTTAGCCCAGCCTGCACCCCCTCCCATCTGCAACCCTTTGGGGGATGTCTGACTGCCTTTCACAATCTGGGACTGCTAGCTCCTAACTCCTCGCCTGCCTACCTCTCTGCCTGATCACCCCTAACCACCTCTGCCTGCCTGATCACCCCTAACTGCCTTTGCCTCACCCTGCATCTGGGACCCAAGATTCCCTTCTCAGGCCAGTCACAGGCACCCAGGACCTGGGCTTCCCACCCTCTGGCTGGCCTCAGGAACCCAGGATCTGGGTTGGCTTTGACTGGGCTAGCCGCAGCCGCAGGCACCCGGCACCACGGGGCGGGCAGCTTGTCCCTTTCCCAGGCCACAGGCACAGGCGCTGGCTCCTGGGACCATGGGGAAGGTGCCTTGTCCCTCTCCCTGGCCGCAGGCACAGGTGCAGCTGCTGGCACCTGGGACCATACAGTGGGCAGCTCGTCCCTCTCCCAGAGTGCAGCCCCAGCTGCTGGTGCCTGGGATCGTGGGGCGGGTGGTTTATCCCTCTCCTGGGCCGCAGCCTGGCTGGTCCCCATTCCTCTCTCATGAGCTCATTTATGCCTGGCTGGTCCCCATTCTTCTCTCCCCAGTGTTGAGTGTCTGAGCAGTTCCAGCGTGAGGGCGCAAGGGCCTGAGGGTGTGAGGGTGTGATGTTTATTTGCATATTAGCTCTTTCTTATATAGGAGTATTTAGTTATTTTTAAAGAGGATATGTTTATTGATTTTTAGACAGAAAGGGAGGGAAAGAGAAACACAGATGTGAGAGAGAAACATTGATTGGTTGCTTCCCATACACACCCTGACCAGGGATCAAACCTGAAATCTAGGTATGTGCCCTGACTAGGAATTGAACCACAAACGGTGTATGGGATGACACTCCAACCAACTGAGCCACCTGGCGAGGGCCAGTAAACAACATTTAAAAATTCTATTTATGTCCCCTAACCTCTGGAATATATGCATATCACCTTGGCCGTGTAGTGCCAAATAGTTTTCCAAAGTGTAGGTTGTACCAGTTTACAACATCTCCCCTTCCTCTTGGCTTTTCACAGTGAGAGTTCTGAATGCTTCCTTACCATTCATAATTGCTTTCCCTCACGCTGGTGCCTCATTTACAGCCTGGTGAGCATGGAGTCTGGGCGCCCATGGGCTTTGCTGACAGGGCTGAGGGGGGGCCCAGGCTTCTCCATGGTGTTTGTCTGGAGTAGGTTGGTTATTGTCTCAAAGGTTTCTCTCTTGTTAGGCTGTCCCTTTCCTGGTTCTTTGCTATTCAGGGACAGCAGTATTTCTTGGGCCTATTTTTTGTCTGTTTCCCATCATGAGGTTGTGCCTCAACTTCTGTGCAACCTGGAGGCCAATCCAAGACCTGAATGGTGTTCCAGAGGAGTGTTTAGTTCTCAGGTCTTTTGCTGTGCCCCTGCTGGTCCATTTCTCACGTGGGTTGCTGAGGCCTGCCCAGGATTTCATTTGCATGCTTAGAAACTCCATTTCTCTGTTTCCTCCCCTCACTCCTAGTTGGGACAGTGGAGTTACTACCTTGCTACTGCAGGGTGGGGGTGGGATGTAGTGCTGTAGGGAAGGGGAGAGGAACACTGCCTTATTGCAGAACAAGGATGGAAACCAGTGCTCCTGCCCCTGCGCAGCTGCTGCACACCAAGGCAGGAGGCTGCCTCCTGGCACTGCAAGCAGGGCTTTCTGTCCACATCTGTGAAGCTGCAGTGCCTGAGGAGGAGGGGGGTTGGGGCCACAAGGTTGTTTGTGTTGTTTCTTCTAGTAAACAATGCTTTTACTTAATACTAGAGGCCTGGTGCAGCTGCGGGGTGAGGCAGAGACAGTTAGGGGTGATCAGGCCGGCAGAGGTGGTTAGGGGAAATCAGGCAACCTTGTTGCTCAGTGGCCCCCCTCAGTGGCCCTCCTCCCCCTGCAAAGTTTCTGCAGAGCAGGCCTGGCCTGGTCTCTATTGGGGAGGGGAGGCCTACTTGGTTCTCACAGTGCAAAGGGCTCCATACCAGAGCTCTCCAGGAGGAAGGAGACCACTGAGTGCATGGCTATTTTGCAGTGTTGCCTGGAGTGGGACCAGCATGGTGACAATGCTTCTGTCCTGCTTGTTCACTATTTTCCTGACACTTTGGCTAGAAGGAGCAAGGTCTTGGTCTGCGTCTGTGGGCAGTTCTGGATTGTAAGCTGATCAAGAGCCCAAGGACAGGTTATGTAAGGAAATTAAAATACCAGAACTCAGGGAAGTCATCAGAGCTCACTCGTAGTTTCCAGCTTCCACACCTCTCTGTCTTCTGTTGCACTGCAAGTTTCATGCAGTTTGTTGTAGCTGTTGCAATAATTAGTAGGAGGAGTAGTATGGAATGTGCTTAATCAGTGGTGAGCTGGGGGGTCTCTGGTAGCTTTTGAAAAGTGTTACACACTAGTGCTCCAGGGTCCATAGAAAAAAGAATAGCCACCTTACAAGAGAAACCACGTTAGTTAGCAGAGTTGGAGGAGGGACGTGGCGCTCTCCACAGCAAAGACAGACTGTGTCTCCTCTTTTCATTTCCACTCAGGAGCATATCCACTTACTCATTTCATTCAACAGCATCTTTATTGTTCTCACCACGATGCTGGGCACTAGGGATATTCCACCAGGAAGGACACATGGAGCCCAGGTTCTCAAGATGCTGGGCATGTAGAAGTGATGTCAGTGACTTTAGAAGATAGAACACAGGTGAAGAGCTTTCCGCAGGGCCTGGCCCAGAGCAGGCCTCCTGGAAGCTCCTGCTGTCACTATGATTTTGTTAAGCTGGCAGTACAGGCTTATTGCAAGATCACTGAGCAACGTCCTGGTCATTAGATTTGGCTTATAGTTTGCCTTTTGGGAGAATGCACTACTGAGGCCATGGCAATCACTCAGGTGGCTTGGCATTTGTATTTAAATCTGCCAATAGTTAGCATTCTGACATTAGACCGCTTTCCTGTGAGCCTGGTCAGGGTGGGCTGGTGTCACATCTAGATCTGAGGAACCCCAGAACTGAGGGATTGGGCTTCTGAGGCTGCTGGACCAAGGCCCAGTGTAAACGCAACAGGGTAGACGCCTCTCTGCAGAGACCTGACTGCAGAAGCATCCAGCCTTCCCAGTGCTGCTCGTTCCTTCTTGTTAAAAGCTCTCTTCAGACACCTGCAGCCCTGCCTGGAAGACTTAGTTCAGTCTTGGCTACCTCCCCATCACCCCCAACCTTAGGTTTCCTGGATTTGTAAGTCTATTTCTTTCAGCAGGTAGGGGAAGTTTTCTGTCATTATTTCTTCAAATAGGTTTTCAATATCTTGCTCTCTCTCTTCTTCTGGTACCCCTATAATTCGGATGTTGGTATGCTTGAAGCTGCCACAGAGGCTCCTTACACTATCTTCATATTTTTGGGTTCTTTTTTCATTTTGCTTTTCCGGTTGGGTGTTCTTTGCTTCTTCGTATTTCAAATCTTTGACTTGATTCTTGTGATCCTCTAGTCTGGTGTTGGGACTCTGTATAATATCCTTTATTTCAGTCAGTGTATGCTTAATTTCTAGTTGGTCCTTTTTCATAACCTAGAGGGTCTCGAGTTCCGACTGATGCCAGACAGTCCAATTTCTCCCGTATGAGTCTGGGTCCCCAGAGACTCACCCGGAACTGGAGCTCAGAGCTTGAGACTCCCTACCAATTGAAAAAGACAACCGTGTCCTCAGCCGTCAGCCCTCTCCGCGTGCGCCTCCTTATCTCTGTACTTTACTTCCACACCGAAGCTCCTCTGGGTCTCGGTATGCTTTTCTCTTTCCTTTTAGTTGTAGAATTTCCACTCGGCCAGCCTTCCTGTGGTTCTGGATGATGTCCATTCCGTCTTTTAGTTGTATTTTTGAAGTTGTTGTGGGAGGTAGTGTTTACCTATGCCACCATCTTGGTTTCTCCTCTCTTTGTTTGTTTAGTATCCCCATTTATATTGTTCTTTAGATTCAACAGATAAGTGGAATCATATGATATTTGTCTTTCTTTGGCTGACTTATTTTGCTTATCATAGTATACTCTAGGTCCCTCCGTGCTGTTGTAAATGGTAAAATTTCATTGTTTGTTATGGCTCTTTATTATTCATGTTTTTTATCTTTTACTTCTTCTTCTTAAAGAAGACCCTTTAATATTTCTTAAAGTACTGGTTTGGTGGTGATGAACTCTTTTAGTCTTTTCTTGTCTCAGAAGCTTTTTATCTGTCTTTTGATTCTAAATAATAGCTTTATTGGTTAAAGTAATCTTGGTTGTAGGTACTTGCTTTTCATCACTTTGAATATTTCTTGCCAATCCCTTCTGGCCTACAAAGTTTCTGCTGAGAAATCAGCTGACAGTCTTATGGGGGCTCCCTTGTAGGTAACCAATTGCTTTTCTCTTGCTGCTTTTAAGATTCTCTCTTTGTCTTTAACCTTTAGAGTTTTCATCATGTTGTGTTTTGGTGTGGGCCTCTTGGGGTTCATCTTGTTTGGGACATTCTGCACTTCCTGGACTTGTATATCTATTTACTTCATCAGGTTAGGAAAGTTTTCTGTCATTGTTTTTTTTAAATAAGTTTTCTAATTCTTGTTCTCTCTCTCTCCTGGAACCCCCAGATGCTGATATGCTTGAAATTGTCCCAGAGGCTCCTGACACTATCCTCATTTTTGTGGATTATTTTTTATTTTTGTTATTCTGATTAAGGTATTTTTTTTTTGCTTCCTTATATTCCAAATTGCTGATTTGATTCTTTGCTTCAGCTACTCTACAGTTGATTGCCTCTAGTTTATTCTTCATTTCAATTAGTGTATCCTTCATTTCTGATTGGTTCTTTATTATGGTCCCTGTGTGTGTTTTTATGCTCTTGAAATTTTCACTAAGTTCTTTAAGCATTACTGTGGCCATTGTTTTTAGCTCTATATCTGGTACTTTGCTTGTCTCCGTTTCACTTAGCCTTTTTTTTCTGGTGATTTCTCCTGTTCTTTCATTTGGGACCTGTTTCTTTGTCTCCTCATTTTGGCTGCTTCTCTGTGTTTGTTTCTATGATTGGGTAGAGCTGCTACATCTTCCAGACTTGATAGAGTGGCCTCTGTAGTAGGTGTCATGTAGGACCCAGTGGTACAGCCTCCTCAGTCACCTGAGCTAGGTGCTGCAGGTATGCCCCTTGTGTGGGCAGTGTGTACTGACCTGTTGTAATTAAGCCTTGATTGATGTTGGCACATCACTGAGCGCGATTGATCCCCCAGGCCCATTGCTGCAAGGATCAGCTGCAAGAAAGAGCTGCTGTGTAGGCCCTACCCTACAGAGCAGGACTTACTTCAGTGGAGCTTTGGTTCCCACTGAGTCTGCCCCTTGAGTGTGTTGCTGGTGAAGGTGGTAGACTCGTAATCCAGCATGTTCTGAAGTTTTCCATTGAGTGCCCTGGCTCAGGGGCCTCCCTGGATATGCAAGGTCAGCCACCACCTGTGCTCTGCCTGAGACCACCTGTCACTAGCTACAGAGCAATCTGCAGATGACTGGGCTTGGAGGTGTTCAGGGGAAGCCAAGCTGCAAACCAAGGCTAGATGCAACTAGTACTGGGTACACCAGAAAAAGGTACAAGGTACACAAAGGCCAGATACTGCTTGTTTGAGAGACTTTAGGCAAGTCAGAAGTATTTGGCAAGAGAGGTCATTTGTATGAAAACACCACTGGAAATGGCTTTGGGGCAGATGCTTCAACCCGTAGGTTAGCTTGCTGCTGGGGTCCAGCTGATCGGGACTGAGCGAGATGGGCTGGACATGCCCTGGAGCCCTCCTCCGGTCCCTCTCTGGCCCAGTTGTGCACCACTAGAGTCCCTCAGCCTGGCCTACAACCTCTCAAAATCCAGGACCCCTCAGGGGATGTCAGAGAGCTGGTTTCAGCCCGATCCTGCAGGCCACCCCACTTGGGAGGGCACCAGATGCAGGGGTCATGGCTGGTGAGTGCTGCTGTGGCAGCAGGAGCCTCTCCCAGTTGGGACTGATTGGGCACTAGCCTGCAGCAGGCACAGTAGGGCCAGGATGAGTCTGAGCAGCAGGTAGGAGCTGCAGGCAGCATTGGAGTTGGGGTTTCAGCCTGATTCCTGAAGGCCACCCAGAGGGACCCTACCCATGCACAAATTCATGCACTGGGCCTCTAGTATCATATTCTGTGACATTACAATCACTGGTCTGTTTTGAATTTTGACCAGATCTTTCAGCCATGCCTACTTTTTGCAGCATCATGCATTGGTCATTTGGAAAATATTGGTTCACTGAGTTACACAGATCTTCCAAACACTAATTCATTTCATTTTACAGTATCAAAAAGTCCTATTTGTTAGTACCACCACTGATCTCATCAGAAAAATCTGTAAGTACTGGGAAGCTATTCAAGTTTTCCAAACTTCTAATTTTCACTTTAAAGCTTGAATGTTATGATTGGTGGCAAATACTTTGACTTTTTTTTCTTGAAATGACAGGCTCACTTTGTTTTTTAGAAAATGTCTGCCAGATGCCCAACTTTGAATAACCATAGCTTGTCTGTCAGTAAAAATGGTGTTCTGTGAGAAAAAGCTGCTCCTTGAGTTTGTGAGTCAATTGCATGAATGCTTTTCCCAGTGACCTCTAGTGTAGCTGGATTCTATTGCTGTGATTGGCACTAAGACACCAGCAGTTTTAACCCATTGCTTTTGCAACATAAAGGCAAATATCAATACACTGAAAATTTACATGCAATTTAGTATTATTATGAGAATAATACTCTTAGACCTGCTAAAAGGGGTCGTGGATCACACACAGTTGAGAACAACTGACGTGCCACGCCCCGAATAGAACAGAGGTCCAGCACACTGGAATTTGACTCCACAGTTCCCTCTTGTTTCTCTCGAGAGAGCCCTCTCACATGACTATTGTATGCGAGCAGTCTTCAACGTACCAATCTTGAGACGACAATTTGGTTGGAGGTTAGTAAACCTTCTTTGAGAAATGCTGACATAGGAAGGAGAAGGAAACCAAAGTCACTACACAACAATAAACACACATTTGACTCTTCACTGGGTAGAGAACTGTGCGCTTCGGAAGAGCATAGAGCACAGGCCCTGTTCTTGAGGCATCTGCCATTGACTGGCAGCCTGAAGCAGACACAAGGCATGCAGTCATCCACGGCAGCACTTCCTGCCAAATGAGTGCAGATAAAACATGCAGCAGCTCCTTGGGGAAAGGAGAGCTCACTCATGCCTGGGATATCCAGTTTGCTCAACAAGTTTATCGAGGGACTAATGGGTGCTGAACACTGTTCTGGGTACAAGGGATACAGGGATAAGATAATGTCTTTGACTTCATGGAATGTCTTTTCCAGGACAGGAGACAGGCAATGAATAAGTATATCCAATAACAACAGGCATGCATGCGGTGAAGAGAACTAAAGCTGGGCAAGGAGACCATAGTGATGGGGGAACAGGAAGGTGCCATTTCAGACAGGGTAGTTATTGAAGCCCTGGGTGACTCCGGAGGCAGGAGCTCAATAAAGAGAGGGTGTCAATATCATAGGAAACGTGCTCCTCAGAGAAAACGGGGTGTGAAAACGCTCTGATAGCACATCATGCCTGGTATTTTGGAGGAACTGCAAAGACTTGTGGCTGAGAGCAAGGAGGGCAAGGGTTTGATTGAATTCCAGACAGGCTGGGAAACCAGCAGGTTTTGAAAGGTTTCACCACCTATCACACAGCAGGAGCTATAAATTGATAGGGTAAAAGACAATCGGCAAATATTGTCACATGTTTTGGAAAAAACATACCCCTCCCTCTGACAATTTCCCAACTGTGTGGTTTTGTAGGATTGACCAGCTTGGTGCCTCCCTCACCCATGGCTGCAGCGGTGGAACAAAGTGATATACCCCAGATAATCCCCTTGTGGGTAACCATACCGCACAGAGACTGTTTTATGGTAAATTGCATTGACCGACCACACCTAGAATGAATATGTGTAAGATTCTTTGGGAGAAACAGGATTTGGATATTTTGCATTGGAAGTCTTATTTTATTAACATTGTTTACTGTTGTTTCATTTAGTTTTATATTTTACTACTGAGTAGAAATGGAGACTCTAGGATAAAATGAGCTCAGTTATTTAAAATGAAGTTACATTTTCTATATGTTTGAGAAGTACATTTTTACCTCCCTATGACAAATTTGGAAATGTGAACCAGAATATGTGAGAAAATGTAAGAGAAAAATGTTCTCATTTTTCATTGCAGAGAGTCTGATAGTGTATAAAGACACTACATAAATTTGGTGTGTGCCCAGAAACAGACATCTTAATATATTTAAAATCACAAAGGTAATTATAGAACTAAAAGCCATTATAGACCTACAGCTCACATTCGCACAAATAAAACAAACACACAGTTCCTATAGTAAAACTTTCCTTGCATAATGGTGACCTTGACCTTTGGAGACTTTAACTTAATATTTAATTTTTGCTGCCTTTAGTAAAAGAACTGCCCAACATACCACATTGTGGCCAGTGGGAGGTGTAAATCACTCCCATACAGTAGGGTTGGTTTCTTCTCTTCCCTCCTTGCATGTGATTGGTTCCTTCTCTTCTCCCCTGCATGTGATGGCTTCCTTCTCTGCTCCCCCTCCATGTGATTGGTTCCTTCTCTTCTTCCCCTGCCTGTGATTGGTTCATTCCCTTCTCCCCCTCCGATTGCTTCCTTCCTCTATGTGATTTGTTCCTTCTTTTTTCCCCCTCCATGTAATTATTTTTTTTTCTCTCTTTTCCGTTCATTGTGGGATTGAAAGGAAAATGGAGAAGGAAAGAGAAAAATGAGTTTTTTGGGTTATAAAGTAAAACATTGCCAGGGCTAAGATAAAATATAAACATGCCATTGTGCTTTGAAGGCTTGAGCCCACAAACATGCTGTATTGTCCAAGGAAAGGCCTGAAAGAAACATTTTAGGTCTGGAGGGTTGAAGAGGAAAACTCTTTGGTGAAGCTACTAGGTCTGGAAAAATTAGCATGTCTGTGGGACAAAGAAGTCAGCCTGACTCCATCTGAGGGATGAACTCTACTGAAAGTTAAGGCTGTGTTTGGGGAGCCAATTAAGGATACACTGGGTCATGTTTTTTTATCCATTCAGCCACTTGATATCTTTTGGTTGGAGCATTTAGTCCGTTTACCTTTAAAGTTATTATTGAAAGGTACTTGTTTGTAGCCATTTCTTTTTGTGTGTGGCTGTTTTCTTTCTGAGCTTTTTATTTCTTCTTTTTACACCAGTCCCTTTAGCATTTCTTGCATTGCTGGCTTGGTGGTGATAAACTCCCTTAGTCTTTTTTTGTCTGTGAAGCTTCTTATTTCCTCTTCAATTTTGAATGATACCCTTGCTGGATAGAGTATTCTTGGATTCAGTCCTTTGCTTTGCATCACTTTGTAAATTTCCGTCCATTCTTTTCTGGCCTGATGTGTTTCTGTTGAGAAATCATTTGATAATCGAATGGGAGAGCCTTTGTATGTGACTTTCCGTCTCTCTCTTGCCGCCTGTAAGATTTTCTCTTTGTCACATTTATGTTTCTCTTTCTCTCTAAATCAATGAAAGTTATTGCCTAGTTGCCCTCTAAAGATAGTCAGACTCATACTCCCACCATCAATGTATGGAAATGCCTTTTCCAAGTCCTGGTGTATTATCTAACTTTACTGATCTTGAAATATTACCCGATGCCTCTGATAGATAAAAAATGGTATTCATGGAGAACCAAGATGTCAGCATACATAGGTAAACGCCAGTACTCGCCACACCCCACAACCACATCAAAATTACAACTAAAATACAAAACAACCATCATTCAGAATTGCCTGAAATCTGGCTGAATGGAAGTCCTTCTTTAGAGAAGTAAAGAAGAAAGCACACTGAGACTGGTAGGATGGGCAGAGGTGCTGAATGGGCTGATCTGACACTCATGTGTGCTGTTTTTTTAATTGAGAGGGATATCTCAGCTGCAGAGGCTGCCATGAGGAGCAAGGGGTCCCAACCTCACACCAGTCCCCCAACCCAGAGTTCCAGACCTGGGAAGAGAAGTCCCTGTAGCTTCAGTCTTTAAAAGCCAGTGGGAATTGTAGCTGAGTGACCCAGGGGCAGCTGTAGACTCAGGTGTTCCTCTTAAAGGGCCTGCACATGAACTTACTCGAACTCCATCCCTCGAGCTCCAGTGCTGGGTGGCTTTGGGGGGCCCAGGGACATACTGGAGGAACTGGATTGTCTGACTTCTGAGCAGGAACTAGGGGGTGGATTTCTCCAAGACAAGGGTCCTCTCAGGGGTCACTGTTTCTGTGCTGGGACCTCCCACATGGCAGAGCTGACTGATAGTCATATCTGAATTTCCATCAGTCTAGCTCACACTGTTTGCTCCACCCTTGTGATTCCCTGAGATCCTACCCCATCCAGTTTGCAGCCCCATCCAAGCTGTTTGCAGCACCTTTTCCATATGAAAGGCCTGTCCTAGCTCAGGCATCAGACTTTGCTAAAATCTTTCAAACAATCATCAGGTAGAGTCAACATGCCCCAAACCTATCAATAAAAGAGCCAAGATCTGGCACTAGCACCAGCCTGCCTTGGTACACAGCTGGGCCTCACCTGGGCACTTGACAAGCCCAATACAAGTAGCAGCCATCTGCAGACCTCTCTGTAGTCCCTACTGGGTAGTCCCAGACAGTGGCTAACTTTGTACCTCCTGGGAGAACCTAGAGCCAGTGCACCTGGTGGACAGCTTCAGACCATACCAGATTACAACTCTACACATCCACAAGTGGCACACCCAAGGGGCAGACTCAGCACCAAAGCCCCACTGAAGCAAGTCTTGTTCCATAGGGATATCTTCTGCACAGCTGCTCTCCCACTGTAATCATGGCTTGTCCTCACAGCCATTTGGTCTGGATGTCAATTCCTGCCAGTGACACCAGCAGCAATCAAGGTTCAACTACAAGAGAGTGTACACAGGCTGCACAGGGGTATACCTGGAGTTCCCAGACTAGGGAGACTGAACCACTGGGCCTACAGAACACCTATTACACAAGACCACTCTACCAATTCCAGGAGTCATAGCTGTTCTAGCTAATACATGGAAATAAACACAAGGAAGCAACCAAATGCAGAGACAAAGAAACATCTCACATGAAAGAAATGGAAGCAAGAAAACTACTGGATGCAGAATTCAAAACAATGGTTCTAAGGTTACTCAAGGATCTTAATGAGAGCTTCAAGGGACTTAGTGAGACTTTCAAGGATCTTAGTGAGAATGTCAAAGACATGAAAAAGGACCAGTCAGAAATTAAGCATACACTAACCGAAATAAAGAATAACTTATAAGGATGCAATAGTAGAGTAGATGATTCTGATAATCAAATCAACAGCCTGTAATATGAGGAAGCAAAGAACACCCAATCAGAAGAGCAAAAAGCCAAAAGAACTAAAAAAATGAAGATAGTGTAAGGAGCCTCTGGGACAACTTCAAGCGTACCAACATTCGCATTATGGGAATGCTGGAGGAGATGAGAGAGAGGAAGATATTGAAAACCTATTTGAATAAATAATGACAGAAAATTTCCACTACCTGGTGAAAGAAATAGTCTTACAAGTCCAGGAAGCACAGACAGTCCCAAACAAGAGGAACCTAAAGAGGCTCATAGCAAGACACATCATAATTAGAAGACCGAGGGTTAAAGACAAAGAGAGAATCTTAGAAGCAGCAAGAGAAAATTAATTAATTACCTACAAGGGAGCACCCATACGACTGTCAGCTGATTTCTCAACAGAAACTTTGCAGGCCAGAAGAGATTGCAAGAAATATTCAAAGTGATGAAAAGCAAGGACCTACCACCAAGATTATTCTACCAGCAAAGCTATCATTTAGAATTGAAGGGAAGATAAAGAGCTTCACAGACAAGAAAAAGCTAAAGGAGTTCATCACTACTGAACATGAAATGTTGAAGGGTATTCAAGAAGAAGAAGAAATGTGAACATGAAAATGGCAATAAGTACATATCTATCAACAATTGAATCTATGAAACAAAATAAATGAGCAATAAATCTAATGAACAGAATATACTGGTGAATACAATAGAATCAGAGGCATAGAAATATGGAACAGGCTGATGAATCTCAGAGGGAAGCAGGGAGAGTGGTTGGGCACAAATTAGCTAAAGATCTTACATGCACATATACATTACTTATGGACACAGACAATAAGGTGTTAAAGGCCTGGGGTGGGATGAGAACCAAGTATATGGGGATAATAGGGAGGAGGGAAATGGGGGGAATCTATAATAGCCTAAACAATAAATATTTTTTAAAAAAGAAAAATATTCATGATTTCAACTTATATTTCCTCCATTTCTTTTATGTGGTGGAACTCCTGGATTTCTTTTTCAATAAATTGCTTATTAGTGTCCTTTGCATATTTTCTAAGATTTTTTTCTGTTGGTCAATAGAACAATTAGATAAATTTGGTGTGTCCATTGAACAATTAGATGCATGTTGTATTTACTGCAAGTATTTCTCTAGTTGTGGTTTCTAACTTTCACTTTTGGTTTTTTTAATTTATTTTTATTTATTTTTATTTTTTATTGCTTAAAGTATTACAAAGGGTATTACATATGTGTCCATTTCCCCCCCCCCCCGCCCTAGACAGTCCCCTAGCCTCCCCTATCCCCCAGTGTCCTATGTCCATTGGTTATGCTTATATGCATGCATACAAGTCCTTTCGTTGATCTCTTACCCCCTACCTCCTGCCCCTCAACCCTCCCCGGCCTTCCCACTGCAGTTTGACAATCTGTTTGAGGCAGCTCTGCCCCTGTATCTATTATTGTTCAAAAGTTTATAATGGTCTCTATTATCCAAGAATGAGTGAGATCATGTGGTATTTTTCCTTCATTGACTGGCTTATTTCACTTAGCATAACGCTCTCCAGTTCCATCCATGCTGTTGCAAATGGTAAGAGTTCCTTCCTTTTTAGAGCAGCATAGTATTCCATCGTGTAGATGTACCACTGTTTTCTAATCCATTCATCTACTGATGGGCACTTAGGCTGTTTCCAGATCTTAGCTATGGTGAATTGTGCTGCTATGAACATAGGGTTGCATATATCCTTTCTGATTGGTGTTTCTGGTTTCTTGGGATATATTCCTAGAAGTGGGATCACAGGGATAAATGGGAGTGCCATTTTCAGTTTTTTGAGGAAACTCCATACTGTCTTCCATAGTGGCTGCACCAGTCTGCATTCCCACCAGCAGTGCACAAGTGTTCCTTTTTCTCCACATCCTCTCCAGCACTTGTCTTTGTTGATTTGTTGATGATAGCCAGTCTGACAGGTGTGATATGGTACCTCACTGTTGTTTTGATTTGCATTTCTCGGATGATTAGTGACTTTGAGCATCAACACTAATAAAAGAGAAAAATGGTAATTGGCGTACGAGCTACCCTTTTCATTGGCTAATCAGGGCTATATGCAAATTAACTGCCAACTAAGATTGGCAGTTAACTGACAACAAGATGGCGGTTAATTTGCATACATAGGCACAATGCAGGGAGGCGAAAGGGAAAGCAGTAAGAAGCCCCCTGCCACGGACAGTGATCAGAAACCCAGGGGGGAGCTAAGAGCTGGGGGGCAGGGCAAAGGCGGCCCGGCCCCGCCACCTTTGCCCTGCCCCGCCGCCTTTGCCCTGCCCCTCAGCCATGATCGGAGAATCAGGTGCCTTTTCCGCCCTGGCCAGTGTTAGCAGGAAGTAGGGGTGGAGCCAGCAATGGGAGCTGGGCACAGTCGAAGCTGGCAGTCCCAGGAGCTAGGGGTCCCTTGCCTGGGCCTAAAGCGAAGCCCACGATCGTGGGGCCGCTGCAACTGCGGGTCCCCGCTGCCCAGGCCGGACGCCTAGGCCAGAGGCGTCAGGCCTGGGCAAGGGGCCGATCCTGCGATTGGTGGGTGATGAGGGTCAACGCCTGAGGGCTCCCAGTATGTGAGAGGGGGCAGGCTGGGCTGAGGGACACTCCCCCCCCACACACACCCGGTGCATGAATGAAAACACCCTAGTGTTTTCATATGTCTCTTGGCTTTCTGAATGTCCTCTTTTGAAAGGTGTCTATTTAGGTCCTTTGCCCATTTTTTGATTGGATTGTTTTTCTTCCTTTTGTTAAGTTGTATGAGTTCCCTATAAATTTTGGAGATTAGGCCCTTATCAGATATGACATTGGCAAATATATTTTCCCACACAGTGGGTGTTCTCGTTGTTTTGTTGATGGGTTCTTGTGTTGTGCAGAAGCTTTTTATTTTGATATAGTCCCATTTGTTCATTTTCTCTTTCGTTTCAAGTGCCCTAGGAGCTGTATCAGTGAAGAAATTGCTTCGGCATATGTCTGAGATTTTCTTGCCTTTGGATTCTTCTAGAATTTTTATGGTTTCCTGTCGTACATTTAAGTCCTTTATCCATTTTGAGTTTATTTTTGTGTATCATGTAAGTTGGTGGTCTAGTTTTATTTTCTTGCATATATCTGTCCAATTTTCCCAACACCATTTATTGAAGAGACTATCTTGACTCCATTGTATGTTCTTGCCTCCTTTGTCAAATATTAATTGAGCATATTGGTTCGGGCCCATTTCTGGGCTCTCTATTCTATTCCATTGATCTATATGCCTATTCTTGTGCCATTACCAGGCAGTTTTGAGAACAGTGGCTTTGTAATACATCTTGATATCTGGTATTGAGATCCCACCTACTTTGTTCTTTTTCAGGATTGCTGCAGCTATTCAGGGTCTTTTTTTATTCCAGATGAATTTTTGGAAAGTTCGTTCTAGATCTATGAAGTATGCCATTGGTATTTTAATGGGAAGTGCATTGAATTTATAGATTGATTTGGGTAGTATGGACATTTTGATGATGTTGATTCTACCAATCCATGAACATGGTATGTTCTTCCATCTGTTTATGTCTTCCTCTACATCTTTTTTCAACATCCTGTAGTTTTCTGAGTACAGGTGTTTTACCTCTTTAGTTAAGTTTATTCCTAGGTAGCTTAATTTTTTTGGTGCGACGGTGAATGGAATTGTTTTTATAATCTCTGTTTCTGAAAGTTCACTATTGGTGTATAGAAATGCCTCAGATTTCTTGGGGTTAACTTTGTATCCTGCTACATTGCCAAATTCATGTATTAAGTCTAGTATCTTTTTGAAGGAGTCTCTAGGGTTTTGTATGTATAATATCATGTCGTCTGCAAATAAGGACAGTTTTACTTCCTCGTTTGCAATTTGGATGCCTTTTATTTCTTCTTCTTGCCTAATTGCAATGGCTAACACTTCCAGTACTATGTTGAACAGGAGTGGTGAGAGGGGGTATCCCTGTCTTGTTCCTGTTCTTAGGGGAAATGGTGTTAGTTTTTGTCCATTGAGTATGATGCTGGCTGTGGGCCTGTCATATATGGCTTTTATTATGTTGAGGTATGATCCTTCTACTCCCGCCTTACTGAGAGTTGTTATCAAAACTGGGTGTTGAATTTTGTCAAATGCTTTTTATGCATCAATTGATATGACCATGTGTTTTTTTTTTCTTTCCATTTGTTTATGTGATGTATCACGTTTATTGATTTGCGGATATTGTACCATCCTTACATCACTGGGATAAATCCTACTTGGTCATGGTGTATGATCTTTCTGATGTACTGCTGGATCCGATTTGCTAAGATTTTGTTGAGGATTTTGGCATCTATGTTCATGAGGGATATTGGCCTGTAATTCTCTTTCATTGTGTTGTCTTTACCTGGTTTTGGTATTAGGGTGATGCTGGCTTCATAGAATGAGCTTGGAAGTGCTCCTTCCTCTTGAATTTTTTCTAGTAGTCTGAGGATAGGTTTTAGTTCTTCCTTGAATGTTTGGTAGAACTCCCCTGTGAAGCCATCTGGTCCTGGGATTTTGTTTGATGGAAGCTTTTTGATGACTGCTTCAATTTCTTCCATAGTTATTGGCCTGTTGAGGTTTTTAGATTATTCCTGATTGAGTTTTGGAATGTTATATTTTTCTAGGAATTTGTCCATTTCCTCCAGGTTGTCTAGTTTATTGGACTAGAGCTGTCCATTGTATTTTCTAACAATCATTCGTATTTCTGTGGGGTCTGTTATTATTTCGCCTCTATCGTTTCTGATTTTGTTTATTTGGGTCCTCTCTCTGTCTGCTTCTTGGTGAGTCTGGCTAGAGGTTTGTCAATCTTGTTTATCCTTTCAAAGAACCAGCTCTTGGTTTCATTGATTTTCTGTATTGTTTTTTTGGTCTCTATGTCATTTATTTCTGCTCTAATCTTTATTATCTCCTTCCTTTTGCTCACTCTGGGGTTTTCTTGTTGATCTCTTTCTAATTCTTTGAGTTGTAGAGTTAGATGATTTATTACCATTTTTTCTTGTTTTTTTGAGATAGGCCTGTAGAGCTATAAATGTCACTCTCAGGACTGCCTTCATTGTGTCCCATAGGTTTTGGATTGATGTGTTTTCATTGTCATTAGTTTCCAGGATGTTTTTAATTTCTTCTTTGATCTCATTGGTAACCCAATCAATATTTAATAGCATGCTATTCAGCTTCTAGGTGTTTGAGTATTTTGGGTTGTTTTTATTGTAGTTTATTTCTAATATTATGCCATCGTGGTCTGCGAAGATGCTTTTTATGATTTCAATCTTCTTGAATTTGGGGATACTTTGCTTGTGTTCCAATATATGGTCTATTTTTGAATATGTCTTATGAGCATTTGAGTAGAATGTATATTCCCTGGCTTTGGGGTGAATTGTTCTGAAGATGTCTATTAAGTGAATCTGATCTAGTGAGTCATTTAGGATTGCTGTATCTTTGCTGATTGTTTGTCTAGAGGACTTATCCAGTGATGTCAGTGGTGTATTTAAGTCCCCTACTATGATTGTATTGTTGTCGATCTCTCCTTTGATATCTTCCAGGAGTTTTTTTTATGAATTTGGGTGCTCCTGCATTGGGTGCATATATGTTTACCAGAGTTATTTCTTCTTGTTGGATTGATCCCTTTAGTATTATGAAGTGGCCTTATCTCTTGTTATGGCCTTCACTTTGAGGTCTATTTTGTCCGATGTAAGTATTGCTACCCCAGCTTTCTTTTTCCTTTCTATTTGCCTGAAAGATATTTTTCCATCCCTTCACTTTCAGTCTCTGTGAGTCCCTTCTAAGGAGGTGGGTTTCTTGTAGACAGCAGATGGATGGGTCATGTTTTTCATCCATTCAGCCACTCGATGTTTTTTGGTTGGAGCATTTAGTCCGTTTACGTTTAAAGTTATGATTGAAAGGTACTTGTTTGTAGCCATTTCTTTTTTTTGTGTGTGTGGCTGTTTTCTTTCTGAACTTTTTATTTCTTCTTTTTACACCAGTCCCTTTTAGCATTTCTTGCATTGCTGGGTTGGTGGTGATAAACTTCCTTAGTCTTTTTTGTCTGTGAAGCTTCTTATTTCCCCTTCAATTTTGAATGATAGCCTTGCCGGATAGAGTATTCTTGGATTCAGTCCTTTGCTTTGCATCACTTTGTAAATTTCCGTCCATTCTTTTCTGGCCTGATGTGTTTCTGTTGAGAAGTCATTTGATAATCTAATGGGAGATCCCTTGTATGTAACTTTCCGTCTCTCTCTTGCAGCCTGTAAGATTCTCTCTTTGTCCTGAACATTTGCCATGGTAATTATGATGTGTCTTGGTGTGGGACTTTTCGGGTTCACCTTGTTTGGGAATCTCTGGGCTTGTGTTCCTTTTTTCTTTCCCACCTCAGGGAAGTTTTCTGATATTTCTTCTAGTAAGTTTTCTATTCCTTGTTCCTCTTTCTGTTGTTCCGGCACCCCTATTATTCGTATGTTGTTTCGTTTCATGTTGTCCCAAAGCTCCCTTAGGCTCTCCTCTTGTCTTTTAATTTTTTTCTGCAATTGTAGTACATTTTGAGTGTTTTAATTCCTTGTCCTCTAATTCACTAATTCGGTCCTCCGATTCTCCTAGTCTACTGTTGATACTTTCAATGGTGTTTTTTATTGCAGCTATATCACTCTTCATTTCTTCTTGGGTCTTACTTAAGTTGTTGATTTTTTCATCTGTTTCTTCTAGCTTCTTCCATATGTTATTGATTTTTTCATCTGTTTCTTCTTGCTTCTTGCAAAGGTAGTTGACTTTTTCATCTGTTTCTTCTAGCTTCTTGCAGAGGTTGTTGATTTTTTCCTCCATCCGGTTTATGCACTCTAGGACCCTTATTCTGAATTCTTTTTCTGTCAAGTTGCATGCCTCTGTATTACTTAGCTGCTTTTCTGGAGAGTCCTCTTCCTCTTTCATTTGGGGGTTTCTTTGTCTACCCATGATTGATCTCACTAAAATATCTAGACATTGAGTCATTCAGTGGCTGCTCCCTGTGGGGCAGTGGCTCCTTGGGCTGTGGTTGCTCCACGGGCGGTTGTGGTAGTAGCTGCTCCTCAGTTGGGAGCAGTTCCTCTGGTGGGTGTTGTTCACAGCTGTGGTGGCTCTTCTGGCTGGTGGGGGGAGGCTTCACGTACGGCTGCTGTTCCTCAGAGGGTGTGGTGCTCAGGAAGCTGCTGTTACTTGGATCTGCTGCATTGAGTTAAAGGCACAAAATAAACAAAACAAGGCACCACATACCAGGCACTAAACACAAATATATTCACGATATTATTAACCCCAAATAAAGGTGACCACCCAAATTAAGAGAATTAGGGGACAAGGAAGAAAGGAGAGAAAAAGATAAAAGAGAAAAAAAGAGAAGAAAAGAAAAGTAGGGAAGAAAGAAAAACAAAAGTAGTGCAAAAATGAAATTGG
Organism: Myotis daubentonii; assembly: GCF_963259705.1. NCBI lineage: Eukaryota > Metazoa > Chordata > Mammalia > Chiroptera > Vespertilionidae > Myotis > Myotis daubentonii. The sequence continues at coordinate 14,325,468 of NC_081851.1, read as the reverse complement.
GAAAAAGGAGTGGGAAAGAAAAGAGGGGAAAAAAAAGAGTAAAAAGAGAGAATGAAGTAGAAGAGGGGAAGAGGCTATGTATATGAGGAGAAAACTCCTATAGAACTGCCACTAATCTCAACAAACTCCAGCAACAGCTTCCTGGAGATGAATGCAAACTAGAAACAACCAATAATATCCAGAGAGGCAAGGGAAAACAGAAGCACAAACATAACCAGGGTGGGGGGTAGAGAGAGGGTAAAAACCAAAAGAAAAAAAGAAAAAGAAAAAGAAAAACAGCCTCACAACCAGTCCTAAACACACACACACACACAGAGACACACACACACAAAAAATAACAACAACAACAAAAAAAACAATATACTCAACAATAAAGCAAACAGCAACAAAACAACAGAAAGATAAAAGAAGAAAAAAATTTGGATAGTGAACAAAAATAAGGGATATATGTATAAGGATTTAGAGCAGTGGTTTGGAAATAGGATCTATAAGTAGGGTGAAAATTTGACAGGAGGTAAACAGAAGGAATAGAGAAAATCTAAAGCAGGAATAGGGTAAGAGAAACAGGACAAGAAAAGGAGAAAAGTGAGGGAAAGGGTTTTAGCATACAGGTAAAATTGAGGTAGGGAAAATTGATGCTAAAGGAATGATGAAAACAGAATAGAGAACTCTAATCCCAAAATAAAATAAAGAGAAAGTAAAATGGCACTTTAAAAAATGGTAAAATGGTACCAGTAATAATACCGGTTAAAAAATAAAAATGTAGTAATTAAAAGGGTAAAATCAGGCGATGGAAAAAAAAGAAAAATAAATGGTTTCTTAGTTACAAGGTGAAAAAAGAAAAAAGAAAAAAAAATTGCAGTAGTGAAGGTCCTTTGGTTCTTCTACTCGTCAGTCTGGCTTGCCTTAGTCCTGTCAGGAATTCAGGAGACTCTTGAATTTCCCTGCGATACACTGTTCCTCCCTGTTGTAAACCGCAGTCCTGATTTTAAAGCAGGCCCTATTTGTTTCCCAGATTAGCTTAATTTGTATTTAGCTAAGAGTCAGTTTGTGGCTCAGCATCTGGGTGGCAGTGTTTTTGGGTTGGCCTCTGAGGCTATAGGGCCTCTAGATCCAGTACCTTGGGTTTATAATCTCTATTGCACTAAAAACTTGTGTGGGGAAGTCGACGGCCCAGAGCTGGTTCCTTAATAGTTACACGCATTGTGCTGTTGCTGGGATTGAAAATCTGGATGTTTAATTTTAGAATAGTTCCAGATTTACAGAAAAATTATGAAGATAATAACCATGTACACCATACCCAATTACCCTTATTACTAATACCTTACTTATGGTTGAGGCAAATGTAACATGAAGTAAATCATCAGTGAAAGAGAGTGAAACCTCACTTCCCTAGTAACTCCAATATCCAACAATGCTGTTCTAGACCAAGTTGTTGAAGGAAAAACTGGACACGATGTGGCATAAAACTTCAGATCTTGAGCTGACCATCCTTTCAATAGTGTACAAATATTCAGTAGTCTGTCATGTAAAAAGGGAATCAAATTCATTATTATACACAGCAAGCACTAACACAACACCCTGTTCCTCATGACTACGACCAACACCATCCATCCCACCTCCCCAATCCAAACCTATATTAAATATCAGTGTTTTATTTCTTTGCAGGTATGAGAAAGTGTTGGGAAAAAGATCCCATTCCAGACTTCTCCTTGTCCTTATTCTAAGTGTCTGGCTCAGTATGGAATGGCTTGTCTGGTGCCCCAATTAAAGAAATCTACATTACTCCCTTCTCACATGACTTCTGCCCCCTTAGATCCGTGCCCATTGGTGAAACAGTCAAACCTGAGTTCTCTAGTATCTCGAATATCAAACATTGCTGTTCTAGACGATGATGTTAAAGGAAAACTTTACCAGTTGTGGCATAAAACGTCACATCTTGAGCTGACCAAACTTTCATTAGTTTAACAATATTCAATAGTCTACCACGTAAAAAGGAAATCAAATTCATTATTATACACTTCCAGCACTAGCACAACACCCCGTCCCTCATGACTGCGACCAACACCATCCATCCCCCTGCACCAATACAAACATAAATTCACTTTTGGACTTGCAGTTTCTTTTTCCATCCTTGTGTTTGGAGTCTTATTACTTATCTCTACTAGAATACAATATAGTCTTATTAAGATTCACTATCTTGAAACAACAGACACTACTCAAAGGGTTCTGGACTTCTATATACACTCTTTAGGTTAATGGAGAGCCACTCGCTTCAGCTCTGTTTGCCCAAAATCAGTGATTGCCATGTTGGGGATTGACATTACAAAGCCTCAGCTTGACAATCAAGGAGGGGCGGGGGTGGGTGAGCATGCAGAAATCTTAGAGATTCTGTTTATAGAACAGAGACCTTCCACTTAACTCCTAAAATTTTTCTCAAACTATCCTCTCTCTCTCTCTCCATTCCTCTAGTTCCATTATACTCCAGAATATGGCAGGGAGGTGGTGTTTCCTCTAAGACAATTCCCATACTCGACCATCATGTGAGTGGTCCATTCTACTATGTTCAGTTGCTAACATTTCCTAAGATTTTGAGTGTTATTTAAATGGATTTTTTATTTTAGAATAGTTCCAGATTTACAGAAAAAATTGTGAGAATAATAATCATGTACACCATACCGAATTTCCCTTATTACTAATATCTTACTTATGTATGGGGCAAATGTAACATGAAGTGAATCATCAGTGAAACAGAGTGAAACCTCACTTCTCTGATATCTCAAATATCCAGCAATGATGTTCTAGACCAAGTTGGTAAAGGAAAAACTGGACCTGATGTGGCATCAAACTTCAGATCTTGAGCTGAGCATCCTTTCAATAGTTTAACAATATTCAATAGTCTACCATGTAAAAAGGAAATTAAATTCATTATTATACACTGCCAGCACTAAAACAACACCCTGTTCCTCATGACTGCGACCACCATCCATACCACCCCCAATCCAAACCTAAATTAAACATCAGCTTCTTTTTTCCTTGCCAGTATTAGAAAGTGTTGAGAAAAAAAATCCCCATTCAGACTTCTTGTCCTTATCCAAAGTGTTAGCTCGGTATGCAATGGCTTGTGTGGTGCCCCAACTGGAGAAATCTACATTACTCCCTTCTCACATGCAAAGCCCCTCATTAGATACCGCCCCATCAGTGAAACAGAGTCAAACCTCACTTCTCTAGTATATCAAATATCCAACAATGCTGATATAGACCATGATGTTATAGAAAAACTATACCAGTTTTGGGATAAAACTTCACATCTTTAGCCGGCCATCCTATCAATAGTTTTACAATATTTAATAGTCTGCCATGTACAAAGGAAATTAAATAATTTATTATACAATGCCAGCATTAACAGAACGAACTGTTCCTCATGACAGCGACCACCACCATGCATCCCCCAACCCATACAAACATAAATTCACTTTTGTACTTGCAGTTTCTGCATCCATCCTTGTGTGTGGAGTCTTTTTCCTTCTCTCTACTAGTCTTCAATATCATCTTATTAATTTAAGCTAATTTAAGGCAACAGACACTACTGAAAGGGTCCTGGCCTCAATATTTTCTCTTAAGTTAAGGAGGAGCGAATCACTTCAGCTCTGTTTGCCCAAAATCTGTGGTTGCCATGGTGTGGCTTGACATCACAAAGCCTCAGCTTGACCATCCAGGAGGGGCGGGGGTGGGAGAGGATGCAGAAATCTCAGAAACTCTGGATATAAAACAGACACCTTCCTCTTCACTCCTAAAATTTTTTACTAAACTGACCTCTCTCTCTCTCAATTCCTCTAGTTCCATTACAGTCCAGCATATGGCAGGGAGGTGGTGTTTCCTCTAAGACAATTCCCATACTCCCCAGTCATTTCAGTGGTCGATTCCACTATGTTCAGTTGCTACCATTTCCTAGGATTTTGAGTGTTGTTTTAATGGATTTTTTATTTTAGAATAGTTCCAGATTTAAAGAAAAAATTGTGAGGATAATAATCATGTACACCATACCGAATTTCCCTTATTACTAATATCTTAATTATGTATGGGGCAAATGTAACATGAAGTGAAACATCAGTGAAACAGAGTGAAACCTCACTTCTCTGATATCTCAAATATCCAGCAATGATGTTCTAGACCAAGTTGTTAAAGGAAAAACTGGACCTGATGTGGCATCAAACTTCAGATCTTGAGCTGACCATCCTTTCAATAGTTTAACAATATTCAATAGTCTACCATGTAAAAAGGAAATTAAATTCATTATTATACACTGCCAGCACTAAAACAACACCCTGTTCCTCATGACTGAGACCACCCTGTTCCTCATGTCTTCGACCACCATCCACACCACCTCCCCAATCCAAACTTAAATTTAACATCAGCTTCTTTTTTCCTTGCCAGTATTAGAAAGGTTTGAGAAAAAAAATCCCCATTCAGACTTCTCCTTGTCCTTATTCAAAGTGTTGGCTCAGTATACAATGGCTTGTCTGGTGCCCCAACTAAAGAAATCTACACTATTCCCTTCTCACATGCCTGCCCCCTCCTTACATCCCTCCCCATCAGTGAAACAGCGCCAAACCTCACTTCTCTAGTATCTCAAATATCCAACAATGCTGTTCTAGACCATGATGTTAAAGGAAAAACCATACCAGTTGTGGGATAAAACTGCACATCTTGAGCTGACCATCCTTTCAATCGTTTAACAATATTCAATAGCCTGCCATGTAAAAAGGAAATCAAACAATTTATTATACACTGCCGGTATTAACACAACACTCTGTTCCTCATGGCTGCGACCACCGCCATGCTTCCCCCCCTGCCCCCCAATACAAACAGAAATTCACTTTTGTACTTGCAGTTTCTTCATCCATTCTTGTTGTAGAGTCTTTTTCCTTATCTCTACTAGTCTTCAATATCATCTTACTAATTTTAGCTAATTTAAGGCAAGAGACACTACTTAAAGGATCCTGGGCTCTATATATTCTCTTTAGGTTAAGGAGGAGCCAATCACTTCAGCTCTGTTTGCCCAAAATCTGTGGTTGCCATGGTGTGGCTTGACATCACAAAGCCTCAGCTTGACCATCCAGGAGGGGCGGGGGTGGCAGAGGATGCAGAAATCTCAGACAAACTGGTTATAGAACAGAGAACTTCCTCTTCACTCCAAAATTTTTTTCCTAAACTGACCTCTCTGTCTCTCAATTCCTCTAGTTCCATTAGTCCAGGTTATGGCAGGGAGGTGGTGTTACCTCTAAGACAATTCCCATACTCCCCCGTCATTTCAGTGGTCGATTCCACTATGTTCAGTTGCTACCATTTCCTAGAGTTTTGAGTGTTGTATTAATGGATGTCTTATTTTAGAATAGTTCCAGATTTACAGAAAAATTGTGAAGATAGTAACCATGTACACAATACCCAATTTCCCTTATTACTAATATCTTACTTATGGAAGGGCAAATGTAAAAATAAGTGAATCATCAAAGAAACAGAGTGAAACCTAACTTCTCTAGCATCTCAAATATACAGCAATGATGTTCTAGACCAAGTTGTTAAAGGAAAAACTAGACCTGATATGGCATAAAAGTTCAGATATTGAGCTGACCATCCTTTCAATAGTTTAACTACATTCAATAGTCTACCATGTAAAAAGGAAATCAAAGTCATATTTATACACTGCCAGCACTAACACAACACCCTGTTCCTCATGACTGTGACCACCCTGTTCCTCATGTCTGCGACCACCATTCACACCACCTCCCCAATCCAAACAAATTTAACATCAGTTTCTGTTTTCCTTGCCAGTAATAGAAAGTTATGAGAAAAAAATCCCCATTCAGACTTCTCCATGTCCTTATTCAAAGTGTTGGCTCAGTATACAATGGCTTGTCTGGTGCCCCAACTAAGAAAATCTACACTATTCCCTTCTCACATGCCTGCCCCCTCCTTACATCGCTCCCCATCAGTGAAACAGCGTCAAACCTCACTTCTCTAGTATATCAAATATCCAACAATGCTGTTCTAGACCATGATGTTAAAGGAAAAACTATACCAGTTGTTGGCTAAAACTGCACATCTTGAGCTGACCATCCTTTCAATAGTTTAACAATATTCAATAGCCTGCCATGTAAAAAGGAAATCAAACAATTTATTATACACTGCCAGCATTAACACAACACTCTGTTCCTCATGGCTGTGACCACCACCATTCACCCCCCTTCCCCCCCAATACAAACATAAATTCACTTTTGTACTTGCAGTTTCTTCATCCATCCTTGTGTGTAGAGTCATTTTCCTTATCTCTACTAGTCTTCAATATCATCTTACTAATTTTAGCTAATTTAAGGCAAGAGACACTACTTAACAGATCCTGGCCTCTATATATTCTCTTTAGGTTAAGGAGGAGCCAATCACGTCAGCTCTGTTTGCCCAAAATCTGTGGTTGCCATGGTGTGGCTTGACATCACAAAGCCTCAGCTTGACCATCCAGGAGGGGCCGGGGTGGCAGAGAATGCAGAAATCTCAGACACAATGGTTATAGAACAGAGACCTTCCTCTTCACTCCTAAAATTTTTTCCTAAACTGACCTCTCTCTCTCTCAATTCCTCTAGTTCCATTATAGTCCAGCATATGGCAGGGAGGTGGTGTTTCCTCTAAGACAATTCCCATACTCCCCCGTCATTTCAGTGGTCCATTCCACTATGTTCAGTTGCTTCCATTTCCTAGGATTTTCAGTGTTGTTTTAATGGATGTCTTGTTTTAGAATAGTTCCAGATTTACAGAAAAACTGTGAAGATAATAACCATGTACACCATACCCAATTTCCCTTATTATTAATATCTTACCTATGTAAGGGGCAAATGTAACATGAAGTGAATCATCAAAGAAACAGAGTGAAACCTCACTTCTATAGCATCTCAAATATACATCAATGATGTTCTAGACCAAGTTGTTATAGGAAAAACTGGACCTGATGTGGCATAAAACTTCAGATATTGAGCTGACCATCCTTTCAATAGTTTAACTACATTCAATAGTCTACCATGTAAAAAGGAAATAAAAGTCATATTTATACATTGCCAGCACTAACACAACATCCTGATCCTCATGACTGTGACCAACCTGTTCCTCATGTCTGCGACCACCATTCAAACCACCCCCCCCAACCCAACTTAAATTTAACATCAGCTTCTTTTTTCTTGCCAGTATTAGAAAGTATTGAGAAAAAAAATCCCCATTCAGAATTCTCCTTGTCCTTATTCAAAGTGTTGGCTCAGTATAGAATGGCTTGTCTAGTGCCCCAACTAAAGAAATCTACACTATTCCCTACTCACATGCCTGTCCCCTCCTTAAATCCCTCCCCATCAGTGAAACAGCTTCAAACCTCACTTCTCTAGTATCTCAAATATCCAACAATGCTGTTCTAGACCATGATGTTAAAGGAAATACTATACCAATTCTGGGATAAAATTTCACATCTTGAGCTGACCATTTTTTCAATAGTTTAACAATATTAAATAGCCTGCCATGTAAAAAGGAATTCAAACAATTTATTATACACTGCCGGCATTAAAACAACAATCTGTTCCTCATGGCTGCGACCACCACCATCCATCCCCCCCTCCCCGCCCAATAAAAACATAAATTCACTTTTGTACATGTAGTTTCTTCATCCATCCTTGTGTGTAGAGTCTTTTTCCTTATCTCTACTATTCTTCAATATCAACTTACGAATTTTAGCTAATTTAAGGCAAGAGACACTACTTAAAGGATCCTGGCCTCTATATATTCTCTTTGGGTTAAGGAGGAGCTAATCACTTCAGCTCTGTTTTCCCGAAAATCTATGGTTGCCATGGTGTGGCTTGACATCACAAAGCCTCAGCTTGACCATCCAGGAGGGGCCGGGGTGGCAGAGGATGCAGAAATCTCGGACAAACTGGTTATAGAACAGAGAACTTCCTCTTCACTCCAAAAATTATTTCCTAAACTGACCTCTCTCTCTCTCAATTCCTCTAGATTCATTATAGTCCAGCATATGGCAGGGAGGTGGTGTTTCCTCTAAAACAATTCCCATACTCCCCCGTCATTTCAGTGGTCCATTCCACTATGTTCAGTTGCTACCATTTCCTAGGGTTTTGAGTGTTGTTTTACTGGATGTTTTGTTTTAGAAATGTTCCAGACTTACAGAAAAACTGTAAAGATAATAACCATGTACACCATACCCAATTTCCCTTATTACTAATATCTGACTTATGTAAGGGGCAAATGTAACATGAAGTGAATCATCAAAGAAACAGAGTGAAACCTCACTTCTCTAGCATCTCAAATATACAGCAATGATGATCTAGACCAAGTTGTTAAAGGAAAACCTGGAGCTGATGTGGCATAAAACTTCAGATATTGAGCTGACCATCCTTTCAATAGTTTAACTATATTCAATAGTCTACCATGTAAAGAGGAAATCAAAGTCATATTTATACACTGCCAGCACTAACACAACACCCTGTTCCTCATAACTGCGACCACCCTGTTCCTCATGTCTGCGACCACCATCCATGCCACCCCCCCCAATCCAAACTTAAATTTAACATCAGCTTCTTTTTTCTTTGCCAGTATTAGAAAGTTTTGAGAAAAAAAATCCCCAGTCAGACTTCTCCTTGTCCTTATTCAAAGTGTTGGCTCAGTATACAATGGCTTGTCTGGTGCCCCAACTAAAGAAATCTACACTATTCCCTTCTCACATGCCTGCCCCCTCCTTACATCCCTCCCCATCAGTGACAGAGCGTCAAACCTCATATCTCTAGTATCTCAAATATCCAACAATGCTGTTCTAGACCATGATGTTAAAGGAAAAACTATACCAGTTGTGGGATAAAACTTCCAACTAAAGAAATCTACAGTATTCCCTTCTCACATGCCTGCCCCCTCCTTACATCCCTCCCCATCAGTGACAGAGCGTCAAACCTCACATCTCTAGTATATCAAATATCGAACAATGCTGTTCTAGACCATGATGTTAAAGGAAAAACTATACCAGTTGTGGGATAAAACTTCCAACTAAAGAAATCTACAGTATTCCCTTCTCACATGCCTGCTCCCTCCTTATATCCCTCTCCATCAGTGAAACAGCGTCAAACCTCACTTCTCTAGTATCTCAAATATCCAACAATGCTGTTCTAGAGCATGATGTTAAAGGAAAAACTATACCAGTTGTGCGATAAAACTTCACATCTTGAGCTGACCATCCTTTCAATAGTTTAACAATATTCAATAGCCTGCCATGTAAAAAGGAAATCAAACAATTTATTATACACTGCCGGCATTAACACAACACTCTGTTCCTCATGGCTGCGACCACCACGATCCATCCCCCCTACCCCCAAAACAAACATAAATTCACTTCTGTACTTGCAGTTTCTTCATCCATCCTTGTGTGTAGAGTCTTTTTCCCTATCTCTGCTAGTCTTCAATATCATCTTACTAATTTTAGCTAATTTTAGGCAAGAGACACTACTTAAATGATCCTGGCCTCTATATATTCTCTTTAGGTTAAGGAGGAGCCAATCACTTCAGCTCTGTTTGCCCAAAATCTGTGGTTGTCATGGTGTGGCTTGACATCACAAAGCCTCAGCTTGACCATCCAGGAGGGGCCAGGGTGGCAGAGGATGTAGAAATCTCAGACACACTGGTTATAGAACAGAGACCTTCCTCTTCACTCCTAAAATCTTTTCCTAAACTGACCTCCTTCTCTCTCAATTCCTCTAGTTCCATTACAGCCCAGCATATGGCAGGGAGGTGGTGTTTTCTATAAGACAATTCCCATACTCCCCCGTCATTTCAGTGGTCCATTCCACTATGTTCAGTTGCTACCAGTTCCTAGGGTTTTGAGTGTTGTATTAATGGATTTCTTATTTTAGAATAGTTCCAGATTTACAGAAAAATTGTGAAGATTATAACCATGTACACCATACCCAATTTCCCTTATTACTAATATCTTACTTATGAAAGGGGCAAATGTAAAAAGAAGTGAATCATGAAAGAAATAGAGTGAAACCTCACTTCTTTAGCATCTCAAATATACAGCAATGATGTTCCAGACCAAGTTGTTAAGGGAAAAACTGGACTTGATGTGGTATAAAAGTTCAGATCTTGAGCTGACCATCCTTTCAATAGTTTAACAATATTCAACAGTCTACCATGTAAAAAGGAAATCTAATTCATTATTATACACTCCCAGCACTAACACAACACCATGTTCCTCATGACTGCGACCACCCTGTTGCTCATGACTGCTACCACCATCCATAACACCCCCAAATCCAAACTTAAATTTAACATCAGCTTCTTTTTTCCTTGCCAGTATTAGAAAGTTTTGAGAGAAAATCCCCATTCAGACTTCTCCTTGTCCTTATTCAAAGTGTTGGCTCAGTATACAATGGCTTGTCTGGTGCCCCAACTAAGGAAATCTACACTATTCCCTTCTCACATGCCTGCCCCCTCTTTACATCCATCCCCATCAGTGAAACAGCGTCAAACCTCACTTCTCTATTCTCTAGTATCTCAAATATCCAACAATGCTGTTCTAGACAATGATGTTAAAGGAAAAACCATAGCACTTGTGGGATAAAACTGCATATCTTGAGCTGACCATCCTTTCAATAGCTTAACAATATTCAATAGCCTGCCATGTAAAAAGGAAATCAAACAATTTATTATACACTGCCGGCATTAACACAACACTCTGTTCCTCATGGCTGCGACCAACACCATCCTTCCCCCCCTGCCCCCCAATACAAACATAAATTCACTTTTATACTTGCAGTTTCTTCATCCATCCTTGTGTGTAGAGTCTTTTTACTTATCTCTACTAGTCTTCAATATCATCTTACTAATTTTAGCTAATTTAAGGCAAGAGACACTACTTAAAGGATCCTGGCATCTATATATTCTCTTTAGGTTAAGGAGGAGCCAATCACTTCAGCTCTGTTTGCCCAAAATCTGAGGTTGTCATGGTGTGGCTTGACATAACAAGCCTCAGCTTGACCATCCAGGAGGGGCGGGGGTGGCAGAGGATGCAGAAATCTCAGACAAACTGGTTAAAGAACAGAGACCTTCCTCTTCACTCCTAAAATTTTTTCCTAAACTGACCTCTCTCTCTCTCAATTCCTCTAGTTCCATTACAGTCCAGCATATGACAGGGAGGTGGTGTTACCTCTAAGACAATTCCCATACTCCCCCGTCATTCCAGTGGTCGATTCCACTATGTTCAGTTGCTACCATTTCCTAGGGTTTTGAGTGTTGTATTAATGGATGTCTTGTTTTAGAATAGTTCCAGATTTACAGAAAAATTGTGAAGATAGTAACCATGTACACCATACCCAATTTCCCTTATTACTAATATCTTACTTATGTAAGGGGCAAATGTAAAAAAGAAGTGAATCATCAAAGAAACAGAGTGAAACCTCACTTCTTTAGCATCTCAAATATACAGCAATGATGTTCTAGACCAAGTTGTTAGAGGAAAAACTGGACTTGATGTGGTATAAAAGTTCAGGTCTTGAGCTGACCATCCTTTCAATAGTTTAACAATATTCAACAGTCTAAATGTAAAAAGGAAATCAAATTCATTATTATACACTCCCAGCACTAACACAACACCATGTTCCTCATGACTGCGACCACCCTGTTGCTCATGACTGCTACCACCATCCATAACACCCCCAAATCCAAACTTAAATTTAACATCAGCTTCTTTTTTCCTTGCCAGTATTAGAAAGTTTTGAGAGAAAATCCCCATTCAGACTTCTCCTTGTCCTTATTCAAAGTGTTGGCTCAGTATACAATGGCTTGTCTGGTGCCCCAACTAAAGAAATCTACACTATTCCCTTCTCACATGCCTGCCCCCTCCTTACATCCCTCCCCATCAGTGAAGCAGCGTCAAACCTCACTTCTCTAGTATCTCAAATATCCAAAAATGCTGTTCTAGACCATGATGTTAAAGGAAAAACCATACCAGTTGTGGGATAAAGCTGCACATCTTGAGCTGACCATCCTTTCAATCGTTTAACAATATTCAATAGCCTGCCATGTAAAAAGGAAATCAAACAATTTATTATACACTGCCGGCATTAACACAACACTCTGTTCCTCATGGCTGCGACCACCACCATCCTTCCCCCCCTGCCCCCAATACAAACATAAATTCACTTTTGTACTTGCAGTTTCTTCATCCATCCTTGTGTGTAGTGTCTTTTTACTTATCTCTACTAGTCTTCAATATCATTTTACTAATTTTGGCTAATTTAAGGCAAGAGACACTACTTAAAGGATCCTGGCCTCTATATATTCTCTTTAGGTTAAGGAGGAGCCAATCACTTCAGCTCTGTTTGCCCAAAATCTGAGGTTGTCATGGTGTGGCTTGACATAACAAAGCCTCAGCTTGACCATCCAGGAGGGGCGGGGGTGGCAGAGGATGCAGAAATCTCAGACAAACTGGTTAAAGAACAGAGACCTTCCTTTTCACTCCTAAAATTTTTTCCTAAACTGACCTCTCTCTCTCTCAATTCCTCTAGTTCCATTACAGTCCAGCATATGGCAGGGAGGTGGTGTTTCCTCTAAGACAATTCCCATACTCCCCCGTCATTTCAGTGGTCCGTTCCACTATGTTCAGTTGCTACCAGTTCCTAGGGTTTTGAGTGTTGTATTAATGGATTTCTTATTTTAGAATAGTTCCAGATTTACAGAAAAATTGTGAAGATTATAACCATGTACACCATACCCAATTTCCCTTATTACTAATATCTTACTTATGTAAGGGGCAAATGTAAAAAGAAGTGAATCATCAAAGAAACAGAGTGAAACCTCACTACTTTAGCATCTCAAATATACAGCAATGATGTTCTAGACCAAGTTGTTAGAGGAAAAACTGGACTTGATGTGGTATAAAAGTTAAGTCTTGAGCTGACCATCTTTTCAATAGTTTAACAATACTCAACAGTCTACCATGTAAAAAGGAAATCAAATTCATTATTATACACTCCAAGCACTAACACAACACCATGTTCCTCATGACTTCGACCACCCCGTTGCTCATGACTGCTACCACCATCCATAACACCCCCAAATCCAAACTTAAATTTAACATCAGCTTCTTTTATCCTTGCCAGTATTAGAAAGTTTTGAGAGAAAATCCCCATTCAGACTTCTCCTTGTCCTTATTCAAAGTGTTGGCTCAGTATACAATGGCTTGTCTGGTGCCCCAACTAAAGAAATCTACACTATTCCCTTCTCACATGCCTGCCCCCTCCTTACATCCCTCCCCATCAGTGAAACAGCGTCAAACCTCACTTCTCTAGTATCTCAAATATCCAAAAATGCTGTTCTAGACCATGATGTTAAAGGAAAAGCCATACCAGTTGTGGGATAAAGCTGCACATCTTGAGCTGACCATCCTTTCAATCGTTTAACAATATTCAATAGCCTGCCATGTAAAAAGGAAATCAAACAATTTATTATACACTGCCGGCATTAACACAACACTCTGTTCCTCATGGCTGCGACCACCACCATCCTTCCCCCCCTGCCCCCAATACAAACATAAATTCACTTTTGTACTTGCAGTTTCTTCATCCATCCTTGTGTGTAGTGTCTTTTTCCTTATCTCTACTAGTCTTCAATATGATTTTACTAATTTTGGCTAATTTAAGGCAAGAGACACTACTTAAAGGATCCTGGCCTCTATATATTCTCTTTAGGTTAAGGAGGAGCCAATCACTTCAGCTCTGTTTGCCCAAAATCTGAGGTTTTCATGGTGTGGCTTGACATAACAAAGCCTCAGCTTGACCATCCAGGAGGGGCGGGGGTGGCAGAGGATGCAGAAATCTCAGACAAACTGGTTAAAGAACAGAGACCTTCCTCTTCACTCCTAAAATTTTGTCCTAAACTGACCTCTCTCTCTCTCAATTCCTCTAGTTCCATTACAGTCCAGCATATGGCAGGGAGGTGGTGTTTCCTCTAAGACAATTCCCATACTCCCCCGTCATTTCAGTGGTCCGTTCCACTATGTTCAGTTGCTACCATTTCCTAGGGTTTTGAGTGTTGTATTAATGGATGTCTTGTTTTAGAATAGTTCCAGATTTACAGAAAAATTGTGAAGATAGTAACCATGTACACCATACCCAATTTCCCTTATTACTAATATCTTACTTATGTAAGGGGCAAATGTAAAAAGAAGTGAATCATCAAAGAAACAGAGTGAAACCTCACTTCTTTAGCATCTCAAATATACAGCAATGATGTTCTAGGCCAAGTTGTTAGAGGAAAAACTGGACTTGATGTGGTATAAAAGTTCAGTCTTGAGCTGACCATCTTTTCAATAGTTTAACAATACTCAACAGTCTACCATGTAAAAAGGAAATCAAATTCATTATTATACACTCCAAGCACTAACACAACACCATGTTCCTCATGACTTCGACCACCCCGTTGCTCATGACTGCTACCACCATCCATAACACCCCCAAATCCAAACTTAAATTTAACATCAGCTTCTTTTTTCCTTGCCAGTATTAGAAAGGTTTGAGAAAAAAAATCCCCATTCAGACTTCTCCTTGTCCTTATTCAAAGTGTTGGCTCAGTATACAATGGCTTGTCTGGTGCCCCAACTAAAGAAATCTACACTATTCCCTTCTCACATGCCTGCCCCCTCCTTACATCCCTCCCCATCAGTGAAACAGCGCCAAACCTCACTTCTCTAGTATCTCAAATATCCAACAATGCTGTTCTAGACCATGATGTTAAAGGAAAAACCATACCAGTTGTGGGATAAAACTGCACATCTTGAGCTGACCATCCTTTCAATCGTTTAACAATATTCAATAGCCTGCCATGTAAAAAGGAAATCAAACAATTTATTATACACTGCCGGTATTAACACAACACTCTGTTCCTCATGGCTGCGACCACCGCCATGCTTCCCCCCCTGCCCCCCAATACAAACAGAAATTCACTTTTGTACTTGCAGTTTCTTCATCCATTCTTGTTGTAGAGTCTTTTTCCTTATCTCTACTAGTCTTCAATATCATCTTACTAATTTTAGCTAATTTAAGGCAAGAGACACTACTTAAAGGATCCTGGGCTCTATATATTCTCTTTAGGTTAAGGAGGAGCCAATCACTTCAGCTCTGTTTGCCCAAAATCTGTGGTTGCCATGGTGTGGCTTGACATCACAAAGCCTCAGCTTGACCATCCAGGAGGGGCGGGGGTGGCAGAGGATGCAGAAATCTCAGACAAACTGGTTATAGAACAGAGAACTTCCTCTTCACTCCAAAATTTTTTTCCTAAACTGACCTCTCTGTCTCTCAATTCCTCTAGTTCCATTAGTCCAGGTTATGGCAGGGAGGTGGTGTTACCTCTAAGACAATTCCCATACTCCCCCGTCATTTCAGTGGTCGATTCCACTATGTTCAGTTGCTACCATTTCCTAGAGTTTTGAGTGTTGTATTAATGGATGTCTTATTTTAGAATAGTTCCAGATTTACAGAAAAATTGTGAAGATAGTAACCATGTACACAATACCCAATTTCCCTTATTACTAATATCTTACTTATGGAAGGGCAAATGTAAAAATAAGTGAATCATCAAAGAAACAGAGTGAAACCTAACTTCTCTAGCATCTCAAATATACAGCAATGATGTTCTAGACCAAGTTGTTAAAGGAAAAACTAGACCTGATATGGCATAAAAGTTCAGATATTGAGCTGACCATCCTTTCAATAGTTTAACTACATTCAATAGTCTACCATGTAAAAAGGAAATCAAAGTCATATTTATACACTGCCAGCACTAACACAACACCCTGTTCCTCATGACTGTGACCACCCTGTTCCTCATGTCTGCGACCACCATTCACACCACCTCCCCAATCCAAACAAATTTAACATCAGTTTCTGTTTTCCTTGCCAGTATTAGAAAGTTATGAGAAAAAAATCCCCATTCAGACTTCTCCATGTCCTTATTCAAAGTGTTGGCTCAGTATACAATGGCTTGTCTGGTGCCCCAACTAAGAAAATCTACACTATTCCCTTCTCACATGCCTGCCCCCTCCTTACATCGCTCCCCATCAGTGAAACAGCGTCAAACCTCACTTCTCTAGTATATCAAATATCCAACAATGCTGTTCTAGACCATGATGTTAAAGGAAAAACTATACCAGTTGTTGGCTAAAACTGCACATCTTGAGCTGACCATCCTTTCAATAGTTTAACAATATTCAATAGCCTGCCATGTA